>NC_135661.1:13563674-13873460 GCF_964188315.1 Podarcis muralis
ACGAGACAATGGAATCCTAGAGTTGGAAGGGAAAACCCCGCAATGTAGGAATTGGCAGGGATCCAACCTGCAACCTTGGCATTATCAGAGCCATGCTCTAACCAGCTGAGCTTATGTGCAAGACTTTCTTTTTGACATTCCAAAGAATCTTCATGGCAAAAGCTTTAAGAAAATGTATAAAGAAGTACCGGTAAATAAAAAACCCTCCAGCTCATACTGTTCTCAACCAGGAGAAAAGGGGTAAAATATATGGTGTAAATGATTTAGCTCAAATGAATAACCACACCCTAGGCCAACCCCAACGTCTCTCACCACCAAAGGAAATACAAGTGGAGGAAAGTCTGTTCAAAATGTTTGCATAGTGGCCACATGTACTCCATATTGCTACAGATTCCTCCTCTGAGCAGAAATACCCATGAAGACAAGGCTGCATTTTGCTGAGGGAGATGACAGGGACTGTGTAGCCTAAAAATAGGTAGGTACATTGTTATTACCCTCCCAAATGGAGAGTAGAGCTGTTCTTGAATGGTGTGTGGGTGAATGCACATACACAAAGCCATAAGGTTAGGAGGGGAAAGCCAGTTGAGCATGAGAGACTTCTCACCCCAACAAAACCAAATTTGGCTCGAATCAAAGATGATAAGACCCAAAACATAAGTCACGTGAACTCTGGACAGGATTACAGTTAGTAAACCATTGCAGGATATCACATTTGTGAAAACAGGCAAAGACAAGAGCCTTGGTGTACCTGGAGCTGAAGTCTTTGTTGCCAGTACTAGCTCCAAATCCAACTACTGGGTGAGTAAGGAGTTGGACTTCTTATAATTTAAAGGCCCTTTAGAATAGGCATGTTTGATGTTTGCAGTTCAAGGTCAATCACTACTGAACATTAGCCAATTACAATGAGGCAGTGGGAGACTCCAACATTCAGTCTGGCCACAGTTGGGGGGCTTAAAGAACCCTCTGTGGTCAACAGCCGCCAAGTCAATGTTGATTCAAGTCCACTCTTTTCACATATGCCAATACCATCAATAAGGCATGTCTAAAAATAGTGACACTATTAATGGCAAGTCCTCTCCATAGTTCTGGACAGTAAACAAGGAGACCTGTACTCCCTTATAGTCCTTCTATTTTTAGCACCTATTTTAGAACAGGGTTACTTAATAGTTATTTTTCAAGCTTGGCTTTTAGTTCAGGGATTCAGCCTCAAACAGTCCTCTACACAGCACTGATTCACTGTAAGATCCTACAGTTTACCCATGGGCAATAGCATTTGGCTACCATTTATTATTCAGTTATTTACTACAGTCCACAGACAGTAATTCTGATCTCTGAGGACAATATACCCCTACTCTGCAAGACATAAGCCGCCCATGGCCGAGAGGAGAATTTCAAGACAGAACTGCTTTTCCTTACAATCCAGGCCAATGGTTGACAGCACAACAAAATCACCTGTGTTCACCCCTAGAAAAAGCCCCTCAAGCCTCAACTCCTGCCTGCTAGGAGCCATCCTCAGTCTCTTGGCTCTGCAGCTCTCTCCTTGAGTTCAATGTGGTGCGT
Organism: Podarcis muralis; assembly: GCF_964188315.1. Taxonomy (NCBI): domain Eukaryota; kingdom Metazoa; phylum Chordata; class Lepidosauria; order Squamata; family Lacertidae; genus Podarcis; species Podarcis muralis. The sequence goes on from NC_135661.1 coordinate 13,565,235, forward strand.
CCTCAGCCTCTTGGCACTTTAATGTAAGATCCATGTTCTCTGCCCTTGGTCTTTTCCCACTGCCTACAATCCTGCATCCCACGGCGACCCTGCCACTTGGCCGACCCCCAGAGCTCATTATGGCTAACCTCCAAGTTTACTTCCTCACTGTCATGGGCTTGACTTTTTCTGCTCCTGCGTCCATTTCCCCACAACATTTTTCTCCTCTCTCAAATACATTCCCTCTTTGGTTGGTGAGATTCCTCTGGTGCGCAGCTCTTTTTTCTCCACCAGTGAAGACACTTGGTCTCTGCTGCAAGATTTTGAGAAGTCTTGATTGTACCTCCCACAGCTTCGCTGTCCCCTCTCCATTCTCCAGTTGGGTCTTCTACTGAAGGTTCTGGATTTCCCCTCAACAGTGAGAAGACAATGAGTTTCTGCTGGTGTCTCCAGTGACTTGTAGCGCAGCTGCCAGCCAGGGCCTTGTATAGATGGTTTCTCCTCTCGAGTCCTCTCTCTCTCTTGCTATGGAAATGCAAAGGGACAGAAGGTCTCTCTGGTTTTTCAGGTTCATTCCTCACTGGAACAGCAGCCTCTGCAGTTCCTTGGGTATGTTCTGAGCTGACTGATGTGAACAGCAAAGAACCTGCACAAGCAACGCTGACACCAAACCCCACATATATGAAGTAAAATAGAAACATCGCCACCCCACCCCACCCCCACCCATCTTTCCCCCCTCCACCTCTTTCCCCCTTTTCTTCCTAATGTCTCAACAAATGAAACTGATTTGTAAAAATGTTACATGGGGGGGGGAATACGAGAGAGAGACATTGCACACACTTTTGTAAATCAACAAAATCTTTAATAAATAATAATAATGATGATGATGATGATGATTTTGCTTCAGGGTCCTTCCATTGTCCTTGGAGAGGTTCAGCAGGAAACTTTAAAGGACAGTGCCCATTCCAAACAGCAGCCTTTCATCTCCTTCCCAATGCATTAAAGAAACACGTGGGTCTTCGTTACTAGGAACCAAGCTACTAAGATTATGTGTAATTTATGGTGCGTAATTGGAAGACAGAAGCTAAGAGGCCTGGTATTTTGTTGGATATGCAGTGCCTGGTTTATATAGGCACTAAATGAATTCATTCATAGTACAGTGGTACCTCACAAGACGAATGCCTCGCAAGACGGAAAACTCGCAAGACGAAAGGGTTTTTGGTTTTTTGAGTTGCTTCGCAAGACGATTTTCCCTATGGGCTTGCTTCGCAAGACGGAAACGTCTTGCAAGTTTGTTTCCTTTTTCTTAACACCGTTAACACAGTTGCGACTTGACTTCGAGGAGCAACTCATAGCATGCGGTGTGGTAGCCTTTTTTGAGGTTTTTGAAGACTTTGGTGATTTTTGAAGCTTTTCCAAAACTTTCCCGACACCGTGCTTCGCAAGACGAAAAAATCGCAAGACGAAAAAACTTGCGGAACAAATTAATTTTGTATTGCGAGGCACCACTGTATATAATATCCAAATGTGTGGAGAAGGGAGTCTGGAAGCAAACAGAGCGAGAGGCAGAGAGAGAGAGAGAGAGAGAGAGAGAGAGAGAGAGAGAGAGAGAGAGAGAGAATGGAAAACTAAATTTCAGAAGCCCCAAATCTCGGGACAGGGTGGGGAGCAGACTCTGTCCCCTTTCATAAAAAGTTCATACTGGCTTTTTAAAAAAGCATAAGTTTAAACTGCTTGATTGTATAAAAATAAAAAATAAAATACCACACACACAAACCTCAAAGCAGTGCTATTTTTCTAGGAAAAGGGGTGCTGGAAGTCACCATCAGCACCTCCCTCGTTCTCTTAGAACGGCAATGGCGCCCACCTGAGAGGTGCTGGAATTGAGTTCTGGCGAGTTCCAGCTGGGAAAAAAGCCCTGCCTCAACGGGGCTTACAAAGAAGATAAAACAATGAATGTATCCATATGAAAAAATAACAATTTAAGACTTTCAAAAAGTTAAAATAACAACAGACTAAAGACAGATCAAAACTTGTATCAGCTTTCTAAACATCTACACTGACTTGTCTCAACACAAATGTTTTTAGCAGGCACTGCAAAGAGCAGAGCGAAGCCGCTTGCCTGATATCAATAGCAAGTGAGTTCCAAAGTGAAGGTGCAGCCACCCTAAAATACTGAGTTCTTACAAATGTGGAATGGGTATGATGTGGCACTGTAAGAGTGCCAGTTCTGCTGATCAACATGGTTGAGTGGGTGTGGAAAATGTAAGGCGATCTCGCAGGTAAATTGGTCCCAATTTGTTATGGGCTTTCGTTTTATTAATTCCACTCCCCCCTTTTATTTTATATTGTGATAACCATATAGTTTTATTGCATAAAACTGAGTTGATTGGCCTTGTTTTTTGTTTTTTTACTCTTATGACTCAAAACTTGGTGGTACGGTTTGGAGGATTAAAGAGACTGGTTCCCGTGACTCTTGCTTCCACCACGAAATTACTGTCTAATGCAGCGTCCGGCACTCGACGCAAATAAGAAGATTGGCTGTGTGTTCCTCATCTTGCTCTCCATGCGTGGCATCTGTGCTAAATATACGATCTCACCTGGAGGGCTTTCAGCAGGGCTGCAGCAGATGGAAACATTCCTAATGAGGTGACCCGCAGTGAGGTCTCCCTGCCATTAGCAGGGACTGTGGGTTACGGAAGCAGCTTGTGAAAAGGTGGTAAAAGGATGCTCATTCCCATCCTGCCCAGAGCTTCTTGGCTACAAAGGGGATGCACACACATCTGCACCACAGAAAAACAGCTGCCACTCTGCTACAGTTAAGGCCGAATCAGCCCTAAGTCCAGGCGTAATTAATATTGCGTGGACAGGCGGAGTCCCCCAAAACCCCGGGCGGCCCCCATGTGAAATAACGACTCAAGACAACCTGCTATGGGATTAAAATTGGCCACAACTTTATTATGTTTCAGATGTGGGTAGACCTTGGCTCAGCCACTGGGTGTTTATCCCTCCCAGGCCCCCGCCAGGGACCTGGGGAACATCAGGGTTATCCAGTGGGGGGGCAGGGGGCTGGCTCTGGAGAACATATGTTCAAGCAGAGAGAGCCCACCCCCATTACGCCGCTGTCGCAGGGGAGAGCAATGACAACCTCTTGGCGTACGGCCAGAGCCTCCCCTCAAAACAACCCCTTTAACAGGGAACCCTAGTATCACCGCTGCAAAAAGAAGGGAGGCATGAGGCACTACATGCCCACCCCCAAATTAGGGAAGACAGACTAAAGGATTCCGCCCAAGGCCTGAAACCGCCAAAGTTGTGACGTTTTGCTATGGGGAAGGCAAACCTGCCAATGCAAGAGAATTCCTTTCCGGCCCTTCAACAGGGACCTTGACGTAGCAGCGCCCACGTACCTGTGGAGAAAAGGTTAACCTGCAAAAGAAGGCTTAACTGGGGGTGGGAAGAGTGGGAGAAGCTCTGGAGCCAACTGACGATTCCCAGGTAAGATCCTCCCCATATTGTGTCCCTCCCTCTACCTGTCCTGATCACCTTGGCGATACCTCCCCAGGCGGGATTGGGCAACTGGCTGAGGTAGGCAGAGACCTTCAGGTATCCCAGCTGGGGAAGGCAAAGCCAAGCCTGTGTTAATGGTGCCGCATAGGGTCCAGGGGGCTGCGCATGACCACGCAGAGGGCGCCCCCATTTAATGTGGGGAGTGGTCATTCTGCCTTTCCTTCAAGGAGCTCAAGCGCATGCATGTTCCTGCTCTCCACCTTTTATCCTCACGGCAACAACTTTGGGAGGGTGGCTGAGCTGTGAGATATTGGCTGAGCCCAAGTGAGCTTTGTGGCTGAGCAAGGATTTGAAGCAGAGTCTTTGCCGTCCTGCTTTAACCGCTACGCCATACTGCACCTGCCGGTCCAGGGACATGAGGAAGAAAGGGCTCAGGGTCCGTCTGAGCACAGCAAATGTAGATCTGGCTCAACCACCAGGCCAAGTGAAGAGGTTGCCTTAAGCAGCAGGATTTTGAAACGGCATTTCCATGCGCTGCTCTGGTTCGCCAGAAGTGGCTTAGTCATGCTGGCCACATGACCCGGAAGCTGTACGCTGGCTCCCTCGGCCAATAAAGCAAGATGAGCACTGCAACCCCAGAGTCGGTCATGACTGGACCTAATGGTCAGGGGTCCCTTTACCTTTACCTTAAAGAGGGGCTGACTCAGAAAGAGATTTGATCTATGGGGCACAATCTATTGGGGTCTGGAAAGGTAAGTTCTGTTTGATGCCACCTTCCTTCCTAATCAGCCTTTCCTGCAAAGCCTTAATTCCCACAACCCCCTGAAAGCAAGTCTACAGAAGCCTTTCTCAACCTAGTGCCCTTCAGATGTTTTGGACTGCAACGTGCATCAGCCCCCAGCACAGCCAAGCTGGCTGGGGACAGTGGCAGTTGTGGTCCAACAACATCTGGAGGGCACCAAGTTGGGGAAGGCTGCCCTCAATACATACAATGGAATTAAAAGGATATGCTTCCTCATTTTACCACCATCTCCATTGTCTGAGTTGTCTCTTTCCTATCAATATCGAGATTGTAAAAACCTTCTTTGACTCTGTAAAGCTCCATGTGCGCTGGTGGTGATGGCGCTTCCTGCAGCTGTATAATCTGATTGCTTCACAAGCATCCAGCGTCTCTAAGAAAGCTTGTGCCACTTGGGGAGAGAATGGTTTCACAGTCATGGAGCGCACTGCTTGATATGCTCCATACAAAAAGGGAGATGTGATGTTACTGTTTTGAACATCTGTTGGTCCATCTGCACTGTGCATTTAAAGCCTGTTGGCCGCATGCTGGCCAACTGCTGTCCTATTGGCCAAAAGGTCAGCCCACCTGGGTTGGCTGTGTTTACTTATATGCCACTTTCACCACAATGAGCTGCGTCCAAAGAGGCTTACAGCAAGCATTCTAAACATCAAAATGCAGACCATTCGAAACGCAAACATACAAAACAGAAAAGTAAAGTAAAGGTAAAAGTACCCCTGCCCGTACGGGCCAGTCTTGACAGACTCGGGGGTTGTGTGCCCATCTCACTTAAGAGGCCAGGGGCCAGCGCTGTCCGGAGACACTTCCGGGTCACGTGGCCAGCGTGACAAAGCTGCATCTGGAGAGCCAGCGCAACACACGGAAACGCCGTTTACCTTCCCGCCAGAAAGCGATCCCTATTTATCTACTTGCACCCGGGGGTGCTTTCGAACTGCTAGGTTGGCAGGCGCTGGGACCGAGCAATGGGAGCGCACCCCGCCGTGGGGATTCGAACCACCGACCTTTCGATCGGCAAGCCCTAGGTGCTGAGGCTTTTACCCACAGCGCCACCCGCGTCCCCACAAAACAGAAAACATGTCAGTAAATTCAAAAATGAGAAAAACCAACAACTTGGCAACAGTGGAATAAATTCAGCATTACAAAAATAAAACAGCCAGGCTTAAGTACATAAATGCACAGCAAAACAAGAGTCAACTGACAATGAAATTTCTGGTGCTGGTTTTGCTGCACTTGAAGGAGTCTGGTTTAAAGACAGTTCAGAGGGGAGGGGTAGAGGACTCCCCATCTCTCCTCCAGAGGAGGCTGACAGCAGCAGAAGGAAAACATTTGGGCAAGCAATGACGACAAGTCTCTTCTCCAGCCTCCTGGAAGTACAAACTGTTGGCTCAGGTCTTATGGCACTTCTCCCCAATTTGCTCATATGTGGGCTTCCCTGGTTTCAGATCTCTGTGTGCAGTCTCACAGGAGGCAGTGACAACCACAAAACTGGATGGCTTTCAAGGAGAATTGGACAACTTCATTGAGAAGAGGGCCATCAGTAGCTGCTAGCCCTGGTGTCCTTCCTCTGCCTCCATAGTAAGAGGCAACAATGCTTCTGAACCCAAGCTGCTGAAAACCACAGCGGGGAGAAGGCGCTGGTGCTTGCAGGTTTCCCGCAGGCAGTTGGCCAATGTGAGAACAAGATGCTGGACTAGGCAGGCCCTTGTCTTGATTCAGAAGGCTCTTCTTATGTTCTTAGTACAGCCTTGGCCTTCCCCATAGAATCCTGGGAAGTGTAGTTTATTAATCATGATGAGTGTTCTTAGGAGGCCCCTATTTCTTTCACAGAACTACAATTCCCAGAGTTCCCTGGTAAGGGGATTTGGCTGTTACACCATCCTGAGACTGTAGCTCTGGGAGGAGAATAGAGGTGTCTCCTAACTACTTTCAGTGTCCTTAAGAAACTGCTCTTCCCAGGACACTTTGGAGGTAGCCATGACTATTTAAAGTGGTATGAGGCTGTGCAGTTGGGGCCTCTGAGCCTTGTCCTGCCCCCTCACATCATATCCTTTAACATTCCCCTGATGAAAATTGGGACGGAAGAGCTGCGTAAGTACAAAATGCATTACATTATAGAAAACTGTTTGCAGATACATGTAAATGCAGATGAATTTCCAGGAGGACTTTATAAAAATCACAAACTGGAGTAGAAATGTGATGAAGTGAAGAGAAAATGGAAAACTGGAACTGGCAGCTCCATCTGTCCCTGCCAGACTTGACTCCTGGCCTGCCAGTCGGCTGCTTGTGGATAACTGGGAACAGGATTAGGAGCAGGAGATCCTTCTCTCCTTAGCACAGTGGCATTTTGGACCCCTGCAAGTCCAGTGGAGAATTCTCCTTGGGCTTCCTAAGGAGCCTTCCTCGCTGAACTGCCTCTCGCCATCCAGATCAGGTGTGGCGTGATGCACAGAATAAATTACCCAGCACTTTCTTCTGCACAACCCTCCATGAATAAACATTTCCTTAAGAGCCTTTGGCACATTTTCCACCATCCCCGGGTTCCTGTTGCTGAGCCCTCTGCACGACACACTAGACAGCCTGATAAATTGCTCAGAAAATGTTACTTGGGGAGATTGCTTAGCTGGGGTAACCCCTGTTGTCTTTTTAACGGATGGAAGTGTTTGTGGGTGTTAATAATAAAGTAGGTTTTTTTAAAGTGTCTGGTTGGGTGAGCTCTCTGAGAATTTATCACCAGGATTCCTTTAAAGTGAGGAATGAGGGGCACAGGACCAGTGGCGTAGCGTGGATTGTCAGCACCCGGGGCAAGGCAAGTAATTTGCGCCCCCTAACCCGTGGATTTGCGCCCCCTAACCCGTGGATTTGCCCTAACCCCAGATGTTGCGCCCGGTGCGGCCAGCCCCCCCTGCACCCCCCACGCTACGCCACTGCACAAGACTGCTGATGTTTCAGGAGGGGGTGGCATACTGGCCGTGGATGAGCTCCCTACCAATTGATGGCAGGGAGGCACCTGCATTTGATAGTGGCCATCCAGAAATAAGATTCTGCCAGGGATTATTTAGCTGTGGTTTCTGCAATGCATGATTGGACTAAATGACCCTTGGGGTTCCTTCCCACTCTACAATTCTATGAGGCTATAAACCGGAATTAACTTATGGAACTGCCATAAAATATGATGGCAACTAACCAGTGATGGCCAGAGGCTCACTTTTTAAAAGGGGGGAATCTTTTTTTAAAGCACAGGTTTACTGAGGATAGGTCAATCAATGCTTCTCTATTGCAGGAATCCTCAGAACAACCCTGTGCTGTAGAACACTAGCATTGCTTCCATATATCGGATGGTGGGTTGCAGAGGAAGAGCAGCTGGCCTCAGCTAGTGACTAGGCAACAGTTGAACCCAGGACCTTCCTTAACTCCCAGGGCATCCTTGGGGGGGTGGCAGTTTGGGGGGCAGTGTGATGTGAATGAGGACAGAAGCTGCCCTCCCCTCTTTCTAAAACGCACCCCCACTGGGGCCTGTTCTGCCGCCCTTGAGCAGAAGATGGTCAGGAGAGCCTGCTGGATGAAGCCAGTGAGCCATCTAGCCCACCTCCTGTTCTCACAGTGGCCTGTGGGAAGCCTGCAAGCAGGATTGGAGCACAAGAGCAACTCTCCCCTCCTGTGGTTTCCAGAAAGTGGTATTCAGAAGCATTGCTGCCTCCAGCTGTGGTGGCCGACCATAGACCCCGGGGCTCATAGTAGTCAATAGCCTTCTCCATGAATTTGTCTAATCCTATTTTAAAGCCATGAAGGTGGGAGCGAGTTCCATCGTTTGACCATGCATGGCATAAATAAGTCCTTTCTCTTACCTGTCCTGAATCTTGCATTGTTCGGCTTCATGAGGACTAAAGGATGACAAATTGGTGGTAGAAAGTTGCCTTTGCTTGCTGTGCGCCAGGCCTACTTTTTAAAGGCACAAGAGCAGAGCCAGAAAAGGACTATGGCAACCCTGCCTTTTTACAGCGCATGTGGGGCTTTTCAGCTCCTTCTTCTTCTGACCCACCTCGAGGCTGCAGGTTAGACCAAAAAAAAAGGAGAACAGGAGAGTGGTCTCTGTGTAGCTAAGCTATAATGGCAGAAGACCGTGGCTGTTTCCCTGGCCGCCTCCTCCTTTTTGCAGGGGAGCCCAAGCTGGAAATCCGAGGATTCCTGAAGACAAACAGCTCCCTGAGAGCACAAGGCTTTGAGCAGCCAGCGTGCTCTTCGATCTCCGAACTAATGGCTCAGAAGCTGTGACGCGTGTTGTTCTCTCCCTCATTCCTCCTAAGCCATTAAACATTGTTGGAAGAGAGTAAAATATTAATGCCTGTTGTTTAACTGAAAATTAAGGCGATGCCTCAACGCCTGACAGCAGCTAGCATGCCTGACGTTTTAGTCACAGAACTGCCCTCAAGACACTGGGAAGTGGACTCTGACTTGTGAGTCGTTGAGCATGCCCCCCTCCCCCCCCCCAGGTTCGATTATTGTGCAGGAGTCACGCTCCAAGCAAGCAGCACCTGCATAAGCTTTCATTGCAGGGGCTGGAATGTGATCCTAAGCAAAGCTGGGGAGATCTCTGATCTGCTAAGTCCTTTTAAAAGGGGCGCCGGGTGGGAGAGAGAGAGGTTGCCATCATTTTTGATAGATGGTGTGATGGCCTGGGATTCGGACTCGGATGCTGAACCTGTGGGATCCCAGCCTGCACAGGATTCCCCGCCTCCAGAACCAGCTGAGCCGGGGCTGGGACTTGAGCCTGAAGGGTCCTCACCTGTGCTGGATCCTCAGGTGCAGGCATCAGCTGAGTCTGCTCTGGCTCCTGAGGTGAGGGAGGACTCATTGCCTGCAGGTGCTCCACTCTCAGCCCCGTCAGAGGAAGCTGAGGTTGCCTCTGGGTCCGGTAACCCTCCAGCCTCTCCTGAGCTGCAGAGGCTCAGGGCAGAGAGGCGGAGGGAACTAAGTTCCCGCAGGAAGAGTGCTCGCCTCCAGGCCAGGAGGCGAGTTACCAGAGGATCGGAGCCACCCTTTGCCTCGGGGCAGATAAAAGCCGGCCAGCCCCAGTCCCAAGTTGCAACTTTGTTGGTTGCTAGTTCCTGCCTGACCCACCTTGGCTCCCGGCTTGAATGCCTGTTCCTGACTGCACCCGACTCCCTGCCCTGCACCCAGCTTCAGCTACTACGGACTGCCTCCACGTTGCACCTTTGACCACGGACCCGACTTGGACCTTGCCTCTCGGATAACCCACGGGACCAGCACAGATGTATATTCCCAGAACTGACAGCAGCAATATTGTTTACAGTTTGTAGCTAAAACAATCCAATCACTTCTCTCTGCTCACTGTTAACAATCAAGTTCCATGGAGGTCTGTGCTAAACACAAACACTTCTGATGTGATTGGCAAAGGTGGTTCACAGAACGGCAGCTTTCATGTCTGAAAATTTAGCTATGGCAGCTTTCAAGACCAGCCCTATTGTTGGGCAAAGGGAGACAAACATCTCAGGTGGCAAATGCTGGGGGACAGCAACCCCTGGCTGTTCCTCTAGAGGTCCCAGCTGTTCCTCTCTTTGCCACATGGCCTATCCTGAGCCCCCCTAATCCGGCATCCTCCCTCCAACACTAGTGCTGGAGTAAGATTTTGACCTACAGATACCAAAAATGCCCTGGGCCAGTTCTGGAAGCTTTCCTTAACCTGGCTCCCTCCAGATGTTTTGAACCACAACACCCATCAATTCCAGTTGGCATGATTGTACACAGAACTGTTAATCCAAAGCCTTTGGAGGGCACCCAGTTGGGAAAGGCTGGTCTCTGCAAAGCCAATGATTTTCAGAATTCTCTCTCTCTTTTCCCCTTCCCTTTGCAAGAAGGAGAAGAGCTTGGCAGGAACTTGTTTCCCTCTCAGTTAGATTTTGCAAGATGATTTCCCAGCAACAAAGTTGAGCTCACAGCACCTTCAGAACAGCAACTCAAGCTTCAAGCATCTCAACAATGCTTAATGGAAAGCAAGCTGTTCACGTTCAGTTGTGTGCAGAAGTATAATCATTTGAATATTTGTCACAAAAATAACTACTTAATATTAACATTTCCAATTAAACAACCCTCAAAGCAATCAGTGGCAAGAGCAAGCCTCCTCCTTTCTGCCCAAGTGTCACCCAAAGGACATGACAAGAGGTAGGGACACCTTTTTCAGCCAGAGGATCACATATTGGGTGGTGCCCAACCAAAGGTGAGAGGAGGCAAAAGAGAATGGGCAAGGGCAGACCTGGCACACACACACACACACACACACACACACACACACACAGTACACCCTGAGAGACTCTTGTCCTCCTCTTGGCAATCATAGAATCAGAGTTGGAAGGGACTCAAGGGGCCACCTGGTCCAACCCCCTGCAATGCAGGAATCTGTCATGGTCCAGCCTACAGGTGATCAAAGTCCCGGCTGAGGACGGCGCGGTGGGAGCAGGAACGAGAATCCAGAAGTCAGGGGTCCCGGGGGTCAGGAAGCAAGGAGTCACGAAGTCAATGGTCTGAGGGTCGAGAAGCAAGGAGTCACGAAGTCAAGGGTCCAAGGGTTGAGAAGCAAGGAGTCATGAAGTCAAGGGTCCGAGGATCAAGCAGGGAGTCACGAAGTCAAGGGTCTGAGGGTTGAGAAGCAAGGAGTGACGAAGTCAAGGGTCCGAGGATCAAGAAGCAGGGAGTCACGAAGTCAAGGGTCCAAGGGTCGAGAATCAAGGAGTCACGAAGTCAAGGGTCCGAGCGTCGAGAAGCAAGGATCAGGAAGCAAGGAGCCAAATGCAGCAAGGCAGGGAATCTGTTGCTGTGGCAAAGAGCCAAAGGGAAATGCTGATCTTATATCCCTTCCTGGCTCTTGCCACCAGGTGCTGTGAGTTACCAAGTAGCCTCACCTGTGCAGCTGCCCCTTGCCTCTCCAGAACAAACTTAGGAAGGCCCCGTCCTTGCAAAGCCCTACTGGTCACAGGGCCTGGCTCCTGCACGCACTCCTGACAGAATCACTGCCACAAATTCCCATCACTGCTTAATTGTCGGATGGGGGTGATCTTCGTGAGGAGGACTGCTAGGCAAGGGAGCACGAACCTTCCCCTTCAGATCTGCACCCTCTGCAAAAACGTTCCCCTACACAAGAGAAGGCTGCAAGGTGATATGAGAGCCATCTCCAAATACCTAAAGGGCTGTCGCATGGAAGATGGAGCCAGGCTGTTTCCTGCTGCTCCAGAGAATGGGATCCAAACCAATGGATTCCAGTGGCAAGAAAGGAGATTCCGACTAAACTTTGCAATAACTTTCTGATGGCAAGAGTTCTTGGGCAGTGGAACGGACTCCCCTTTAAAGGGTGGGCTCTCCTTCCTTGGAGGTTTGTAAGCAGAGGTTGGGTGACCATCTGTCAGGGATTCCTTAGCTGTGCGTTCAGGGGGTTAGACTAGATGTCCCTTGGGGTCCCTTCTAACTCTACTATTCTATCATTCCATGATACACACAGTATACCTTTAAGGCACATTCCAAGCACATGTTTCCCTGTAAGAGAGAAGCAGCAGAGAGACGGTGGAGGAGGAGGAGGGGAAACAGGAATCCAGTTGCCAGCTTGTGTGGGGAAGCTGGCGGTGAGAAGACCATGCTGCCCTGGTTTCCATTGGCCTTGGAATTCTGAATTACCGAGTGCATCCTCAGCCCATCTAAACCTTTGCTAGAGGGCTCTCTCTCCACCCCCAAGTTCTCAGAACATGAATCTCTCTTGGAGTCATCCATCATTATTAAATATTGCATGCATTCCGCAAGCTGGTTGGCTTCATTTAAGACTCAAAACTGCCGCTAGGTTTCAGAGCGATCGCTCCTGACAGGATCTTGGACTCTGAAATGTTTTTGTTTCTGAAGGCTGTCGGCATTCTCTGCTCCAGCTATTCTCTTCCCATCGCCCATGCTGTTTGATCTCCCCTCTGACTGCGCTGGCTGGCACCTTCTGTGTGCTGCATTCAGAGGAAGGAAGAAAAGAAAAAAGAGGATCCGCCTGAGATGGAGCTTCTTCCCCCAGCCCGTGTGTAAGGAACCCCTAGTTCTACAGAGAAGTTCTTCGCTTCTTAGGGCCTCCCTTCCAAGTTTGGATGGGCTGCACCTAAGTCGGAAGGCAAAACATTCCTAGCAATGGGCAAGATCCAACATACTGCCAAGGGGTGCAGTGGGACTTCTCCTTTGCCCCCTCCCCTATGCAGCCCCAGTTTGGGGCGGGGGAGGGACACAGCAGGTCTGCAGGGAATAGGAGAGAAAGCGGAAGTTGTGTTTGTGTTGTGGAAGCCCATTGCACAAGCGAGTTGCCGCAGTTGCCACAAGTCCTGAGTGTGGGGCTGGCTGGCTGAAGTTGACAGGGAGGTGAAGCTGACTGTGTCTGAGTCTTGGCCACTTGGAGAGGAGGATCGTGGAAGGCTCTAGTGTGCTGGGGGGGCATTCTCCTTGTGCCTCTCTGTCTCTCCCCCAACCCCCCCCCCCCCAGGCATGGGACTCCTGCATTGCGTCCGTCTGTGCAAGTGACTTGCCCCCGGTGAAGGCCGCCCTTGGGTTGTGCTTGGGGAGAAGCATTCAACACCCACACCAACACTTTCTCATTCAGCGTGGGAGCAAAAGCAGTCTTCACACACAAGCGGGAGCAGGAAAAAACAAACTCCAAGGTCACCTCCGAGGGATTTATCTCTTGCGTGCTGAGGTCCCCCAAAACACCCCTATCCCAATAACTCACACATCACTCATAAATTTTTGTTTAAGGTTTTTGGCATAATTTTGGCCACAACTTTATTAAACATACAAATTGTGAGTGGTTGCTTGGGCATTGGTTATGACTATCTGTCCCCCCCGCCTTGGGGGACAGCACTGACTCCCAGATTCCAGCGAGAGCCAGTGTGGAGGAACAAGATCAGGGATAACTGGAGCTGCGACACAGACCCTCAGCTTCTCCCCGCATGCTCCCAGGAGCTTACGCGGCCCGCACCCTGCACCAAGGGTTTGGATGAGAGGATGGTAAGCCCCTGAATTCCTTTAACGGAATTCCCGTGCAGCAGCAGCATTGGAGGGGCAGGCACAGCCAATCCATACCCCTCCACCAACCAATTTAAACCAATGCCTAACCGCCAACCTTACAAGTTGTGACGATTTGCTTCGCAGTAGGCAAAAACCAAATGGCACACATTAATCAGCCAAATGGAAAAATTCCTACCAGGCCCCCGCACCAAGGCGGACGACCCCATGACAGGCATAGCAAGGTCAAAGCACAAGCCCAAAAGGGAGGGCGGGCGGGTGATCCGGTTCCCACATCGAAAGAGGAAGCAGCTTGCTGTGAACCTTGTTTAAATAACCTCTGTTCCCACCCCCAAATTGGAAACATCAATTTTACCCCAGCCAATCCTTGCCAGGCCCCTCTATCTTATCCTGCCTGGCAACTATGGGGTGTCTTGCTAGGCCCCATCCACAACACGTGCTCTCCTTTAGTGAGAACACGCTTTGTGCCCCAGAACATCCTAACTGCCTCCTTATAAAATTGATGTTTTTCCCTTATGAAATTGATTGAGAGACCTCTTGCCACCAGCATGGGGCAGGAAGGCCAGGCAGAATTCTCAGCATTTCAAAAAGTGAATCATAGAATCATATAATTTTAGGGATGGGTGGGTCATCTAATCCAACCCCCCTACAATGCAGGGGTTGGGCTCAAACTGCTCCTGAATTGGGGCATTGGGTCTTTTTAAAGCCTTGGTTAACATCCCATGGCATTGTGGGCTGCTTGCAATGTCTAACTTTAATGGATTATCTGATGCAGAGAAGAGACGAGCCCTGCCAGTGTGCCTGGAATTCCAATGGCTTTTGCCGGCTCCTCGATTCCTCTTCTCCCAAAGAACAACGAACAGTAAACAATTTTAATGAAATCTGATTTGGAAGAAGATGTGTCTGATTCCTGCTCCCTCCCCGACACACGCAGCACAAAGCAGGTCTGCAGCTTAAACAAAGGGCGGACACAGTCAGGAGCAGCTAATGATATGGTAATGAAATGCCAGGAACGATTATCTGCTGGGGATTTTAAAAGAAGTCTTTGTAACTCCAAGAAACTAGAACTGAGAGAATCCTGAAATGCAACCTTTCCCACCTCTTCTTCTGACTTTTACCCCCTTTTGAATAATAATGAAATGATCGCTTACAGCTAAAAACAATGTTTAAAAGAACCTTTCTAGATGGTAGGAAAATAGTCACCTGTTCCCTTCTGCCTTCCTTTTTTAAAAAAGGTGAACGGGGCTCATTTCATCAGTTCAGGCACCTCCTGCCCCACAACTGCGCCAGCCAGTGCCTGTGTTTGGCTTTGGTTTTCCTCTTCCCTGCTTGTCTCTCCCCCCTTGTGTGTGCTGTATTTTTATATTGTAATCCTGCAGGCAGGGACTGTCTTTTTCTGACTGTCTGTAGGCATCTCTGGGAGCCTTTTCTCACACATGCTTGAAGGAGGTTTGGGTGTGGCAGAGGTGTCCCTTCGTTCGCCTGTGCCAGGCTCCCCCACCAAGCCCCCTGCCATGCCCACTCAGGAAGCAGAAGCTACCATGGGTGGCATTCTTGCCAGCATGAGCCAGTGGAACCCTCTGGAATGGGTCCGGCAGGGGGCAGGCCTGGCCATGCCAATCCACCTTGAATCCTAAGTTGCCTGGCAATGCCTGAACTGGCTTTGCTGCTCCCAACCAGAAGTTTGGATTGCTCCCTACACCACCCTTCCCCAGCCAAGCGCCCTCATGGGGTACCCAAAGGCCATCTAGCCCAACCCCCAGCAATGCAGGAATGACAGCTAAAGAACCCAACCTCTGTTTAAAGACCTCCAAAGGAGAGTCTGCCCCCTTTTTCCAAGGGAGCCCGCTCCACTGTCAAACAGTTCTTACTGTCAGAAAGTTCTTCCTAATATTTAGTTGGAATCTCTTGTCTTTTGAATCCCTCCAGGTGTCTTGGACTACAACTCCCATCAGCCCCTCGGGGGTCCCTTACAGTTCTACAGTTCTATGACTCTTGATCTCAGGGTTGTGGGTTCGAGTTCCACGTTGGACAGAAGATCCCTGCTTCGCAGGGGGTTGGACTAGATGACCCTAGGGGTCCCTTACAGTTCTACAGCTCTATGAGTGTATTGTCATTTGGCTGTGCTCAGTGGGGCTGATGACAATTGGAGTTGAAAACTACAAGGGGGGGCGGGGAACTGGCTGGAGAAGGTTCTGCTGAGCACTCCTGGACTTGCTTCCAGAGCACCTCCACCTACCTCTTGCCCTTCCCAAAATGTCACCATTGATATCCTCCATTAATTTGTCCCTCCCTCCACCCTCTGCCTGTACCTCCACCCCCTGAGGCATTTTGCAGCCGCCCCCCCCCCCAGCAAGCCACACAAGAAAGGCAGCCTGTTTGCAAGAGAAGCTTCTCAAATCACTTGCTGCCAATGTTGTGGCAAGACTCCCACTCACAGAAGTGAATGTTTTCCCTTGTTAGCAAAATGAAAAATTAAGAGATGGTTGACTGTAGCCCACGCAAGGAGAGAAGAGTCTACTGCGAAACCGAAGGCTCAGCTCTTCCAAAGCCAGGGCTGGATTAGAGGCCCTAAGCACTTAAAAGATTTTGGTGCCCCAAATTTATTTCACCCAGGTCAAAGACCAGTTTGGTTGTGTCCCCCCCCCCCCCACATTTCTGTACATTCTCACACAGACTAGGAGCCTCAATGGCGTCCCTCTGGAGGCTTCACCGGGGACAAAAAAAAAGCCTGGCTAGTCCCCCACGGGGACGCGGGGGACGCTGGGGACGCTGTGGGTTAAACCACAGAGCCTAGGACTTGCTGATCAGAAGGTCGGCGGTTCGAATCCCCACGACGGGGTGAGCTCCCGTTGCTCTGTCCCTGCTCCTGCCAACTTAGCCGTTCGAAAGCACATCAAAGTACAAGTAGATAAATAGGTACCGCTCCAGCGGGAAGGGAAATGGTGTTTCCGTGTGCTGCTCTGGTTTGCCAGAAGCAGCTTAGTCATGCCGGCTCCCTCAGCCAATAAAGCAAGATGAGCACCGCAACCCCAGCGTCGGCCACGACTGGACTTAATGGTCAGGGGTCCCTTTACCTTTACCTAGTCCCTCACCCCCACGTAGCTACAGAATTGCCCCATATATATCTAATTCAACACGTAATCAATAATAAACCATAAAATATAATTTTATTTATCAAAATGAAGCAAAACCTACAGGAAGATGAGAAATAAGGCAGTCACTCTCAGTGGAAGACTGAATGGGGCAGCTGACAATCATGTGAGCCTCAGTGGACTGAGTGGCAGGCCAATTTTGTTGTAGTCCCAAGATTGATGTATATCATTACAGTGGTACCACGGGTTACACACGCTTCAGGTTACATACGCTTCAGGTTACAGACTCCGCTAACCCAGAAATAGTGCTTCAGGTTAAGAACTTTGCTTCAGGATGAGAACAGAAATCGTGCTCCGGCGGTGCAGCAGCAGCAGGAGGCCCCATTAGCTAAAGTGGTGCTTCAGGTTAAGAACAGTTTCAGGTTAAGAATGGACCTCCGGAACAAATCAAGTACTTAACCCAAGGTACCACTGTAATCTCTACTATTAATATTTTTTATTATTTTTAATTGTGTGCGTGTGCAATTTTTTCATTTATTGTGGGAGCCTTTTGTGGAACCTGGTTCAGTTGCACCATATGGTCCATGGTAAATTCAGCAATGGAGAACTTCTGGGGGTGGCCCCTTCTCTTGATTCTTATTTTGCTTAATGGTTAATCCAGCCGTGTCGGAAACACAACACTGAAAGGGAGCCAGAGTGCAAAGCCAGGAGAGTGAATGCATGTTTTAAGGCTGGTAAATCAGGTCACCAGTAGAAACTGCTTTCTGCCATTGAGAGAGGAAGGAGATTCCTGCCCTTATGAAGAAGTGTCAGGAGATGGCAATGGAGAAAGCAGGTTAGTTGTGTGATTAGTGTGTGGTTAATAATAATAATAATAATAATAATAATAATAATAATAATAATAATAATTTATTATTTATACCCCGCCCATCTGGCTGGGTTTCCCCAGCCACTCTGGGCGGCTTCCAACTGAATATTAAAAACAGTACAGCATCAAACATTAAAAACTTCCCTAAAGAGGGCTGCCTTCAGATGACTTTTAAAAGTAAAATAGTTGTTTATTGCTTTGACATTTGCTGGGAGGGCGTTCCACAGGGCGGGCGCCACTACCGAGAAGGCCCTCTGCCTGGTTCCCTGTAACCTTACTTCTCGCAATGAGGGAACCGCCAGAAGGCCCTCGGCGCTGGATCTCAGCGTCCGGGCAGAACAATGGGGGTGGAGACGCTCCTTCAGGATTGAGCTGGTTGTTGAGCTAGCCAGTCAACAACTGCAGGCAGGCACGATCAGGGCCAGATTTAGGTTTGATGAGGCCCTAAGCTACTGAAGGTAATGGGGCCCTTTATATGTCCAGCTGTCCTTTGTCAACAACAAATTGTGGCTGCTTTTTGTGTTGAATATATGCTATATCGTACGTTATGGACCTAATGGGTATCTAAAGCCATTTGCTTTGTTGTTGTTGTTGTTTAGTCATTTAGTCGTGTCCAACTCTTCGTGACCCCCTGGACCAGAGCACGCCAGGCACCCCTGTCTTCCACTGCCTCCCGCAGTTTGGTCAAACTCATGTTCGCAGCTTCGAGAACACTGTCCAACCATCTCGTCCTCTGTCGCCCCCTTCTCCTTGTGCCCTCAATCTTTCCCAACATCAGGGTCTTTTCCAGGGAGTCCTCTCTTCTCGTGAGGTGGCCAAAGTATTGGAGCCTCAGCTTGCTGTATGTAGGTTTTATTTTATTTGTTTTTTATCTTATATTTGTGAAATGTACATCCAGTTTTTTTCCTTTAATTTTTTTTTGGGGGGGCCCAAGAGAGTGGGGCCCTAAGCTATAGCTTGTTTAGCTTATACATAAACCCAGCACTGGGCACGATTCTCTGCCTGCAGCATCCTGGCACCCTGACGTTCTCTGGGTCTTAGCCCCGGAGTCTGCTGGTTCTTCCACCTCCTAAATCCCTTTCTGGTCACTGTTTTGAATCCACAGCAATTGCTCCCCCAGGAGTGCACACTGGCTGGTGGAGACTGGCCAGGGGCAGCCCAGCCCGTTTTGCCTCCTGAGGTGCCGCCCTGCCACCAAGGCCTCCCTTACCTGGGTTACGTAGCGGCACCTGCAAAGCAGCAGTGATGGTGGCAGGTTCTGGTGAGCTCTCATGAGATTTTGAGGAGATCTTCTGAGATCTTCTGAGATCTCACCGGAAGCCACTGCTGCTTCTGTGCCTGTAGCGGAGGTGGCAGAGTGGGGAGAGTGCCCACGGGGTTCTGCCCCCCCCCCAAGGCAGCTGATTCAGCCCACCTCATGTAATAGTCCCACTCTGTCCTGCCTTGGTTAGACCCCACCTGGAGTCCTGTGTCCAGTTCTGGGCACCACAGTGGTATATAAATGCACACACAATTCTATTCCTGTTTACCTGCTTTTTAATGATTGTTTCTTCTATGTTTTTAGCTGCTTCTTTTTATCCAGGCATAGGCAAACTCAGCCCTCCAGATGTTTTTGAGACTACAGTTCCCATCATCCCTGACCACTGGTCCTGTTAGCTAGGGATGATGGGAGTTGTAGTCCCAAAACATAGGTTTGCCTATGCCTCTTTTTACCTGCAAGCCACCTTGAGTCCCTGTCTGGGGAAAACATGGAATATAAATAAATAAATATAAACATCATAATCATCCTAACAAAGCAACTGAGCCACATTTCTACCTGCATTCGGGGCTTAACTCCTGAATATTTTCAATGTTATTTAAGGAAGGGGCAGAGAAGTTACTGTCAAGAATCCTCAAGTACACACCCCCTTCCCGAAAATACTGGATGTTCTCTAAAGCGACTGCGATGAGAACCAAGCTTCTGCTTGTCCAAGCCTAGAAAGCAGGAGTTGGAGCAGTTTCCCCCTTGCCCCACACCTTTCCCAGAGAAAACCTGCTCTTTTGCTCTAAATCAGTCCAAACGTCTGTCCGGAGAAAACCTGAATTGCAATTTGCTCCGCCTGAGCACTAAAGAGAGATCCCCTCCCCCAGAAAGCAGCATCACAAGAGGAAGTGGGGGTGAGCTCTAAGCTCATCTACCTACTTTGTACAGACTTGTACAGCTGCAATCATGGACTCTTCTACCTTGACTGAAAGCACAATATCGCCACCTGGTGTCTGGCCAAGTACTTGCTTTTCTATGTGAGAACTGAGTAAGAGTTGTTCAGGGCTTGTTGCTGGGACCCGTCTGTCTCGAGAGACAATGGAGTGCGCTGTGTCTGGGTGTGAAGTCAAACCACTGGAGAATCACAGCGCCTGCTGTGCCTGCAGAGACCGGTAACTTGTAGCTGCTGCCTCCCGTGTGGTTTTCCCTGCGTTTGCAGCAGCAAAGTGACCTCCCAGAGGTGCAAACCTGCTCCTTGAATAGAACCCAGAAATAAATTGGTTAGCAGTGGTGACGGTACAGGGTTGGCGTGTTATAATGCAACCTGCCTGCTCCAGTGAACATCCTGGCAGCTGCATTCTGGATCTGTGGGAAGGTTTCAAATGTACAAGTTCAGTCCATCATGTCTTGAAAAGAGTCTCAGTGTCCTTCTGACATATAGGAATGTCTGAGATTTTTATTACCTGCCGGGACTTTATGGGGTGGTTTTTTTATGTTGCGATCCTGGCAGGATCAAACTGGAAGCAAAGGAATGTTCTGTGTTCCCCTGTAGTTCCCAGCTTGCTTTTTAAAAATGTGTTTCTTTAACAGAGTGATTCTTAAGCTCCCCCCTCCCTCAGACCACTTGAAAAATGCTGAGAGTCTTGGCAGACCACTTACTGATTATTCTGCCTGTGCTAGGTGCTGTACAATTTTAGTTGTATTTTTATTGCCTCTTTTATTTCTTCAGTCACAAATCCGGAGACATACAATGGGCCACTGAATGAAGTTCAGGGACCACAGTTTAACACCCACCCAATCTCCTAGGTGGGAGAGAATCTAGTTGTTCCATGTTTCCTTGGAGTGAAGGTCAGCAGAGACTGTGGTGTCTTTAGGATATATGGTTTTATTTACACATCTATACAACCTGAACATAAGATGGAGGGGCTCGCAGCATTAAGACCCCAACAGATCTTGCCTCTCCATGAGTCACAACTTTGGATCCAGCACAGAGCAAGCAGGTCTCTGTTTCTCCATCTTCCAGCCTGCTTCTAGCTCACCTCTCTCTCACACACACACTGGCTGCTATTCTCCTACCTAGCAGCTAGGTGAGCAGGTGGAAGAAAGGGCCACCATCATTTGTTGTAGTTCTTGAAACCTAGCCCATTCTTTTGGGATGCTGATGAGGACACTTTTAATGTATTTTTAATCTTTGTTGGAAGTCGCCCAGAGTGGCTGGAGAAACCCAGCCAGATGGGCGGGGTACAAATAATAAATTATTATTATTACTTAAGTGGCCATTTAAGGTCACTCAGAAGCTTACCGGACTAGCTCAGCAACCTCCTCTGTTAGATTCTAACCCTCCCTGGGTACTGGACTCCAAGAACTGGAAGGGACTCAGGGAATCATCCAGACTGACCCCCATCTCCCCCCAAACTGACACCAGTATATTTTTTCTCCCCCATTAGAAACATGCCCCCAAATGGGCTCTGGGTTCAAGCTTCTGCCATCACCCCTGGAATACCCACAACATCCTGTTTTCAGAGCCTTCTGATACCAGAGCTCTGCTGTTGGTTGAGCTGGAGTGTTGGAAGTGAGAGCCTGCGCAGAATGGGAGGTTCTGACCTTGGGGCTCCTTCTTAGATGCTAAAGCATTCTCTCTGATGTTGGCAGGTCCGAGCTGCCCTTTGACCCCTGGGACCCACAGACCCTTAGACTCTATTTCCATGCCATTATTCATTGCCATTACAAGTGCAATGTTATGGTTTTATCCAACTAAGTTCTCCTCAGAGCAGTCCCATTGAAATAATTGGATGTGCAAAACTTGGAGTGCAATAATTTTGGTGGGTCAACTCTGAGTAGAGTGGAGGGCTCCTGTTCAGAGTTCCATCCATCAATCCATGTCCTCCTTCAGGATAACATCTTCCATTTCCCTTCCCAACAGTCAGTCACTATGCTTTGTCCACTGAGCATGCTCAGTCCTCATGCAACATTTTTGTGTTTTCCCACTTTAGGTTTTTTTCCCCTTTAAAAAATGGTACATCTGTAAACGCTGCATTTCTGCAAACCAAACCTGCTGACTGGTGTGCGGTTTGACTACATAAGGATCAGAACTTAGAATTGGTTTGCTATTAGTAAATATCAGCCTTCCCCAACCTGGGAAGCACATAGTTAAACTACGAAACTCCCTCCGGTGGGAAGCCACCAACCTAGATGGATTTGAAAGAGGATTAGACAGATTCATGGAGGAGAGGGCTGTCAGCGGTTATGATCTGCCTCTACAGTGGATCCCAAATCCCAGTTGCTGGAATCCACAGGTGGAGACAGGGCTCTTGTGTTTGTGGGTTTCCCACAGGTATCTGGTTGCCCACTGTGAGAACAGAGTGCTGGACTAGAAGGGCCATTGGAAGCTCTGCTTATGTTCTTATGGTGCCTTCCATTCATGAATTTATCAAATCCCCCTTTAAAGTGATCCTTCTGTGGCCATTGTTGCATCTTGTGGTAGCCAATTCCATAGTTCAGCTACGTAAAGAAGCATTTCTGATACTTCCCCTCAGTCCTAGTTCTCACAGGCTGCGTGGGTCTTCGGGCAATGTGTGTTTGTGCGAATCAGTCCTCAAGACCGTTGATTAAATGGCCCTGAGGCTTCCCAGCTGTGTTAGTGCCGGGGCCTCCCACTCCAGACCCCTTTCTGCAGCTCGGTCACAAACTGGCCATTTCCTCAGAGCCTTCAGTAGCCATCTTGGTTAATGGTCTTTTTGCAATTGGGCAGGGATTTCCAGTGCTGCATTCCTCAACTCCGGAAGGCATGCACTGCCACACCCAGGAGAAATGTTCCCTATGAATACACTTTAATCCTTGTGGCAGCCAAACTTTTTCAGCTACAGAAATGGCTGGGATGTTTTGAAAATACAGGTTTCCATATGGAACATCAGAACACAGGAAGAGCCTGCCTCTCGGCCAGTATCCTGTTCTCATGGCTGCCAACCAGGTGCCTCTCCCTGGAAACTCACAAGCAGGATTTGACCACAAGAGTAGTACTCTCCCCTCTGTACTTGCTCATAGTGTAGCAGCCAAGGAATCTCCTGGAAGATCTTGTTTCATATGTCATTTCTACAGAGAAGTTCAAGCCACATTTCCACAAGGAGGGGCTGGAGAGGGAAACCTGTCACTGCGCTGCAAAAGTCTGGACTGCAACTGGGGACCTGTGCATAACCTCCATGTAGAAAATTAGATGCAGGTGGGGGAAGGACTGTAGTCTAGCCCACTGGTTTCCATCGCTTTCAGTACAGCAACCCAGAAGTCCTAATGTGCTTGGTATGGTGACCCATATTTTGTTATATGAATTTTGGACTGTAGGTCTTTGTCTGTTTCATGAGTTTTAATGGTCAGCTTGCCTGTTACATAACCATTACCTGAGCCATCCAAGCAAAAGCTTACTCAACCTACTGATGTGGAATTTGTTGACGTATTTGTGGCACTTGGAATGTTATTCCCAGTTTTGCTTGGCACCAGGCATCTGGCTGCAGAATATTGCTTCACGAGCTATAAAAAGTTATTCCAAAAACATGCGGGTTACATAAGTGTGTCATTTGTCAAGGGTTCTGAGAGCTGTTGGGAGAGTCAGAGTGGTTTAACAACCCTCCTTCCCAGAGAACTCTGGAAATCGTAGCACTGTGAGGGGAATAGCAGGCTTTATAATACACTAAAGACCCAGGCTGCAAGAGGTATTCAACATTCCAGTTAGGGATGACAAGTTATAATTTTGAGTTTACTTCTTAAAACCATGACCCACAGTTGGGAAACAATGGCTTAGCCAGTGAGATACTTGTTCCCTGTGCGTAGGAATCTTCTACATAGGGGACATCACATCATGCAATAATCCATCCCCTGAAATCAGAAGTGGTACCCAGGCTGAACAGCTAACTCAGCATGTGGGAGAAGAGAGGCCTGGGGTGTATGTGGTGTCACCAAGGAAGTTGTCCTCCCACATTTCAATGACTCTGGCTGTTACCAGTGACAATTCATTAGTTAGCATTTGCAGACATTTCTGGCGCGGGTGGAATTGGCATACACAACACTAGCATAAAGGTAAAGGTAAAAGGACCCCTGACCATTAGTGCCATAGGTCATCGTAAAATAACAAAATTGGTTATGTTTCTAAATTTGAAAAGTTTAATGTCTATTATATGCAACTAGTAAGATGCAAATACAGTGGTACCTCAGGTTACAAACGCTTCAGGTTACAAACACCCCGAGTTACAAACTCCACTAACCCGGAAGTAGTACCTCGGGTTGAGAACTTTGCCCCAGGAAGAGAACGGAAATCAGCAGGAGGCCCCATTAGTGAAAGCGCGCCTCAGGTTAAGAACGGTTTCAGGTTAAGAACGGACCTCCAGAATGAATTAAGTTCGTAACCCAAGGTACCACTATATAGCCAATTCATTAGATTCCTCCAAACACTAACCTGCATTTTTCTTAAGTTGAGGGTGGGAAAAGAATTAAAACCAGATGCCGTCAATACTGAGGTGGTAGTGTCCCCATCCCTGGAGGTTTTCAAACAGAGGTCAGATGACCATCTGTTGGGGATTCTTTTGCTGCGATTCCTGCATTTCAGGGGTTGGGCAAGTCCCTTACAACTCTACAATCCTATGACTCCAACCAAAAAGGGCTATTATTTACCTTACAAATAATGTTCAAGACTTCAGTATCATCCTACCAAAACAGAACAGATTCAGATTTCAGAATGAACATTGCTAGATTGCAATTCACATCATTTCACCAATAATTCTGAAAGGGGAAGTATTTTGGAGCTTTTTTCCAATTCACTTTCCCGCAGCAACATTTCTAGTTTTCTGTACCAATCACTGCCCTTAATTTTATTTTTTGGAGTTTTTGCTCTTCTGGCTGATACAGAATAGGGATGGGACTGTCACAGCCCCCAGAGGAGCTGTCTCTGAATTAAAAAATAGTCTATATAGCAGCTTCCACCAGCCTGCTGGAAAAACTCTCCAGAGGCTGCCTTGAAGGAGATTCTGCTCCTTGCTGAAACTCTCATGGTAGAGCCAAACAGCTGGTAGGTGCAGAGTGCAGGAGACCCTTTGCACAGCTAAGGAAAATTAGGCCAAATCAACAGAAAAGCCTATTGATGGCTACTAGTCTTAAGAGCTAGCCAGGACCTCCTGAGTGCAGCTACTGTGGGCTTCCCAGAGGCTGACCACTGTTGGGAACAGGATACTGGGCCAGGTGGAACCACTACTGCTCTGAAGCGGCAAGATTGTTTTTATGTTCTCAAAATCTGGCCAAGTGATTTAGGGACCTTTGCGTTTCACCTCATGGAACTGTGGCAGAGAGTCTGGACCCAAATTGTCACACAAAACATAATTTTATTGCTACTGCTTTCCCTTTTCATAAAACAATCACCATCAAATAAAAATCTGCTGTTCACCAAAGAAAGTTCACTACTAGTGAAATACATTTTTTTTCCAGAGGAGGTACAATCCAGCAACCACGTAATATTCAAGTTAAAAAAATATACATTATGATCAATTTCTCCATTATACAATAGATCAAAGACTTGCGTTTCAATTCTTTCAGCAGGATGGGATAACTATTTCCAGTAAAACTGTTACGTAAAGCTGTTTGGTATTGCATTGGTCAATTCTTTTTCTTTTATTACAAAAATACTCTTGATTTATCTTGATGTTGGGACATTCCTCAGATTCCCAGCCTGCCATTTCTACCCAGAGGTTATTTTCAGAATTTTCATCTTCATTGCAACTTTGAAACTTTTATAAAATATGCAAACATTTAACATTTAAAAAAAGAGGAGAAAGTAATGTGCTTTTAATCTGTCTCAGGATCTCACCAGTGGAGATGCTCTTTTGGTACTAGTTATTCCAAACCATATAAATATATAGATACAGATATAAAGATAAAAAAAATAGAGGGGGGAAATCTATCTTCAAACTCATAGCCTCACCAAGGATTTCTTGTGTACATTGCAGGCAGGCATCGTCTTGCATTAAATAGATACCAAAAATATTCTTTTCTTTATTGTAGTACAAACACACTGCTTGGCGGGTTTCTCCCAGAATAGCAATTTCCCACTAGCAAACCATCTATTTCCTCCTTTCAGTAACAACCAAACTGGTGAGCAACTGGAAGTCAATAAGAAGGGCTCAGTGATGGCTTTTGCCAGTTAAAATGAGAATCCAAAAAAAGAGCACATTCTACATTCAACCATTCATTTCCCACTGTATCTCTCGTGGCCTCGGGGCTAAACTTGGCCACTAGTGGATTTATGGCATGCTTAAGAGATGCAGAACATTGCCATTCCCAAACAGGTTAAGCCCTTATCCTGCTCCACCAAAGCTAACCGAGTAGCAGGTGAAAGAGACAGCCCAAGTTTGCACCACAGCTGCACAGCCTCGATTCATTGCAACAAACCCATGCGCCTCTGAAAGGAACAGAGGCCCCAGAAAACGTGTTTGCAGGACTGAGCCCAAAGAGAAAGAGAGAGAACGAAGTTCCAGTAGTGGTGATAAGAACGTGGCCAGTTTCCGCCTTCTGCTAACGGATAGGCTTCACATTTTCCTATTCCTCTGATCAGCCCTGAACTGTCTCAAGCCTCCTTTTTTCTCCCTGTCTTGATCCACTGCTCCTGTCCACCCCTCCACCCACCAACCCCACCCTCGGAAACGTTTTTGCTTGCCGGAACCCCCGAAATGCTCTTCAGCCCTGCACTCCTGCCAACACTATTATTCACGCAAGAACGCCCCCCCCAGCCCCCAACTATATACAGAAAGAGAGGTACAGCTCGCAAGACATTTGTTCCAAAGTGTCGAGCCAGTTGTGAGGTAAGGTGAAGGTGCTATTTTCACAGACAAAATATAATAAGTTATTCCCCAACCCAGGTAAAAAGATAGTGCAATGCAAAACTTTTGAGGGAGGGGGGGTAAACAAGCTTCTGTTTGGCGACTGCTCTATTTACAGGAGTAGCAGCAGAAAGCAGGGACAATGCAATCCCAGTCACCAAACCCCCAGATGTGCAGGCAAGCCCCTCCACACACGCTATCCACCAAGCTGCAGTGCTAACGGAGGAAGAGCAGGCTGGAAGACAAGACCATCCCAGGAGCCCTGAAACATTCCCAGGCACATGCTTGCGTCTTCACCTTGAAATGCAATGCAAACAGGCGTTTTTGACAGCAGAATGCTCCCACGTTCCCCGGACTCAGCACCCTTCCACGGACATTCTACTCTTGAAATGGGTATACCCTGTGCTTTTAAACGTAACAACACTACTAATAACAATGAGATGCCGTGGCTTTCATGGAAACAGCAACACCTTGATCCTTCAAGCCCAATATTCAAGCCAGGTTTACCCTTCTTTTGTATTCTTCTGCTAGGACTGATCCTGCAGTTTGGAAACAGACACAGACAGAGACCACAGGTTGCAAAGTGGCAACGTGGGTGTCCCGGTTGCCCACCTTTTTTTACGGAAGACACAGGTTGTGGGGAGGTGAACAGGTGAGATCTAACACCAACACTGTGTACGCAAGATAGAGAGAGGTTTTGGGTTTGAACCAGCAGTGGTGTGAGGGAGACACGCAGACACCACGGGATGCTTGACTCGATATGTGCTCGTATGGCATGCAGAGGGGCAAAGGGGACACTTTTTGCATGGGGAATGTAGGGCCTTGGGTCACAGGAGTGGCATCTTTGGAGAAGAAGTAAAGCGAGGATCCGGCCAGCGGCGATCAAGGGCTCGAGCGGAGTGAGGGGCAGGCGCAGCTGGGGATCCGCTGGGCCCAGCTCTCCTGACCTGGGGGCCTAGTGCTGGCCCGCCTCCCGGATCCTGCACGCCACAGCAGTGATGAGTGCTGCGCCCTTGCCGCTGCCATCTTCCGACTGGAGGAAGGTCACCTCGCACTTAGGAGAGAGCTGCTTCACGGTTTCGCGCATGACGGTAGAGAAGCTGCCGGGAAAAGGGAGAGTAGATTAAGATGGGGCCAGGAGGAGAGCTCTTCTGGATCCTGCTCTCACAGTGGCCAGTCACAGAAATAAAGACACAACACGTAGGCTAATAACGTGTTAGAGCATATATAATAGAATAATGATATCATTCAAAAAAGTAGAAATAAATCTATTAGAGCTCATATATGCAGTGCAACAGACTAGCGGCGCAGAACGTCAAGCCATGTGTTCAAGATAGGTGCTGAGAAAACGTCCGTTGAAACTTTTGAAAAACTATTGAGAAAACTTTACTTTTTAGACTTTTGAGACGTCTTCTGTTGAAACCTTTGAATAACCATTGTGAGACTGACCTTTGACACCTATCTTGAATGCATGGCTCAACGTTCTGCGCCACTAGTCTGTTACATTGCATATATGAACTCTAATAGATTTATTTCTACTTTTTGAATGATATCATTATTCTATTGTATATGCTCTAACAGTTATTAGCCTAAGTGTTGTGTCTTTATTGCTGTGATTGGTTCTCACTGCAACACAGGGGTTTGTTTTTCTCGGTCGCCAAAGAAGATGCCCAAAACAGTATTTGATCACAAGAGCCTCCTTCTCCCCTCCTGTGGCTTCCAGCATCTGGCATTCAGAAGTGGTGCTGTCTCTGGCATAGGAGTCAGCCCTAGGGAACAAGGTTCCTCCCCCCCCCCCCCGATAAAATATTTGAGGGGGCCACCCCCCCAAAAAAGCTGATGGGCATTGCCATTCAAATGGCTTGTGTGTGCCGTGTCTTGTGATCAATTATGCAGGGTGGGGCTTACCTGCCCCCCCCCCCAATATTTAATTCAATTGGCATCTCATGGAGGCAGAGTATAGCCAATGCTGCTGGGAGCTACCAATAGCTCTCTTCTCTATGAATTTGTCTGACCAGCCAGTCAGACACCCCATTGCAGGCAGAGCTTATAGCTAAGCACCCCGCTCCTCTCTTATCCTGGTCACCCCACTCATTCCTCCCTCCCTTTTATATTTTAAGCTGCTTATGACTTAATTTTCTTTGCCCTACCATTAATAATAAAAGTACCATCAGTTCTAATCTTAAGTATTTGCAGACATGGGAAGTAAAGGAGTTTTGATCTCCTCCCCCCGCCCCTGCCCCACACTTAATTTCATGCAAAACACTGTACAGTTAGACCACATCTTACGCACATTTAACTTGCACAATTTCAACTGTACACAGAGGAAGGAAGGCTGGTTGAAATCATACAAGAGTTTGGACGTTATTTTTGCTGCAGGTCTGCTTGCAAACAAAAGCAGGGGGGCCAAACTAGGCCACGCTGGGATCAGGAGATGCCAGGAGCTCAGAGCACGCTTGCCCAAAACTTTGCACAGAATCAGGTCTCAGGATGGGGTGACTTTGGTGCAGGAATATTATTGCAAAAAGCATACACTCAACTCTGGGTGAATGGGTTAAAGTCCTAGAACCAGAGAGAGCCTGATTAACACATATGCGCGCGCGCCCCTCCCAATTCTGTGCAGAAGCAGCAACACTGCAGGTCCAACGCGCTCCCTCCAGCCCTCCCAGAGGCAAGGTCTTGCGGAAAGAGGAGAGACTTACTGAGGATGGAGCTTGTACAGGGTCCCATCCACGCCAACAGTGATTTTCAGGGAGTCTAGCCCACGGTTCTCTCGGATCTTGTCCACCACCGCAGCCATCCCTGCCCCACACAGCTGGGCGGCACGCCGGGCAATCACTGTGCACACTTCTTTCACGATGATGCTGTCATCACAGGTGCTCTCTAGTCCAAGATGCTGGAGGATGGAGCGGACCTGGAGGAGGGCGAGGCGGTCGCTGGAGGGGCCAAGAGAGAGAGAGAAAGTTGGGAGGGGCAGAGGCAGGCGCTTCTTGACAGCTTCGCCAGGATGGACAGAAGGCGGTCCAGTTGCCCCAGCTGTAGAGCAGGAAGGGGCACCACAGTTCCAGGCACCTGAAGCTAGGAGGCGCTGTGCAGAAGCACCAAACCAGGTAAAAACAGAGCCTTTTCTTCCTGGACCACCCAAGACTAGTGGTGGAGCATGCAGGGTCCCCCTCCCTGCTTAGAGTTGAGGGCTGTCCCAGACCCTGCCTGCATTTTGGAGGTACGGCCAGGAAGAACTTGCACTTGCACTTTGGTTGGCCAAAACTTGAAGACTCCTGGAGAGTTGCTTCCGAAGGAATACACCATGCAGAATCCTGCTAGCCCCTCATTCAAATATTTCAAATATTTAGTGAGACGCAGCAACAGACCCTGCAATGCTGAGCATGGCAGTCCAGTTCTGCCCATCACACCCCTTCAGAAAAGTGGGCTCTGTGGTGATATCACTATGCTTTGCAGTGCCACTGCATTCACACTTATTCCTTTTTCTCCAAGGAGCTCAGGGTGGCGTACAGGGTTCGCCCCCTCTTCACTTAATCACCACAACAACTCTGGTCTCCCAGTCCCTCGTCCAACATTCCTAGTCCCACTGTATCACCCTGGCTCTTTTTTCAGCCTTGCTGCTAATCGAGAGAAAACATCACAAAGACATCCTATCACATATTTCCTTTGCTAATGTTTGTGGGAAGAGGCTTTGGCCACGGGGTCAAGGTCTTGCCCAGTTGTGCCCAAAGGGAGATACCACTGGAATTCGGGTGCCGGTTAGAGAATGCTATGCAGTAGGTTCACTAGCCACCAGGTGGCAGCAAATCTCACACCGAGAGCCACATAGGTGGGAAGTTGCAGTCAGTGCAGAATGATGCAACACAATTGCTGGCAGGAGGGAGACCCTGTCTGCGCAGAACACCTGTGCTCAGAGATCTGCCCTTAATGCTGACTTGCTCCCATGCCAAGTTCAAGGTGTTATTATTAGTATACAAAGTCCTTGGCAACTTGGGATCTGTTTATCGGCAAGATAACCTGAGCCTACGTATGCCCTCCTGACCACTTCAGGTGCTTCAAAATTCCCATTCTGCATTTGTAAGGACTCGGTCTCTTACCTACACTTTGGAACTCCCTGCCTCCGGACATCAGGCAGGTGTCTGCTAAAAACCTTTGTGTTTAGACAAACCTGCCCGGATGCTCAGAAAGTTTTAATCTGATTTCAACTTTTTAAAAGTTTAAATTTATTTTTGTTCATTTTTCTCCTTGATAATTTTGCTGTTTTATCTTTTTCACAAACTGTTTGGAGGTGTGGGTTTTTAACAATCAAGTATGCATAAATCTTGTGAAATAAATATAATCAAACACATGATGCTGGTAATGGTGCAGTGCAATGTTTGATTCTCAGGCTACGCCAACAAGCCATGCAGCTCTACAATGGCCCCGGCAGGCTCCCCAAAGGATCATCTCACACACTGCTTCCTCTTCCGCCTTGCCCTGCAGAGCCTTGT
The DNA here is from genome assembly GCF_964188315.1 of Podarcis muralis. NCBI lineage: Eukaryota > Metazoa > Chordata > Lepidosauria > Squamata > Lacertidae > Podarcis > Podarcis muralis. Next base: position 13,596,129 of record NC_135661.1, read on the forward strand.
CATTCCCACCTACACTTTGGCCAGTGCTGATGTCCAGCACCCAAAAGACTCATAAGGAATCTCTTCCACAGAAAAGTTCCTACAAGACTCAGACCACATTTACACAATACATTTAAAGCGCTATGATACCACTTTAACCAGCCACAACCTCCCACAAAGAATTCTGGACACTGTAGTTTCTTAAGGGTACAGATAAGTGCTAAGAGGCCCCTATTCTCCTCCCAGAACCACAATTCTCAGAGTTCCTTGGGAAGAGGGACTGGTTGTTAACAGTGGCGTAGCGTGGGGGGTGCAGGGGGGGCCGGCCGCACCAGGCGCAACATCTGGGGTTAGGGCAAATCCATAGGTTAGGGGGCGCAAATCCACGGGATAGGGGGCGCAAATTACTTGCCTTGCCCCGGGTGCTGACAACCCACGCTACGCCACTGGTTGTTAAACCACTCCAGGAATTGTAACTTGGGGAGGGGAATATGGGCCCCCTCACAACTCTCACCCACCGTAACAAACAGCAGCTCCCCAAGCTCTTTTGGGGAAGCCGTAACGGTTTAACTTTACACGTATCGTGTGAACGTGGCCTCAGAGGACAAAGGGTTTGCAGGAGGTCCTCTAGCCCCAATGGCCACAACCCCAGCAGACAGCCTGTCCGTCCTCTGCTTAAATACCTCCAGAGGGTGGGAGAGGCCACTGGCTCTACTTCCAAACCGCTCTTGCCTTTAGGTTGTCCCCCCCCCCGCCATTTTGCCCCCAACCTACCTCTCAATCTGAGACAAGAACTTGGTCTCAAAGATTCCCCTGGTCTTCAGCCGCTCGGAGATCCGCCCACGAAACAACAGGCCCCGCTTGGTGAAATCGATCAGGATGTTTCGGACAATTTCACCCAAGTACATCCCGCTGATCATTTTCTCGAACCTAAGACAGTAAAGGGAAAGGGGTTTTTATTTCATTTTTATTTTTTTGCTGCGAGGGAAATTCAGTTTAGAGGTAAACATGATCAGCATGGAGAGGCAATTTACCCTCCCTCCATAAGAACATCGGGAGGAGCTTAGCCAACAAGGACTTTAGCAAACCTGAAACATCCCCTACAGAGAGTCCTTGATGGGAGGCTGGTATGTATTAGACACATAGGAGAAGGAGGGGAAACCTCCCACCCACCTTTGCTTCCCAGGATTGAGAGAGTTTTCATCCACGGCGGCGTCAAACTCCGTACGGAAGTCATCCAAGCAGCCACTGTCGCCAAAGGCCCCCCACTCCATGTTAATGCACATCCGGCCCTCGTCCCCGTCCACCAGCTCCACATTCTTCATCTCCTCCATGTAGCAGGCATTGCTGCCTGTGCCTGGGAAGCCACAACACAGGTCAGCATCACACACGGGGGGGGGGGGGGGCGGGACGGGACGGGACACCCTGCTGCAAGCGGGCAGGGTACTAAACAAGGACCAGAGCAGCGACAGCCAAACCTCTGGGGCCTGAGGGCTGCATTCACCCTCTGCCAGCCGCATGGTGCTCACAAGACAGCTGTGGGTGTTGCCAAAAGCAGGTCTGGCTACCACACATGTGAACACACATGCACACACATTCATATTTGTGTGTTTCTTATACATTTCTTATGCATACTTATAAAGGTAAAAGGTAAAGGTACCCCTGCCCGTACGGGCCAGTCTTGACAGACTCTAGGGTTGTGCGCTCATCTCACTTAAGAGGCCGGGGGCCAGCGCTGTCTGCAGACACTTCTGGGTCACGTGGCCAGCGTGACAAGCTGCATCTGGCGAGCCAGCGCAGCACACGGAAACGCCGTTTACCTTCCCGCTAGTAAGCGGTCCCTATTTATCTACTTGCACCCGGGAGTGCTTTCGAACTGCTAGGTTGGCAGGCGCTAGGACCGAACAACGGGAGCGCACCCCGCCGCGGGGATTCGAACCGCCGACCTTTCGATCGGCAAGCTCTAGGCGCTGAGGCTTTTACCCACAGCGCCACCCGTGTCCCATGCATTAAATAAATGAATAAACGAAACCTTACCAACAATGAGCCCAACTTCACAAAAGGGGTCTTCGTACGCACAGGCCATCATGGTGCCCACTGTGTCATTCACCACGGCCACCACATCCAGGTCAAACTCCTGAGAAAGAGGGAGCAAAGAGTTTGGTCTCAGGTGCTGAATGAAAGCCAGAATCTTTCTAAAATTCAGCGGGGGGGGGGAGGGGGCGGGTGACGTCCACCAACACAAAAACAAGGATCAAGTACACAAAATAAACTAGGCATGCAGAGGCCATTCCAACGGCACAGTCCCTGCTTGTTGGGTCAGTACTCCTCTGATCACAACCAATAAATTATTTTATTAGATTTTTAGGGTCTCTGATAGGTTTGTGAGACAGGCCTTGCCTTTGCAGAAGCCATGCTGGCTCTGCTTCTGTAGGGCTTGTTCTTATATATGCCTGGTTATTTTATCAACACTTTCCACCAGTTTTCCCTGGGCAGATGTTAAGCTAACCAGCCCGATACTTCCAGGATCTCTTTTCAAAACCAGTGTTACATTGGCTGCTTCCCCATCCTCAGGTATGGAGGCTGATCTGAGGCACAAGTTACATATTTTGTCACACTTGTCTGACAGGAACGCACCTCTCTCCGGTGAATGGCCTCCTTCAGCAGGCTAACCACATCTTCCCCTTCACATCCAGAAGCATTGAAACCTTTGGTCCATTTCAGGAGAATTGCCTTAAGACAAGAAGAAGAGGAGGAAGAGGAGGAGGAAGAAGGAGGAGAAGAAAGAAGTTATGCAAACACAAAATTGTCAAGGGTACAGTGAAGCAAAAGGATGCAATTCAAGAACTGTATCCTAGGGTCATCTTGGTGCCCTCCTGATTGTATTACAGCTTCCATCAACCCAGGCCTGTACGATGCAGGGACCAATGTGACAATAGTGCAAAACATCTGGAAGGCACCAGATTGAGGAAGGCTGATTTAGCGTGATGTGTGCTAGCAGGAAAACTTTGCCAGCATTTAGTTTCCTTTCCCCCAAATCTCTGCCAGAGATTGCATTTGATAGCTCCACTTAGCCTAACAAGCCAGCTTTGTTGTAAAACACATTGTCTTGTCCTTTTTGCAGGAATGACTTACGGTGGAGGGAGAAGACAAACGAAGCTCACCTCATCCAGGCTGTTCTGGTGACAAGGGAAAGAGAAAGTGAATCCGAGAGGCAGCGACACGCCTTTCATCCCCATGTACTCCAAGAAGTCAGCAATGCAGTGGACAATGTGATCAAAGAGCTGAAAGGCAGAAGTGCAAAATGGAGTCGGGAGAAAACGGCTCAGAGCAGCTGAGCAGCTCAGGTGGGTCTTGCTGGCATCACAAAGTGAGCAGGACCGAGCTGCTCTCTATCCTGAACCAAACTACCAGCATCATTTGACGCCATCTTGCATTTAAAGTTCTTCTGCAAACTACCAACATCATTTAAAGCAATCTTGGGAATGCAGCCACTAACTTCCTCATCATGGGATAAGGGCTGCATTCTGGACAGGGCAGTGGGGGGCTCTTGAGGGAGATCAGCAGAGGGAAGAGGATAAGCCAGTCTCCAGCAACCTGATGCCCTCCAGGTGCTTTTGGACTACGACTCCCATTAGTTGTGCTGTCTGATGGAACTTGTAGTCCAAAACATCTGGAGGACACCATGTTTGCAAAGGCTAGGATGGCCTCGGTCTCCATGGAGTGCATGCACATCGCTGCACTAAGGCACAAGCTCCAGGGTGTGGCTGAGGCCCTTCTCTGAATAAACCATATTTTATGTCATAGTTAATTCGGCCCGCACAACCCCATTGCAGCAAGGGCTTAGAATAAGGTTCATTGCCCAAAGTGCTCAAGGAAACACTTCAGGCAGAAATGTCTTTTTTTCTTGGTGAAGAGAGACGTTCCAGGGAAAGTGGACCCAGCCTAAGGGACCCAGCCTTTGTCACAGTGCAAATCCAATGTAACAAATAATGTCTCAAGTAAATAATGACACATAGATTGCAGGCACTGAGCTTGAATGGTTAGGGTTGTCTGTAAAAACACCACTCAGGGCCTTTACTATCTGAAGAAAAGGGACTCTGCAAAAAGGAGTTCTGATATAACAGGCCCTGAAGGCAGTGCTTTGGCCAGAAAAGGATCCCCATCCCTGGTCCACCAGGTTGGACATTTATCATTGCACCATCTCTTCTGACTGCCATGGGTGTTCCCAGCCATGTGGAACAAGATCTTGTGGTTGACGGGGACCTTCTGCACGCAAACCAAGAGCTCTCCTGCTCAGCTACAGTTTTCTCTGACCCTCTCAGAAGTCAAAGCCCCCATTTTGATCCCTGTCAGTGTTGCACTGATTTGCTCACCTCATCTCCTGTCCCCTGCATGATGTCCTGAGGGATCGAATAGATCTTGTTGTGCATCTCCACACTTCGCCGCATCCCATTCCGCACGCGCACAAGCAGCACCCGGAAGTTTGTGCCCCCGAGATCCAAGGCCAGGAACTCCCCCTTTTCTGAACCAAAAACAGACACACTTGCCATCAGCACTCCTCTCCCCTCCATCTTCCAAGGACACTTGAACCCAGAGGACTATTTGTGGTCTCTTTAAGTTGGGTAGGATGTGTTAGACCTGCCTTCTAGATACGTATGGGTGTTGAGATAGATACCATCTGCAGGGCACCAGGTTGGCAGAGGCTGCTCTGGCTAACCTGGCACAAGTGAAAATTCCTTTCTGACTCCAGAAAGGGCAGTGGAGAAAAGGGAAATGATAGGTTGCAGCGCTTGTGATTTGTTAGTTTAGAGAAAAGGCAAGTAAGAGATGACTCGGTAGAAGTTTATAAAATTATGCAAGTGGATAGAGAAAAGTTTTGCTTCTTCTCTCATAAATATTTGAACTTGTGGGCTTCTAATGAAGCTAATGTTGGAAGATTCAGGACAGACAGAAGAAAGTATGTCTTCACACACTGCAGAGTTAAACTAGGGAACTCCCTCCCACAGGAGGCTGTGATGGCCACCAACCGGGATGGCTTTAAGAGGATTAGACAACCTCATGGAGGACAGAGCTACTAGCCAGGATGGCCATGTCTTGGAGGCAGCAACACTTCTGAATATCAGTCGCTGGAAACCACAGGAGGAGAGAGCGCTCTGTGCTTGGCCCCTGCTTGCTGGCATCCCATAAGAAGCATCTGGCTGGTCACTCTGAGAACAGGGTGCTGGACTGCATGGCTCATCGACCTGGTCCAGTAGGCTCTTCTTACGTTCTTAAGAACAAGAGCTTCTAAAGCAAAATGTTATTGCGCTCCAGATTTGCCCCGTGCAAAGTCATGTCTCTTATTCCAACAGTTTCACGGGGTCCATAGAAAAAGGATTTGCTGAGGAGGAGGGGGAAGAGGGAGGGAAATAGGTCGACAGAACAGAAAGCTTTCTGACACCAGCAAATTCAGACACAAGACTTAGTAGTGATCTGCTCCCTAAAGGTGTCTGGCAGAGACTTTTTCGAACTCCTGCAAGCAGGATGCCAGCACAATATTCCTCTCCTGTGGCTTCCAGCAACTGGTATTCAGAAGCTACCTCCAACTGCAGTGGCTGGGCAGAGCCACAAGCAGCCTTTGATAGCCTTGTCCTCCAGGAATCCTCCAGTCCTCTTTTGAAAGGCGGCGGTAAATTAATGGCACTCTGGAAAAACAGCATAATTTCCCACCCCATTAAAAGAGGCCAGAATTGCCGCCGCCACAACCACTGTGCCACATATTGACACCCCCACGGTTTGATGCCATAAGCCAAAAGGGGTCATATTATTAATTACTTTTATTATTAGGTCCCACCTTTCCTCCAAGGAGACCAATGTGGTGCGCATAGTTCTCCTGCCCATTTCATCCGCAAAATGGCCCTGTGAGGTAGGCTAGAATGAGAGGCTGCGACTTGCTCATGGCTCAGTGGGGATTTGAAACCGTGTCTCCCAAGTCCTGCTCCAGTACAAGTGATGCACACAAGTGGCCAACCGGATTTGGCCAAGGACACTGTCCACGATCTTCAACCCACGTTACCTGTTCCGTCTGGGATGGAGCAGACATAAGAGGGCAGCATCTTCACGGTGGCCTCCTCGTGCGTCTCGTGGCCCAGGCCCCGCTCCATCTCTTCCTTCATCCTCTTCTTTATCTCCAGGAGCTGCTCCCGGCTGAGTCTCAGAGGATCCAAGATCTTCTGGCGCGCTTTGTGTTGGGCTGCCAGCCGGTAAGCCACCGCGGTGACCATGGCCGCGCCTTTCCCGCTCCCGTCCTCCGAGCGGATGAATCGGATGTCGCAATCGGGCAGGAAGCGGCGCACCATCTTCTGAAGGCGGCGGGCAAAGCTGTGCAAGGCAAGGGAGTAGAACAGGACCATTACAAACACATCCATGGCACATCCAGAAATCACAGACAGGGAAAGCATCATCTGGAGGACCATGGATTCCCTCCCCGAAGGATGAACTCCCTGAGCACAGCCAGCGAAGAGCAAAGTTGAAGGAGCATCTGGATAAGCTGGGGGTGTGAAAAGGACGGGGGCCAAGGTGATCAAGGGTGTGGAAACAGAGCAAGATAACTGATTGCAAGAATACTGATTGCAAAGTATTGGAAGACACAAGATTTACCCACACTGGAAGAGTGGCAGATGAAGGTGATGGACTATATGGAACTGGCAGAAATGACTGGCAGAATCCGAGACCAGGGAGAAGAGTCGGTGGAAGAAGATTGGAAGAAATTTAAAGACTATTTGCAGAAATACTGTAAAATTAATGAATGTTAAAATGATGTTGGATTGAAAATAAGTGGTATTGGCTACAAGATTAATAAGAACACGTAAATACGGATGGATAATGGATGAAAATATACAGTTATAATAAGTTAAGATATAGAGTAAAGATAAATGAAAGAGGGTAAGGATTTGCTGAAATGTCTTTGTAAATGGGAATACAAAAAGGGGAGGTGTGAGGAGGTCAAGGAAACAAGTAAATGAGCTCAAAGATATTGAAAAATGGATATATTTTCTTTTTAAATTTCTTCTTTTCAGCTACCTGTTTTTTGTATTTTGTACCTTTTTTATTCTTTTTCCTATGTGTGTTTTTTAGTTTGTTAATTGTTGTTATAATTTTAGTTTGTTAATTGTTGTTATAATTTTCTCTATTTTGTAAACTTACGTTTTCTTTTTGTAAAACTTGAATAAATATCTCTTAAAAAAAAGGGGGGGTGTGGAAACAGAGGCAGATTTAGGGCAGTGAGACCAGTTCCCCAGCACTGGGTGCCACAGGGTGCAACAACTATCATGTTGCGCACATGCAGAATGAAAGGTGAGAGGTGGGGGCAGCTGGATTTTGGCCTCGCTGGTGAAATTTGAAAGACCAAAAGTCTGCCCTTGCTGCAAACCAAGCACTTTACGAGGAATGTTTGAGGGAGCATTCTGGGATAGCTTCTCCTTCTAGGATTGGCACGCAAGGGACTTGCTTTCGATTAACCCCACACCCCATTGCTATGAAGGCTGCTTTGCTTGCTCCACTTACTGAGGATGCTTCTTGTAGACCGTCCCGTCCACTCCAACAGTGGAGCGCAGGCGCTCGACGCGCTTGTTCTCCTTGATGCGCCGGAGCACAGCCACCAGGGCAGCGCCACAGAGGTTGGCCGAGCGCGTGGAGACAATCTCGCAGATGCGCTGGGTGGCGACACAGTCTTCGTGGGAGGGTTCCAGGCCCAGCTTCGTGAGGATCTCCTGGGCTTTCAGGAGGCCTTCCTTCTCCCTGCAAATCCAGGAGAGCAAGCAAAGGGGTTCTGTAAGAGGCAGCAGTTCCTGCACGGCAGAGGGGGGGGGTGCTCTGGGGTCGTGGGGAGTCAAAGGTCCTTTACTATTTCTGAAACAGGCTCCCTGTCCCCAGCATCCCAGGGCCACCCAGTCAGCGTGAAAGGGGAGCTTTTCAGCCACTGAGACGCCTGTCTCAGCCCTTGTGCTGATTGCAGTCAATCAGAGAAAAAGTGAGTCAGCCACTTCCGGAGAAGGCACATGGGGAAAACACCAAGGGGGATTTGTTCTGGCTATTCCAAAGCTACAGATTTAGGAGCACGGAAGACACAAGGCAAGGCCCATTCACTCACTTTTCAATTGCAGAGACGTATCTGGTCTCAAAGTGTCCCGTCGTCAATAAGTCTGAGGTGAGTCTCCCATCGAAGAGGAGGTCTTCCTTGGCCATCTTCACCAGGATGAGCCTAACCAGTTCACCCATGTACATCCCGCTGATCATCTTCTCAAACCTGTGACATACCCCAAGGTGAGAGAGCGAGAGACTGAGTTTGGGCAGCAGCAGAAACTGAAGCTCCAACACACCATAAACTTGAAAAGGGGTTTGATGGATAGTTTGGGTTGCATATGGTGGCAAGAATGCGTAGGGCAGGAGCTCAGCCCTCAAAGGAGTTGTGAAAATGACAGCCCCTCCATACATCCTGTGCCTCTCCCCCCGGCAAGGAAAATGGAGCCCTTGGACAGGGGAAGTGCTCAACAACCATGTAACCCTCTGCAGAACTTTCACTGCACTTCCCAGGTTCTTGTTTGGTACCAGCTAAATATCCTGCTTTAAGCCAGCAAGCATATTCCTAAAATCAAATTGGGACTAGTTTACTTGCGGTATTGCCTTACTTCAGACACGCCCTCTCAACTGCTTTGATCTGCAGAATTGGCACTGTTACAGCTACCACACAAGACTCATTCCACACCTGCAAGCAAGCAATCTCTTCATGTGGCAGCACTACACTTCGGAACTCCCTGCCTATTGATACCAGGCAGGTGCCTTCACTGTACTCTTTTCAGTGCATGTTGAAAACCTTTTTTATTTAGGCAAGCCTTCCTAGAGCTAAATACACATCAGGAGCCTTAGTTTAGTCAGAATGGAGCATACACTTCCAGGGCCAATGCGAGATACATTAGTTCTGATTAATGAGCCGCTATGAAAATTTGTGTCCCTGCTTTTTAGACTTGTCTACCCACGTTCTAGCTGAAACCCAAGGGCCGTTTTGGTTGCCAGATGTGGATTATTTTTCAGCTCTCCTGCCCCACTGCAGTTGACAGAAACCACAGGAGGGGAGAAGCTCTTGTGCTCAAAGCCCGCTTGCTGGTTTCCTACAACAGGCATTTGTGAGAACAGGACGCTGGGCAAAAGGGGCCCTTTCTCCCTGACCCAACAGGCCCTGCTGATGCTACCCAGGGTTCATATTTTTTTAAAAAAAAACCGCAGCTGAGGCACAGGACTTACAGCTGCTTTCCCGGGTTCAGGGAGCCCATGTCAATCTCCCGGTCAAACTCGGTCCTGATGTCATTCAGGGCCCCATCGTCGCCAAAAGCTCCCCACTCCATGTTGATGCACATGCGCCCCTCGTCGCCCTCCACGAGGTCAATGTGGTGCATCTCCTCCATGTAGCATGCATTGCTACCTGTACCTAAAGGGAGGGAGAGAGAGAGAGATTAGGAGACTCTGTGAGAGTGGAAAACCTGCAGCTGGAGCCTCCCACCCTTTTCCTACTTTCAAGGGCAGCCAGTACAGTGCTCTCCAGGTGCCGCTGAGTGACAGCCCCCACCGTCCCTGGCTGTTGGCCAGGTTGGCTTCTGGAGGCTGGACGGTGTCAAAGGCCTGGAAACGATGCCTTATGAGGAACGGCTAAGGGAGCTGGGCATGTTTAGCCTGGAGAAGAGGAGGTTAAGGGGTGATATGATAGCCATGTTTAAATATATAAAAGGATGTCACATAGAGGAGGGAGAAAGGTTGTTTTCTGCTGCTCCAGAGAAGCGGACACGGAGCAATGGATCCAAACTACAAGAAAGAAGATTCCACCTAAACATTAGGAAGAACTTCCTGACAGTAAGAGCTGTTCGACAGTGGAATTTGCTGCCAAGGAGTGTGGTGGAGTCTCCTTCTTTGGAGGTCTTTAAGCAGAGGCTTGACAACCATATGTCAGGAGTGCTCTGATGGTGTTTCCTGCTTGGCAGGGGGTTGGACTCGATGGCCCTTGTGGTCTCTTCCAACTCTATGATTCTATGATTCCTCTGCCCCTGCTTTATTTCCTGGCCTTTCTGGCCCGGAACACTCATGGGGCTCTGCGACTGCAAGCAAAGTGCCAGAAGAGACTAAATAAAAGCCGCCACTACTTTCTAAGACATATTTTTGGCAGGTCAAAAGACAGTGTGTGAGATGGAGGGATCAAACTATCTGGACTGCTGCAATGCGCTCTGTGTGGGGCTTCCCTCGCACTTGGATCTGGAAGCTGCAGTTAATGCAGAATGCTGCAACGCAATTGCTGACAGGAGTGTGGCCGTGTCAGCATTGAACCCCTGTGCTCAGAGATCAGCCCTGGTTGCTGGCTTGCTTCTGGATCAAGTCCAAGGTGTTACAATTAGTATACAAAGCCCTTAACAACTTGGGGCCACTTGAGCTATGAGATCACCTTACCTCACATGTGCCCCCTCAACTGCTTTGATCGTTGGAACTGGCAATGCAACAGGTGCCACAAAATGCCCATTCTGCATTTGTAAGAACTCAATCTTTTAGTCTGACAGTAGTTACACTTTGGAACTCCCTGCCTATTGATACCAGATAGGCACCTTGACTGTACTATTTTCAGTGTGTCCTAAAAACATTTTTGTTCAGACAAGCCTATTCAGATGTTTTGAAAGTTTATTTGCATTTTAACCTCTTTTTAGTCTATTGTTATTTTCTGAAAGTCTTAAATTATTGTTGTTAATTCTTCTGAATGTTAATTTTATTGTTTTATCTTAATTGTAAGCCACTTTGAGGTTTGTTTTGTTTTGTTTTACAGACAAGTAGTGTACAAATATTACTTATAACGTAAGAAGCAGGCTGGCCTCAGGTACGCAGGAAATTCAGGTGCTTTCCAATGGTGGGGAAAATGTCACTGCCCTCCTCTCCCTGCAGACTTCTTACCAACAATCAGCCCGATTTCACAGTTGTGATCGTCGTAGCCGCAGGTCATCATTGTCCCAACGGTGTCATTCACCACAGCCACAACATCAATCTCAAAGTCCTACAGAGCAGGAAGTTGGAAAAGGCCACCGTTGATGCAAATTCTGAACAATGGTTTGTCAAGAAATGTCCAAAATACTCAAATATTCTATTCCAGCTTCTGTGTGTGTGTGTGGGGGGGGGGGTGATCAACTGAAATATTTCAGTTCTCAAGGACTCCTGACCTGGAGGCCGGTGGCTGCCAGAACCTCAGCTGCCCCAAAATGGAAAACCTTACAGGATGTGCAACTTTTGCTTTGGTATTAAAATATGTGGAGTTTGGCATTAGCTGAAAAAAAATTAACTCATAAATTAACACAAAGACTCAGAGGATTCCAAAGAATTATATGCTCTTTGGTGGGATTTTAACTTCTATACCACAGATACAGGCACATAGAACCCCCTCTCCACTGTGCAATGTGTGATTTGGTTTTCCTAAGTGTCTCAGGTTTTCTTCTTTCTTATTTAAATCTCTTCTGCATATACTGTGCTGCTTTTCACTTCATTCACACCCACGCAAACAGAAACACCCACTCACTTTACCCCTCCAGGATGAGGCTCCAGAAACTGGGTGGGGAAAGAGCTGGTTGTCTGGATGGGTCAGTCCCAGGCCCTGCTCACACTGCACCACAGTCCCCAGCCCCCAAGGCACCTTGCACAAGGGAGGCTGAGGCACCATGAACATCTAGGGATGTCCTGGCTCCAAAAAAGTAAGAAGAAAATGTGGCATCTGGAAGGCAATGGGGGCCTCCACCCCACCCCGTGCAAGGAGAAACTGGAACTCCACCAAGCTGACAAGCTCAGGAGGAGGCAAGAAGAGCTTTGCAACTGGATCAGGCCAGAGGCCCCTTTAGTCCCTTGGGAAGCCCATAAGCAGGGCTGGAGGGCAGAGGCAGTTGCCCACTTGTGCCCCCCAGAAACTGGTATTCAGTGGCAGCTGCCTGATACGAGAGGCGTATGGAGTAGCCGCCATGTTGGTGTCTGTTATGACATGGTACGGTTCACTGTCTGTGTCCACCTGGCATCTCCAGGTGGTGCAGGGACAGACTCTTGTGTGGAATCCTGCAGAGCCAGTGAGGAGAACACCGACCTTGAGGGACCAATGCTCAGACTCGGGAGAAGGCAGCTTCCTGTGGAAATGGCCCATCTAGCTGAGCGAGTGTCAACACTGACCCGCAGTGGCTCTCCAGGTTGCAGGTCAAGCCCTCCCTGGAGAAGCCAGAGAGGACCAAGGAGTGGGCATGGCCGAAGAACTGAGCATATCGCTCCTGCTCATCCAGCGACCATCTCCTGGCCATCAATGCCATAGGCAACCATGGATGCACTCTGCCACCTCCAACACACTGGGGGAAATGAAAGGAATTCAGCTGCCTGGCTCTAGAGCGGGCAAAGTGAGGTGGTCATAGGTAAAAGGTACCCCTGCCCGTACGGGCCAGTCTTGCCAGACTCTAGGGTTGTGCGCTCATCTCACTCAAGAGGCCGGGGGCCAGCGCTGTCCGGAGACACTTCCGGGTCACGTGGCCAGCGTGACATCGCTGTTCTGGCAAGCCAGAGCCACACACGGAACGCCGTTTACCTTCCCGCTAGTAAGCGGTCCCTATTTATCTACTTGCACCCGGGGGTGCTTTCGAACTGCTAGGTTGGCAGGCGCTGGGACCGAACAACGGGAGCGCACCCCGCCGCGGGGATTCGAACCGCCGACCTTTCGATCGGCAAGCCCTAGGCGCTGAGGCTTTTACCCACAGCGCCACCCGAGACCCGGGAGATCAGGGCTCAAATCCCCACTTAACCCTGAAGCTCACTGGGTGACCCTGGGCCAGTCACAGTTTCTCAGCCTAATCTACCTCACAGGGTTGTCGTGTGGATTAAATGAGGAGGGGCATGTATGCCACCTTTTAGCTCTTTGGAGGAAAATGGGGGGTATACTGTATATACTCGAGTATAAGCCGACTTTTTCAGCACATTTTTTTATGCTGAAAAAGCCCCCCTGGGCTTATACTTGAGTGAGAGTCCCTTTTGGGCTGCCCCTTCCTCCTCCGCTGCCTTTGCTGTCACCAGCCTCTGCCTCTCGGCAGCAGAGGGGCAGGGAGAGAGGAGGGGCTTGAGGGGAGAGAGAAGCCCCCTCTGCCGTGTGCGCATGCGTGCACACACACACACACGCACTCCGGCCCACCAGGAGATTTGTGGTGTGGTGAACCGGCTTATACTCGAGTCAGTAAGTTTTCCCAGTTTTTTGTGGTAAAATTAGGTGCCTCGGCTTATATTCGAGTTGGCTTATACTCGAGTATACACGGTAAATGTAATAATATTAACAACACACACAAAAACTATCTTAGAGACAGCAACAGGCTTAGCTTACCCCTCGTCTTCTTATGGCTTCCCGTAAGAGGCCCACAACGTCCCGGCCTTCCACACCACTGGATTTGAATCCCTTGGTCCACGTCACGAGGACGCTCTGTTTGAGAATAAGAGGAAAGGAAATAAGGAACTGCAGGCCAGCCAGGGGAGAGAAACAGAGGTTCAGGCTCCAAAGCAGAGAGAACTTTCCCACACCGTAGTTGTAACACAGGGACCTCACAACTTAATGCACCTTTAACTTGTGCCATTTCAGCTTTACACAGTTGAAGGCAGGCTGGCCGGTTGAAATAGCTCAGATTAAATGCATGGAAGGCAGAGAGCTTAGAAGCACTTTTTGCGTGGGGTTTTCCCATAAAGAAGGAGGCAGTTCCAAGGGAATGGCTTGAGTATACATGTTTCTGTGTACATGTGCCTTCCCTGGAACATAATCCCCAAGCAAGATGGGACTTACCTGCGCCACCCAACTCCTGGGACTGTAATTTGTTTCAACTTTTGAATACTGAATTTCAAACCTGCCCTGGGACCAGCCCTGGGAAGAGTGGGTAAAGATCACAATAAAAACCTGTGAGATCACCTTGCTCCGCATATGCCCACTCAGCCACTTCAACTGGCAGAGCTGGGAGTGCTCTAGGTGCCACCTAATACCTGTTCTGCATTTGTAAAAACTCAAACCTTCAGTGTAGCAGCACCTGTCCTCTGGAACTCCCTGCCTCTTGACATCCTTCAGTGCACTCTTTACAGCACTTGAGAAAAACGTTTTTGCTTAGGCAAGCTTAATGTAGGTTTTAATCTGTTTTTAGTTTATTACTGTTTCTATCTTTTAAATGTTTTAAAGAGTTGTTTTTACTGATAGCTGTATTGTTTTATTTTCTTTGTAAATTGCTTTGAGGGTTGGTTGGGTTTTTTTACAATCAAGTGATGTACTGAATTCTATTAAATAAATAAAATAATCATCGTAACATTTCCATTTGCTAATGGGAAGCCAGCCCAGTTTCTATCAGCCAAAACAGCCATTTCTCCTCTACACAAAAGTCCCGAGCTCCAAAAAGTGCCTGACACACCCTCCTCATGGGTTAACTATTCTTAATATCATGAATGTTGAAAGTATTCCATGTACATCATCTTAGTAAGTTCTTACAATGGACCTACGGGGCAGACCAGAATTATTACCCGCATATGTTGCAAATCAGGTGCCAAGAAATTAGCTTCTCCAAAGCCTCCTAATTGAATTCATGGAGGAGGCAAAGTTTAAAGCAGGAAATCCTCCAGAATTCCTGGAGCCTTTACCATCTCTCTCACAAATCCCAGGAGAACTTGAGTCGCAAGCTTACCTCATCCAGTTTGGTCTGGGAGCAAGGAAAGGAGAAAGTGAAGCCCAGAGGGAGCTTCTGGTCCTTGATTTCCAGTTGCTCCATGAAGTTAGCTAAACATTCAGCAATGTGATCAAAGAGCTGAGGGGCAGAGAAGGAGACACACACTTAGGAAGGCTGGCTGTAGTCAGACAATGGTGGCATCAGGATTTATTTATTTCTAACCCACACTGGAAGAATGGCAGATGAAGGTGATGGACTATATGGAACTGGCGGAGATGACTGGCAGAATCCGAGACCAGGGAGAAGAGTTGGTGGAAAAAGATTGGAAGAAATTTAAAGACTATTTACAGAAATATTGCAAAATTAATGAATGTTAGAATGATGTTGGAATGAAGTTAAGTGGTTTTAGCAGTAATGTTATTAAGGTTTATGTAAAAATGGATTGTTAATAGATGGGAATTTGAAGTAAAAATATACTAAGAAAAAGGATTAGGATAAGAACAAAGAAGGAAAGGATTTGCTGAATTAATTAATTGATTTGGGATGCAAAAAAGGGAGGTGTGAGGAGGTCCGGGAAACAAGTGAACAACAGTTAAGATATGGAAATACTGATTTGTTTTTAATTGTTATTCTATTTTTTCTGTTTTTTTGTATCTTATTTTTTCTTTTTTCTTTTTGTTTCTTTTGTACTACTGTAAAACTTTAATAAATATTATTATAAAAAAAAAGGATTTATTTATTTCTATACTACACACACAGTATATACATCCATTGAAACCAGAACTTGGCAGCTGGAGTCTAACGATAAAACATTCATTCTAAACTGCAGAATTCTGGACCCTTTTTTGGAGCAGAAAATTTGCAAACACTATTTTTGTTTTGTTTTTTTGTACTGCCGCTCAACCTGAATGACTTGGAAATCGTTTGTCAAAGGATTCGAAAATGAATCTGGATCCTATCAGCTTCCCCAAAAACATTTTATCACAAGGAAACAGTGCGATTTAAGAACTCCCTCTGTTTCTAAACAGCTTCCCTAAGAGTTGAGAATTTGCACAATGACCAAGAAGCCATCACAAATCGTGTGAAATTAACGAGAAGGCAAGCAAAGTGTCTGAGCAGGTGACTGGACCAGGTGACAATTTTGTACCCTCAAATGACAAGCTTGTTTCCAAGCTCAAGTCAAGGTGCTGCTTTTCCCATTTAAAGCCAAATTGTCCTGGGCCCAGGAGATCTAAACAGCCACTTAAGCGTGGTTGCTGAGGTCCTTTCTCTGCAGTCCTTCGTCACGGCTTCCCCATCGTTGGAAGTATGACCGTCCCTGATTTAGCTTCCTTTTTTAAGAGGAAAGAGCAATGGTGCCAAAAGGTTCCTGAGATGGTCAAGAGGAGGCAGCTCAACTCACCTGCACTCCGCTGCCCCGCATAAGATCCTCAGGGATAGCATAGATCTGGTTCTCCATCTCTACTTTCTTGCTGCCATTATCAGCCACCTTGACTCTCAGGACCCGGAAGTTTGTGCCACCGAGGTCCAAGGCCAAGAAGTTACCTTCCTCTGCAGGGGAAAAGAAAAAAAGAAAAGATAGGGATTGTTTCACTCACTGACGTAAGAAGCCCTGGATGGTGAACTAGATTTGGCTGGGCATCTGCCGGAAGACATTTATTGAGAAGCTACCAGCCATGAGGCCTGGGCTGTGCCTCTACAGGCAGAGGCTGCAGAGCTTCTGAATACCAGCTGCTGTAAACCAAAGAGAGGAGAGGACTCTTGTGCTTGAATCTTGCTTGTGGGTTTCTCATAGGCATCTGACTGGCCACTGTGAGAACAGGATGGTGGACTAGGTGCGCCGCTGGTCTGATCCAGCAGGGTCATTTTGGCTTCTCAAGAGCCTCTCTCAGCATCCACTTCTCCTTGCAGAAAAGGGAAGTTGGCAAGTCCAGGAACTCTGTGATTCTGAAGGTCCAGGTCTTGTGAAGAGGGCTCTAGCCATATGGTGTTCGTGCAGACAATAGACCAAACAGACATCAGTTAGAGGCTGCCATGACCCCATTCCTCACTGACATCAATCCACTGTACATGGGGGGGCTTGCATCCATGAGAAATGGGACTGTCGGGGGCTCTTTACCTGTTATTCCTGCACTGTGGGGGGTTGGACTAGACTCCCCTTCCAGCCCGACAATTCTATGATTCTATGACATGTACAGACTGCACCCTGCTAAAGCTTAGAAACCCATCTGATGTACGTATCAACATCTCTTTCAGTGTTTTCTGCAATCCTCGATTTAAGAAATCCTGCAAAGGATCTTGCTCCTAGGAATCAATGTGGGGGCCCAGAAACCGATACACCAGAGAGTCACTCTGCATTCCGACCACAGCATGCAAGTTATGAAAGGAAGGCAGAAGAGAAGAGGGCAAGCAGGAGATACGAAATTAATACTCTCTGACCAGGGGCCTCGGCAACCCACCCCAGATCAGGGAGGGGAGAGGAAGAACCCTGTTGGCCCCAAGCCTGGGCTGAATCCATGCAGAGTTCTCCCACCGCCTTCCTGCTTCAGAGTTGCAGGCCAGCTGGCAAGGAAAGCATCAAAACAGCCCTTCTCATGGCAAGGATTCCCGCCGTAGATAAGTTCAGCTTCCTATGGGGATCACCCTCATCGTGTTGGCAAGATCTCCTATGACAATGTCCAAGCACCCAGGCTCAGTGTGTCCCTGGTCTCTGAGAGAAGAACTCGAGACTGCAAAGGAGAAACAGGGGCTGGTGCCAGGGAGAACTAGTGGGCTAGATATGAGGTGGGAGAATTGCTTAACCCTTCCCCAAACAGTTGCCCCCCAGCAAATCATCCCCCTTTGCCATTTTATCTCTCTCTCACACACACACAGCCAGATTCTTAAACTGAAAGTGGATCCTGCTGGGTGTGGGCAGCAGATGACATCAAGAGACTTTTTGCCAAGGAGGCCTGGCAGGCATAGGAGGGATTAAGCCCCCTGCCCGCTGCATGTCTGTCATCTTCTTGGAAAGTGCAGAATTAGGGCTGTGTTTTCGCAGAGATCCGCTCTGCTTTCCCCATGGGAGATATCATGGGCCTGCTTTTTCCTGCAGCAGCACCATAAAGTTAGCTAAACCGCAGCCTTGCCTGTGGGCTTGTAGGGGATCTTGTAGGGATTTTGAGAGCAGGACGCTGGACCAGATGGGCCACTGGCCCATTCTTCACCCCAGGCAGCAAATAGGCCCCCAGCTGGAGGCAGTAGGAGAGACCAGGCTTCAAATCCCCACTCAGACATGAAGCTCACTGGGTGATATTGGGCTGGTCACTCACTCTCAGCCTAACCTACCTGACAGGATTCTTGTGAGGATAAAATGAGGAGGAGGAGAACTATATATACACCACCTTGGGCTCCTGGGAGGAAATGTAGGGTAGAAATGTAATAAATAAATAAATATCCATACACATCAACAGACGTCTAGTGTCCCAGTTAAGGGAAACAATAGTCCTGCTCTATTCTGCCTTGGTCAGACCACACCTGGAGTATTGTGTTCAGTTTTAGGGAGGATATTGACAGGCTGGAAGGTGTGCAGAGAAGGGCAACTAAGATTATCAAGGGTCTGGAAACCAAGCCTTGTGAGGAATGGTTGCGGGAGTTGGGAATGTGTAGCCTGCAGATGAGAAGACTGAGAAATGATGCTGTAGTTATCTTCAAATATCTGAAGGGCTGTCACATGGAAGATGGAGCGAGCTTGTTTATCTCCTGCTCTAGAGCAGGCATAGGCAAACTCTGGCCCTCCAGATGTTTTGGAACTACAATTCCCATCATCCCTAGCTAACAGGACCAGTGGTCAGGGATGATGGGAATTGTAGTCTCAAAACATCTGGAGGGCCGGAGTTTGCCTATGCCTGCTCTAGAGGATAGGACTCGAATCAATGGATTCAAGTTACAAGAAAGTATCAGGAAGAACTTTCTGACAGTAAGAGCTGTTCAACAGTGGAACGGTCTCCTCGGGAGGTTGTGTAATCTCCTTCATGGGAGGTTTTTATGCAAAGGTTGGATGGCCTTTAGTTGAGATTCCTGCAATGCAGGGGGTTGGACTAGATGACCCCTGGGGTCCCTTCTAATTCTACAATTCTATGATATGGCTGAAAATGCCCTCAAATGAGAGCAGAGAGAGAGAGAGACATATTTCCCTAACCCCTATTTACAAAAACTTCCCAGTTTGGTTTCTTGAGGCAAATTCTCCCTTGCTGTTTAAAAGCCTAGATAGGCACCTGACACTCCTTGCAGAAATAGCAAATTCCTTGATCCTCGTCTGTCTTAAAACAACCATTCCTCATGCGTGGGACTGTTCCCCTGCCAACTCAAGGCCCAACTCAACTCCCTGAAACTATTTTCTGTCTCAGACATGAAGCAATCAAGTGGGACGAGAGACCAGCGAAGGGGACTGGAAAGGAACAAGATTATTTGAAAGAAGTCCTTTCCATCTTTTTGGGACAGGAGGCTTCAGAGGCCCCTCTCTTTAGAAAGCAGCTGAGGGATACGTGTCAGCTGACAAGTCTGAGTTACATGTCGAGAAAGCACTTGGTGCATGCTCAAAGAGACTCTCCCTTTTTATTGTCGCCTCCCATTGCGTTGCAGGGGGTTGAACTAGATGACCCTTTCGCTCCCTTCTGACTCATCAGTTCAACAATTCTGTGATCTTTCAAAGCTGAGCTTTGGTGATCCACACAGGTTATGGAGCTCAGACCTGGCTCAGTGAGCCCTTTTCTGGGTGGTGGTGGTCATCAGCCTGTTCCACCATCCCACACCCCACCCCATTTACAAAAACTTCCCAGCTTGGTTTCCCGAGGGGAAATTCTCCCTTCTTGCTTTGCAAGCCTAGATAACCATCTGGAGCGCCTTGCAGAAGCAGCACATTCCTTGGCCCGTCCACCTCCAGATGACCCTTCCCCATTTCTGGGCCGGTCTCTCTGCCAACTCAAGAGGAGGTTCCAGTGTTGCAACAATTCACGTGGGCAGCCTGCTCCTCCAGCCAGACAGGGAGCTGCCTCTCTTCAGGGTTCTCATCCAGGCAATTCTTAGGAGCCAGCTGGCCCCAAACCCAGGCTCCCCAGGCCTTGTTTTGAGGGTGGAGGGTAGCAGCAGAAACATGTGGAGGGGTCAAATGCAGGGGACATTTCTGACCAGCCGTCAGCCCCTTTCCGAGAACACAAGAGCCCAGTGCCAAGTCAAGATCCTGGTGCCAAGTTGGCAAGACGAAAATATCCCAGCCTGCTCTTCAGCCCCAAGCCTTGTAATTCTCCCGTTTTCCTTAGGATGCTCAGCTCACCTTCTCACACTTGCAAAATGCCCCTGCCCCACATCTATTCTAACTCCAGCAGACCTAAAGGAAAACTATTTTGCAGCCCTTCATCAATGGTATTCAACGCCTTATAAACGGAACTTAATATCTAAATTAGGGTGGGAGATGTGAACTGAATAATGCAGATTACATACACATCTCTTGGAATTGTTCTCAAATAGAAATATTATGGAAATCGGCTCAGGCCAATATCTCCGGCACCTTAGGAGCTCATATACCCTTGGCACCTGAAATATTTCTGCTTGTTTATCGAAAAGATGTTATTCTGGGAAATGGTCATGAAACAGTGTCTAACCTTATGACTGCTGCAAATATTATAATAGCTAAAAATGGGGGGGGGGTTTTGGCACATATCTCCTACTACAGTTCATACCTTGGATTACAGACGCTTCGGGTTGCGTGATTTCGGATTGCGCACAGCACTGAACCCGGAAGTACTGGAATGGGTTACTTAAGGGTTTCGGCACTTGCGCATGCACAGAAGCACTAAATCAAGCTTTGCACATGCGCAGAAGTGCTGAATCGCAACCCACACATGCGCAGATGCGGTGCTGCGGGTTGCAAACATGCTTTCCGCACGGATCACGTTCACAACCCAAGCGTCCGCTGTATATCTGGTCCCCAGTAACAATGATTAAGCTAACTTACTACAAAAGAATACATATAAGCCAGAAATCGGTTTGTCCTCGAGGTCTCTTCCAACTCAACAATTCTTTGATTCTAACAAGTTCAGTGATCGCGCCCTGCCTCATACCACATTCAACCTGCTTTAACAGTTTTTATTTCTGCTCTCTGTCCTTGTGAGACGGGCAAAGGTCCCTAATGGTCTCTTTACTGGACCTAAGCGCATGTGCAAACCTTTGAAGTATTGAGTGACAAATCTCTCCCACCCCAGCCATGAAAACAAGGAGTGACCAGCTGTGATTCCTGCATTGCAGGGGGGTTCAATTACATGACCTGGGGCTCCCTTCCGACTCTACAATCCTATGACTTGGGAAGCACAGCAACACTGCCAGGGCTGATGGGAATGGAAGCCCAAAGCATTGGGAAGACACCAGGTTGAGGAAACAGCAGAAAGCCAAGAAAGGATGTTTACAGGAAACGTCCCACTAAAGAGCTGGCAGATAAGCTGGAGGCTCCCAGCCCATGACTTCCTGAACTTCAGGGGGTCAGTTTGGCTGCTAACCATCAAACAATCCAACTTCCCTGACTGAAGCCAGCTTTGGTGCTGACTGAAAGGCTTTCTGTTCCCCTGTTGCCTGAGAGTAATTCAGACCTAACATCCCAGAGGTGCAGTCCACGAGAGACCATGGCGGGGGGGGGGGAGGCGGGGGGCTTTTCTGCAGGGCTGAAGGGGACACAGAATAGTAGGACATCTGCTCAGACTGCGCAGGCTCACTGCCCTCTCGCCTCTAGGTGAAGAGGCTCTGCACATTTCCCCATCGTTTCAAAAACTTGCAAAACCTGTCAGACCAGAGGCAACAGTGAGCAAATCCAGTGTGTCTATGTATAATATATGTGTGCATACACAAACACATAGGCAAAAGACATGGTGTAGTGGTTAGAGTGTTAGGCTAAGACTTGGGAGACACCGCGGTTTGGGAATTCCCCTACTTACCAGCTGACCCTGAGCCAGTCCCCTTCTCTTACCCTAACCTACCTTGCAGGATTGTTGTGAGGAAAAAATGGGGAGGGGGAAACCATGTCTGCCACCTTGAACTTGAGGAAAGGTGGGGCATAAAACAAACACATCAATAAAAACCTCCTAAATTACTTTTAGTTCCCTAAAAACTGTTTTCTTTCTTGAACTTGAAACTATTAAGTGGACGAGAGCCAAGAGACCAGCAATGGAGGCCGGAAAGGAAGAGAGTTATTTGGAAGCTCACGCCACCCTCTGTGGACAGCAGGCTTCAGATGCTGAAGGTCAGGCTTGTCTCTTTAGAAAGTGGCCAGTGGTTGCAGAGAAGCCTGTCTGCCAACCATCTCAGTTACAGGGAAGAAAAAACACTTGGCACGTGCTCAGAGACACTCTCCTGTTTAATCGTCACCTCCCATTGCATTGCAGGGAGTTGGACTAGATGACCCTGTGGGTCCTTTCCAAGGCCATGGTTCTATGATCTTTCATAGCTGAGCGTTGTCAATCAAGACGGGTCCCAGAGCTCAGGAATTTAACCCTTTCCTGGGTGGTGGCTGTTTACCTGTTCCATCTGGGGTAGACCTCACAAACGTCGGCAGCATTTTCACGGAGGCTGTAGGGTTGGTATCCGCCCCAAGGCCCTTCTCCATGTCTTTCCGGAACCGATTTGAGATCTCCTGCAGGGTTTCATCTGAAAGCCGCATGTGGTAGAGGTATTTGTCAATCTGGGGGAGGAGAGGGGAAAGCCAAGTCAGTTTGGCATTTGAAAGAGACATCTCGACAGCACTAATCCTCGAGTCTTGGGTGATCTCAGTCCACCACAGACCCCCCCCTCAGAGATGCCGTGAGAGAGCCACAAGGCAAGTCTGACCCTTTTCCCCGAATCCAAGGAAAGCTTGTTGCAACAGGTCTGCTGTTATACATGGGCCTGTGTTTCCAATGAGCTTGTCCTTTTATGTGCTACGCTATAAAGACGGAACCTTTCAGAGACTGACGAAACCTAGAGCTGCCCATCAGCTCTGCAAGAAGCCGCTGCTTGGTTGGAATCTGGTTGGGAGCCTCTGGGTGTGCCAGGGGCCATCTTGCCTGAGGAGAAAAGGGCACGATGCATTTTATTGCCCACGTCAAAAGATAGTGGAAGCTGGAAAGCTGAGAATGGGATCTACCGTATATGCCTCTAGGAAAGTGGCCAATGTTTTACACAACTACATTCTGCCTCCCTTACTGGAGGAGGCGGCATGTCTTTGAAGACCAGCTGCCGACAAGCACAGCAGGGGCAAACGCTGCTGTGGGGCTTGACTCTGGCTTCCCAGAAACAGCAAGTGGTTGCACACTGCAACAGCAGGGTTCTGCACTAGACAGGCTTGTGTTTTTAAAGTGAGCCCTCAGAATAAAACCATGCCTATCTGCACCATCTGAAGTCTCAGCAGTAGGGGCGAGTGTTGATCCATTTGTCTCTACAGTTAGCAAAAGAGCCTGTTGAGCACTGAGAATTTTTCCTGTTCTAACAACAAAACATTGAAAAACAAACTGTTCTTCTTACAAAAGGTATTGGGCAATGTGGACAATTGGCCACATCTTGTCTGGCCCACCAGCTTGGCAGAGGCTGAGTGGGGAACAGAAGCGGGTAAAGGAACAGAAGTATGAGAGGAAGGGCTGTAGCTCAGTGGCAGAACACCTGCTTCGCATGTAGAAGGTCCCAGGTCCAATCTCATCTAGCATGGCCAGTGCTCAAGGATGATGGGAAGTAACAAACAGCATCCGGAGGGCACCCAGAAAGCCACTACAAGTTAGCAGGGCCATATAGCACTGGGGCGGATGGGAGTTGTAGTTCAAAGTATCTGGAGGGCGCCAGGTTGCAGAAGGCAGGTGCAGATTGCCTTTGTTGCATACAGCTAGGCTCTATTCAGTATAGGTAAAGGTAAAGGTACCCCTGCCCATACGGGCCAGTCTTGACAGACTCTAGGGTTGTGTGCTCATCTCACTCTAGAGGCCAGGAGCCAACGCTGTCCGCAGACACTTCCAGGTCACGTGGCCAGCGTGACAAGCTGCATCTGGCGAGCCAGCGCAGCACACGGAAACACCGTTTACCTTCCCGCTAGTAAGCGATCCCTATTTATCTACTTGCACCCGGGGGTGCTTTCGAACTGCCAGGTTGGCAGGCGCTGGGACCGAGCAACGGGAGCGCACCCCGCCGCGGGGATTCGAACCGCCGACCATGCGATCGGCAAGTCCTAGGCGCTGAGGTTTAACCCACAGCGCCACCCGCGTCCCTCCTATTCAGTATAGATTCATGGAAATTAATGACCGCACCACTGCATGTGGTTCACAGAGGAACTGATCCAGCTTGCTTGTCTGATTTCATATCAGGGCTAGTCATTAAACAGCCGTGCAAATATTTGCTTAATAATTGCACCGTGCATTCTGCCTCACAGATCCGGGTTTCCACAAAAGAGAGCCATTGGGGATCACGAGTCAGGGCAGAAGATGAGGGCAAGAGCATGGAAGTTGGAGGGCTACGAGGCAAGAGTCCAGAAAGCAGGACTCACAGGGAAGGCGGGTCAAGGAATGCCAGATCTTGCCCAGGCCTCGGCTTCTGAATTCCTCCCTCATGACACAAGGTAGCAATGTTTAGTTTTACAGAAAAGATCCCCACCGCTGAAAGAGCTCAAAGCTAAGCTAGAGGTTGAGGTCATCCAGATCTCAAATTCCATATGCTGCAACTCCACAGAGACACAATATATGTCAATGAAAGGGGAAACTCTGTCCTTGCTGCGGCTTAGTCTGGGCAACTTCCAAGGAGGAAATTATTGAACGCAGAAAAACCCCGGAGCCTGCCAGGTTAAGCAAACACAAGGCAAGGCTTAGAAAAAGCTGCCCTGCGCAGGAGGGAAAGGGAGACATGAATGGTCAACTGACACCCAGGGAGCGGAAAGTCTCCCTCTCCCAAGGAAGAAATTCGAACAGGTGCAGCCTGTGCAATGGCTGCCTCTTAGAGAGCCTTCTCGGCCACAAGTGTGTGTCATAGCACACAAGTTGAAGCAATGAGAGGGCATCACACTGGTGTGAGCTGGAAGAGCAGCCCACCAGCACCTGAGGCTTCCATAAGAACATAAGCAGTGTTAGAAACTCAGATATATAATCTAGTTGCCAAATAGCACCTTAAACCTAGGAATCTCAAGGCACCATTCCCCCCCCCCCCCGTGATATTTATTATTGTTATTTTTATTCATTTAATTTCTATACTGCTTTATGTTTTCAGGAAAGAATCTCAAAGTGGTTCACAACACATTGAAACACCAACAAAGCAATCCAGAATAAAACAAATTCAAGCTTCAAGGAAAATATTTCAGATCCTTCTCTGAGTTACATTTTGCTTTTCCGATATTTATTTACTTAATTAATTCATATAGCTGCCCCATAGCAGAGGTACTCCAGGAAGCCAGTGTGGAGTAGTGGTTAGAGTGTCAGACTAGGACCTGGGAGATCAGGGTTCAAATCCCTACTCAGTCATGAAACTCACTGAGTGGCCCTGGGCCAGTTACAGCCTCTTAATCTACCTCACTGGGTTGTTGTAGGGATTAAATGTGGAGGGGGTGAACCATGTACTCCTTGGAGAAAAAGGAGGGCTATAAATGCAATAAACAAATTCTTCTGCTTAACTGCCTAAGAAAGCTGGAGGGGCTAGTCAGATGCTACTGTTATGAGAGGGAGAAAAACTTTCCTCTACTTTCTCTACGCAATACAATGCAAAAATTCCAAATGCACAGCTGCTGCCACCCCATCTCAGTGATGACGCAAACAACCGAGGGGCAGGGCAAGACGTGCTTGCAGAACAACCCACATTTCTCTACACATGTAGGAGCAAAAATGACACAGAACAGGAACTTTGGGCGTGGCTTTCACAATCCTCTGCCGGTTTGAGTATGAAGGGGTTGTACACCTATTGGAAGACAGGCTGCTTCCTGTAAGTCTTGCCTCCTCCCATTCACATATCTTTCAAGGCAACCAGCCTGTCCCATGCTAGGAGTTATAGAGTATTTCCACAGTGCCAACTCAAGGGGGAAGAAGTGTGTCATATTCTTCTTGTAAATCTGGCCTTCTGCTGTTCTGTGCAAAATCAAGGAAACATTGCCAAATTAAAAACACAGGAATCACATGTGGTGCTTGTGGCTCTGCTATTAAACGGCAAAGATGAACAATAGTGTGCTTGTTAACTTTGTGCTGCCGCCTCTCAAATGCATCCCAGGTTTGCGGAGCAACCTCCCAAAGCCCTTATGTAAGAATACCCATTTGGAAACGCCGCAGAAATGCTCATGGGATAAGTATGGAGAAAGACGGCAAAACAAGCCATGCGTCACTCGCCCGGTCCTTCGGATGCAGCCACCAACCCACTGTCCTGCAGAAGTCAGTGGCCAGCAATTAGGGAAACCATGTGGAGAAACACATTGCACACCCACACCCTGAGAACAACTGGATCCCAGAGCCATGTGTCCCATGTGGCTGAAAGCTGACTGCAGCCCAATCAACATTCGATATTGTGGGCTGGTAAAAGTGGGGCTGGCACAGTTGTAGTCACAGCTAAAACCCCATCTGAGAACTGCTGTTGCTTGGAGAGCCACACAGCTCTTTGGCTTCAGGTTAATTTGAGCTCTCTGGAGCCTCATATAATAAAATAATAATAATAATAATAATAATAATAATAATAATAATAATAATAGTAGTAGTAGTAGTAATCCTCTGCACCCTCTGAAAGATAAATTGACCCCAAACAACCAATATATCCTGGCATATTAATGTTTCACACTATCCTTAAAATGCTAAAGAGGAGGAGCTCTGACAGTTACGGTACTTTCCTGGCGGTTGCCCCACCACGGTCCACACATTAAGCATAGGTGAGCAAGCTAAGATTTAGGATCAATCCCAAGAAGCACAGAGAGCCTTGGAGGGGGAGCCACAGGCCTTTAGATCACTTCCTACTGCAGCAAGGGCTGAAGAAACTGGGCCTGCTTGTGGCTTCATGAATGAAGCATGACAGTTACCCAAAGCCCTTTCACAGCAGAACATGAGTCACTTTCCTGCATATCGGGTTCCTCCCTCCCCTGGTTCATCTCCACCCTCAGTTAGCACCACAGCCTGTGTCTGAACTCTTAGCTGGGACAGAGTTAGCAACCAATTACCAAGCAGAAGCCTGTGCCCTCCTGCTGCAGCCTCATGACATTCAGACACACCTTCGGCAGGGAGAGCAGCCACTGCCAATAATGAAAGGGGAAGGGCTGTAGCTCAGCAGCAGAGCATCTGCTCTGCATGCAGGTCCCCATCATCTCCAGGTCAGCCCAGGAGACAACCCTGCATGAATAGGGCATGTGGAATTTTTCAGCTTCCAGAAATGAGGGGTGCTAAAAAGTTGTAACATGACTTGGGAATTCAAAAGATATTTTGGTTCAATTAATATAATTTAGTTTTGCTTGGTAGGTGCAATGTGTGTAAAATTGCATAGAAATCATTAAAAATGATTGTTAATTACATGCAGTTGTTGTTGTTGTTGTTTAGCATTACCTAATATTTCCAGAAGGTAAAATTAAAATTCTTTGGTTTTCCAAAAATAAGTTTATGTGCTTCTTTATCAAACGTAGATAGACTTACCAAGTTAAGTACAGTGGTACCTCAGGTTACATACGCTTCAGGTTACATACGCTTCAGGTTACAGACTCCGCTAACCCAGAAATAGTGCTTCAGGTTAAGAACTTTGCTTCAGGATGAGAACAGAAATCGTGCTCCGGCGGCGTGGCAGCAGCAGGAAGCCCCATTAGCTAAAGTGGTGCTTCAGGTGAAGAACAGTTTCAGGTTAAGTACGGACCTCCGGAACGAATTAAGTACTTAACCCGAGGTACCACTGTAGCAGATTTGAACTTAAGAACTACCCTGACAAACTAATCAACCTGCTATAGACCCACAAACATCATCTTAGTCAGCATCTTTGTAGGTTTTGGTTGGGTTCTGCCAGGAAGGGTTTAGATTTTGAAAGACTTGGATTCCGATCCTGTTTCAACTTGCTGGCTTGCTTGATTCCCTCAACCAAAATCACTAGCTTTAGAGAGAACAGGCAAAGATTGAGGCACAGCAAGGATCTATTATTGTCCACCTCTATGCACGTTTACTCAGAAGTAAATATCACTGAGTTCAATTGGGCTTGCTCCAAAGCTAAGTCTGCATACGATTGCTGCTTCACTGCACAACCCTATGCACATTTACCCTCAAATTCACACAAAGTTCAGGGGTTTACTCACTAGTAAGTGTGCTTCTAATTATGGAAACTATTCTGTGGATAGATGACTTCATTCACAGGCCCTTTCCGCAGACTCTGCTCAATGATGCTAAAGTTCTTGGCAATGAAACTCAACTTTGAGAGTGATCAAGGTATGCCAATGCAAGTGCCCTCTTTGGGAATATCCCAGCAATGTAAACACAAATGGATGCCCTGAATTGCTAGAAATTATAAGCCAAAGGAGCTCTCCCACTGACTTTCCTTTGCATCTCCTCCACCTCAAATTGCTTCAGTTTACGGTGCAACTTCTGCAAGAGCATAAATGTCCATGAGTCACATTCATAAGTAAGGGCTGGGGAAGTTCCTTTTCCTAAACGCTGGCAAGTATTAAGAAAAGAGGGAAAACATTACAGAATCCCTTGATTACAGAAAAACTGAGTTTATAGCTCAACAACAAAAGTCAGTGACTTATATAACATGGCTGCAGTGTTTCAACAGGCATGTCCCAAGGGCAGTTCATGAGGAGCTGGGATTCTGAACTGGAAAGATCCTGGGGAAAGCTGGAAAATAGAATCATAGAATTGGAAGAGGCCATGAGGGTCATCTAGCCCAACCCCCTGCAATGAAGGGCATTTTTACCCAACCTGGGGCTCGAACTCAGGACCCTGGGATTAAGAGTCTCATGTTCCACCAACTGAGCTGAGATTTGTGTTTACAGCTTTGGAACCCTCTGGAGATTTTTACCTGCCCACCTCTTTCTTTGGAAGCAGCACATTGCTGGTTTCCACCAACCACAATAAAACTGCAATTGGCCAATCAGGTCCCTATGGAATAGCCTCACCCATTTCTCATACTTCCAAGATGCTTCTAGGTCAAGTCTGAATAACACAATGGATTAAGGTAAAAGGTAAGGTAAAGGACCCCTGGACGGCTAAGTCCAGTCAAAGGCGACTATGGGGTTGCGGCACTCATCTCACTTTCCGGCCGAGGGAGCCGACGTTTGTCCACAGACAGCTTTCCGGGTCATGTGGCCAGCATGACTAAACCGCTTCTGGCACAAAAGAACACCATGACAGAAAGCAGAGTGCACAGAAACACTGTTTACCTTCCTGCCACAGCGATACCTATTTATCTACTTGCACTGGCGTGCTTTCAAACTGCTAGGCTGGAAGGAGCTGGGACAGAGCAACGGGAGCTCACCCCATCACAGGGATTTAAACCACCTACCTTCTGATCGGCAAGCCCAAGAGGCTCAGTGGTTTAGATCACAGTGCCACCCACATTCCTAACCCAATGGATTAGAATTTTAAGAATCTGGGATTTTTCATCCCACATTACATAAGAACAGTTACTCACTTGACATCATCAAGTGCTCTCCAACCTTTTCTAATGCACCAACAAGGATGCAGGGGCTACCTCAAAAGGATGCCCTTTGGGGGTACTATGTCTCTGACTGCACTAAGGGCTCTACAAAGTGCATGCAATACTTTTCCAAAGTTTCTTCCACACCGTGTGCTGCATGGAAGGTAGGCAACACCACGGAGGTCCAAGCAGTTTGGTTTGCCAGGGTGTGTCCTGAAGAAAAAGAAAGGGGGTGTCTTCCCCCAACCTTCCCGCCCCCAATTCTTTCCTGCCTCCTTATTTTCTGGGTCCCAAACTACACCTATCCAAATGAGATCTGGTTGCTGCAGGCATGGTCCATTTTAAGTGGAAGAATCACTTCCAAAAGTGACCCACTTTGGACAGAAAATAGTTAAGAGCTCAGACCCTTCTCTTCTCCACAAGGAGGGACAAACTATTATTTCACAGGGAGCAGCAATTAACAAGATCAAAGGAATGGCCAGGCTGTGGCATACAGGCTGTTCCCAGGTTGCAACTAAGTAAACCATCAAAAAGAAGAATGCCAATTGTGCTACATTCCCTCTGTTACATCTTCATCTGCATAGAACATCCTTCACCAACTGGTGACCTCCAAATGCTCTTGGACTATAATTCCCATCAACCTCATCCACATGTAGGGCCTGTGCAGGTTTGGATGGGCAGATGAGGAGGGAGGAGGGAGGAGGGAGTCAATGAGCACTCAACCAAAGCAGAAGGCATCGTCTCTTGATAAGGTTCGAGGGTTCCCCAACCTCCTGGTCAGAATACAATTCCCACCAGTCAACATGGTTGCATGATGTTGATGTGTCCCCTGGTGCTGATGCAAGTTGCAGTCTGAAACATCTGGAGGTCAGCAGGTGGGCAAAGGGCGCTGTAATGAGAGGGAGCCAACTCTGATGCTATCTGTGATCTTTGTCATAACAGCAGGGACTTTCATAGCAATAGAAAGAGATCACATGAGATCTCCATTTGTTATTTCTCAACCCAAGGTCAGAAAAGGAGACACGAGTTATGCAGTGTTGGCATATTTGCAGTCACATTCCTCCAGAGACAGAAATTAAAACCAGCGTAACATTTTAGAGACTTGCACAAGAAAAGGGAGGAGAGAAAGAATTAGAGCAAATAATGAAAGGAAGCAGAGGAACCCCTTTAGCCTGGTGTCAAATAACCTTCTGCACATGTGGAGGGATGGAGCTTCCCCTCCCATCACGGCAGGCCGTTCCCACACCCCAAACCTAGAGAAGAGGGAAGAAAATATCAAAACAGCTTTTCGGAAGTCCCTGGCACAGAGGGCAAACCTTCGCTGCCCTGCCCCTTGCTTTGCAAAAAGGATCTTTTCCTCCTCAGAAACCCTGATACAGTGGTACCTCGGGTTACATACGCTTCAGGTTACAGACTCCGCTAACCCAGAAATAGTACCTCGGGTTAAGAACTTTGCTTCAGGATGAGAACAGAAATTGTGCAGCAGCGGCGTGGCAGCAGTGGGAGGCCCCATTAGCTAAAGTGGTGCTTCAGGTTAAGAACAGTTTCAGGTTAAGAACGGACCTCCGGAACGAATTAAGTACGTAACCAGAGGTACTACTGTAATTCTCACTAAGATTTCGTAACTTAAGTCAGCCCTGGGCCACAAGGAAAAAAGGGAGATGCCAGCAGCTCTTTTTCCCCTCTGCAACTCTGGAGTCACAGGAAGGAGGAAAGCTGGAACAGTCCAACAGCTGGAATGAAGGGAATGGAGCAGAGAGGAGTGGGAAAGGTTTTCCCCGAGATCAAAAGCGCAGCAGAGGCAGCCCTTTCCCTGTGTGACTTTGACAGGCTGTGTGTGTGTGTGTGTCTGAGGGATCATCTAGATCATGGTAGTCCATGCAGCAGAGGCATTTTTTGGCAGTCCTCAGCACATCTTATGCCCCTCCTAGCCCTCAGGCCACCTTCCCAAAGCCTAGTTAGTGCTTCCCCAGCTTTGGGAAGGCAGCATGCAGGCATCAAATTCTGGCCTTGCTTCCCCACCACCACCACCACCATGCAACAAGGCAGAGTGCGGCCGTGGGTTTTGTATCCAAGTACTCTCATTTGGTATGAAAAGTTAAGACTGCCCTGATCTAGATAGTAATCCATCCAAAAGCAGAAGTGTCCCACTTGCATCAGTTCCTGTTGGGAGGCAGCAGCTGCTTTGCTTCAGCTCTGTTTGCACACAAGCCAGCAAGGCTTGCCAGCAGGTAGGACAAAGTGGCTTCTGCAGGCAGCACATCTGGGACACTGTGAAGTAGAGTCGTGGGGGGCAGGCCGATCTGAGCACAACCCCCACAGGACATCCTCCTGCATACAAGTCCCCCCCCCCACTTACTTGATGGGGAAGAGGCTGAGGAAAATGTCTCCCTGCAAAATAGCAATCAGATCACTGTGGACACTGATTGGCAGTGACTATTCAGGGCCTCAGACTGGGAGATGCCAGAGATTGCACCTGGCACCTTCTGCATGCACAGCAGTCACTCTACGCTGCTTGGTCAAAGAGGCCATTTGGATGTTCTGCCTTGAGGATCAGAGGGTTTGGGCTGGTCCTGCTGGCAGCAGCAGGTCACCCACGTCCAAGCGCTGCTGCTCTGGGCACTCACAGTGTTGGCACATTGAAGCCACTAGCAAGCTATAATGAAAGAGGTTGCCTTCTGTGGCCATCTGCTGCTCAGTGTCAGAAAGGCATTTGCAAGATTTGATAGCCAAGAGGTCACGATCCGGCTGACATGGAACCTTAAAGGCACCTAAAACCCCCAAATGGATGCATATTGCATCATTGCAGGCAGCTGCACTCCACTCTGCACATGCCCCTTGCCAAGATTAAGCCTGGGCATTGGAAACGAAAAGCCAGCACAGAACCAGGTGGCAATCCTGTGCAGCTTTACTCAAGAAATACCACACAAAAGCTTTGCATCAGAATAGGCTCTGCAGAAGCATGCCCACATCTATAAATCTTCATGTGGCATGTTATTATTTTAAGCTACTGCAAACTCAAGTCATCTGTATTTAAATACAATTAATCTTGCTCCTGAGGCTCCAGCCACACACACCAGTCTCTCCCACAGAGTTGCTAGGCTAAAAAAAGAAGTTTTCCCAATGCCTAAAGTTCTCAGAACTAAGCAAGCTTCTAAAAAAGTAGGTTTAAAAAAGTCACTGCCTCGAGGCTGAGGTCCACGGAAGCGGATGCCACAAGGAGGCGGGGCGTAATTTTTAAGTGAAAACATTCCTTTGTTGTCTGCGGGGGGGGGGGGGGGGAGATCATCCGGGATCCCTCCATCACCACTACCCGCTCATGGCATCATAAAGGCTGGAAGAGGCCGGGGAAGGAGCAGCCCCAAAATGCTGTCGGGGGGGGGGGGCGGCTTTCTTCCAATCGTATCACGGCATGGACTTTCCCCCCTCCGTCCTGAACCACTGAAGGGAGCAACTATCGAGAAGGAAAAAGCAGGATTGGGACCCCATCTCTTCCAGATAGTCATGGAGGGGGGCGGCGCTCTCCTCTGCAATACAGGGAAAGTTTGGAGAACGGAAAAGACTTGAGTATTGGGGGGGGGGGGAGGCCATAGTCCAGCCCCCACAAACGGGAGGGGAGAAAAGGTCCCATCTGCATTCCACGTGGAAGCGGAAAAGAGCGCCTCGCATCTCCTACTGCAGCTAATATAATCCTATTTCTCCCCGGGCAGTGGTCAGATCTTGGCGGCAGGCGCCGCCGCCCCTTCTTCCCCCTGTCCCGGGAAACGGGGCGCCCAGCGCCGCCCAACCCACCTAAGACGAGAGGGTCCCTGGGTTCCCTTTCACGAGATCTCCGCGTCTCCTGCGCAGAAGGGAATTCCCCGCTTTTAAGCTCCAACTTAAAAAGCACGCAAACGTTCCTTGCGCGTCCCTCTGAGCGCGTGCAGAGCGGCGCCCCCCACCCCATAATCGCGCCCCCGTTTCCCGAAAGGGCCCCGAGCTGCCCCCACGTGCTCGCCCCGCTCCCTCGCCCAGCCCGGCCGGTCCCTCGGCGTGGCCCCGGCGCGCCCTCACCCGCTGCACTTGGCTGTGGTTGAGCTCGGTGAAGAAGTACGCCAGCAAGTGGGAGGCGATCATGGCGCGGCGAGACGGGGGCCCGGAGCCCCGGAGCCGGGAGAGGGCGGCGAGGACGAGGACGAGGCGGAGGCGGCCCTGCCTGGCTACCCGGCGCGGAAACAAAGTGGCTTCTTGAGGCTCGCCAGCGATGCCATCCTCCCCTGCCGGCTCCCGCGTGACGTGCCCTGCCCGGCGCCTCCCATTGGCCCCGGCCGGAGGGTGTGTGGAGCCTCAGCCTCGAAGCAGGAGGAGGAGGAAGGCGGCTGCTCGGAAATCTCAGCGGCCCACCCAGGCGGCAGCAGGCTCCTGAGCGAGTGCAGAGTGCAGCGCCCGCCCCGCCCACAGCCGAGGCTCCCCAAGGAAAAACGCGCCCGGGAGGTTGTGGCTCTGTTTGTCCCCCACGCGAGGCGCTTCTACTCGGACCCAGTGGCGTAGCGTGGGGGGTGCAGTGGGGGCCAGCCGCACGGGCGCAACATCTGGGGGTTAGGGTTAGGGGGCGCAAATCCACGGGTTAGGGGGTGCAAATT
This sequence comes from Podarcis muralis, assembly GCF_964188315.1. Lineage (NCBI taxonomy): Eukaryota > Metazoa > Chordata > Lepidosauria > Squamata > Lacertidae > Podarcis > Podarcis muralis. Next base: position 13,630,060 of record NC_135661.1, read on the forward strand.
ACTTGCCTTGCCCCGGGTGCTGACAACCCACGCTACGCCACTGCTCGGACCCAAGTCCAAGGATCCGTGCCCAGGCTCTGAAAACAACACAAGCGCCCGCCTGGGCATAGCCTCGGGTATCCGAATGGGTCCAATGCCCCATCCGGCCCTTCCCTTTGCACCTCCCTGGCCACGAGGGCGCTTTCTCGGTCTGGGCATCTGGGCTGAGCAAAAGGAGCCCTAAAGAGAGGCCAGTTTGGGGGTTGGGGCTCTTTATTGTCCTGCAAGTGCAACATCGGAAACTAGCTGCGCCCCCGTTGTGCATGGAGTCGGCGCCCCTCCAGGCACCGCATCCCGCTCTGACGCGCCGCGCACATGGCGCTCCGGCTCCCAGGTTGAGCTGAGGACTTCGACGCGCCGCCCTGCCCTGCGCTGCCCCGCCTCCGCCGGCGTCGTCACTCCGCCGCGGGCTGGCGGGCGTGCAGAACCGCACGACGCTCGCCTGAACCGGGAGGGGCTGGCGCAAGGATCGCCGCCTGCCGGAGACGCGCTGCGACGTCGGGTTCCTGAGCGCGTGCGGAGTGCGGCGCCGGGGCTAGACGCGCTGCTTCTGAGTTGGCGGCAGGCAGGCGCGGGCAGAACACTGAAGGGGACGCGAAGCTTACTACCCTGCGGAGCCCAAAGGGCGGACGAGCGAAATAGTTCTTATCGGGACAGAAAGCCATTTTAAATTCCAGTATGCACCCTGAGGGTCGTGATGGATTCTCCATTAAAAATGGCTTATATAAGGAAAGCTGAAAGTGCTTTTGCTGCCCTTTGAGAAAAGACTTCCAAATAGAAAGCTTTATGATGCTGTCACGTTCTTTGGCAAAGATGGGGAACCTGTGGCCCTGCAGAGATTGTTGGACTCCAACAGCATGGCTGGTGGTCAGGGATGATGGTCAGGGCATTTGTGCCCTGTCCTGCAAGCCCAGAGGAGCTTGCGTGCAATCAAGCGTAGTATTTGGGGACCCCCACAAATTTCCCACTCCTCTTCTACAGGATGGACAAGCAATCCACTCAAACAGAGCTGTCAATTAGGCTGTCAGTTATTTTGCAAGTGGGATTGAACCACATACCTGGCAGATTCAGTCAGAGACACAGAAGACTTCCACACCACCAATACATTCCAGGGTGGATTCATTCACATGCTGTCAAATGCAGGTTGTGTGATTTTTATTTTTATCATGTATTTTGTATTTTTTTATATTGTATTTTTATGTTGCGAACCACCCTGAGATCTACAGTTGAAGGGTGGTATACAAATTTTAATAATAGCAACAACAATAGCATATTTGGCCTTCTTGTGCAACAAAACCTATATCCAAAAAACCCCTCCACCCCAGACAGTTTGCAGTAAGGACCGTGAAGGGGAAGATGCACTGAATATCTGAAATAATGATTGCTTGAAGTAATGTCGTATAACCTCATTGTATAGTCACAGTTGTATAATTGAGAACCAGTACGGTGTAGTGGATAGCATGCTGGACTGGTACCTGGGAGACCAGGGTTCAAATCCCCCACTTAGCCCACTGGATGTGACTGCCTGGGCCGGTCGCTGCCTCTCAGCCTAACCTGCCCCCGTAGGGTTATTGTGGCAGAGAAATATGTATGCCACCTTAGCTTCTAAACTAACAAATCAGTGTCTGGAAGCAGTTGGAGGATGGATGGCGGCTAACAGATTGAGGTTGAATCCTGACAAGACAGAAGTACTGTTTTGGGGGGACAGGAGGTGGGCAGGTGTGGAGGATTCCCTGGTCCTGAATGGGGTAACTGTGCCCCTGAAGGACCAGGTGCGCAGCCTGGGAGTCATTTTGGACTCACAGCTGTCCATGGAGGCACAGGTCAAATCTGTATCCAGGGCAGCTGTTTACCAGCTCCATCTGGTACGTAGGCTGAGACCCTATCTGCCTGCAGACTGTCTCGCCAGAGTGGTACATGCTCTGGTTATCTCCCGCTTGGACTACTGCAATGCGCTCTACGTGGGGCTACCTTTGAAGGTGACCCGGAAACTACAACTAATCCAGAATGCGGCAGCTAGACTGGTGACTGGGAGCTGCCGCCGAGACCATATAACACCGGTCTTGAAAGACCTACATTGGCTCACAGTACGTTTCCGAGCACAATTCAAAGTGTTGGTGCTGACCTTTAAAGCCCTAAACGGCCTCGGTCCAGTATATCTGAAGGAGCGTCTCCTCCCCCATCATTCTGCCCGGACACTGAGGTCCAGCTCCGAGGGCCTTCTGGCAGTTCCCTCACTGCAAGAGGCCAAGTTACAGGGAACCAGGCAGAGGGCCTTCTCGGTAGTGGCGCCCGCCCTGTGGAACGCCCTCCCATCAGATGTCAAAGCGATAAACATCTACCTGACATTCAGAAGACATCTGAAGGCAGCCCTGTTCAGGGAAGTTTTTAATATGTGACATTTTAGTGTATCTTTCATCTTTGTTGGAAGCCGCCCAGAGTGGCTGGGGAAACCCAGCCAGATGGGCGGGGTACAAATAATAAATTATTATTATTATTATTATTATTATTATTATTAGACACACAACATTGTAGAACCTCCCACCCTGCATTCTTTGTACAATCAATTCAGAGTGAATGCTGAACAAACAGGTTGTCCGGAAGTGATTCTACGGCATTGCCTGTAGTCTCTCCTCCAATGAAACGAAGGAGGAAACTGAAGATCTACTAGCTGAGTAGCATTAAGAAGCCATGTGTCATTCTACCAAAATAACTCCATTTACACTACTGGACACCCTGCCCCATGCTGATGCTAAACTCCCCCAATGTAGATTTATGCTGGCAAGTTGCGCCCACAGGGCAGAGAGTGGGCACAGCCTAGTTTTGCCACACTCTAATCTCTATCACACCAGCAGCATGCCAGCAATAACAGTGGCTCTTTACAGTGGATCTGCAGCTGGTGGCTCATAAGTTGATCATGGCAATGTCATTGGCTGCCTCCACATGCAGTGTTTGTGGACAGTGTAGTCCCTGACTGGGAAACCATGGCATAGGTTCAAGTAATGCCAGGGACACAGCTGCTGTTTTTACGTCGTTTCTTATTTGTATGTATATATCCATTTAAAATATTATGCAATTGCTTCTTACATAACATGCTTCACAAAGTGCTTTATCACATTGAACCCCCAATAACACCATGCAATATTATGAACATGAAGGGAGCATGCTGGATCAGGCCACCCAGAGCCCCGTGGAGAACCCACAAGCGGGATTCGAGCACTGGAGCACTCTTGCAGTTTCCAGCAACTGATATTCAGAAGCATTTCTGCCTGCGACTGTGAAGTCACATGCGACTGTGAAGTCACATGGCTAGCAGCCATCGATAGACAAATTCTTGGAGGAGGGAGCCAATTCTCTTTTAAAGTCATCTTTGTGGTTGGTGGCCACATTACCTCTTGTGGGAGCGAGATCCATAATTCTAACTATGTGCTATTATTTAAAGAATCTGATCTAAAGTATTGCTGGCCGTGGTGGCTGGTCCATTGCAGCATCGCCCTCATCCAGCCCCCACCTATCTGCCTGCCTTCTTACTTCAACCAGCCTAGGGGGTGGCACTGGCCAAGGGTGTCTGCTCCTGGGGTTGCCCTTGGAAAGTCAGCAGGGAGGGGGAGATGGGGACAAAACTAGTTGGCTCTGCCTCTCCTCTTGGCACTGACTGGCTCTAATTACTGTTTCGGCTCCCTGCCTTCCGCCCCGTGAGTCCAGATGGGTGCCAGCCACTGTGGCCAGTCACTGTGTTTTCTTCCTTCCCTGCAAAGCTGAATAGGTACAGGTGGTGTAGCCGCAAGACTTTGAAATTCTGAGCGTAAACCTGCTCTGCTCATCTGTGTAACATCCTACCACTCTTGGGCAAGAGAGATAGTGGTTAGAGTGTTGGGCCAGGTCCTGGGAAACTGAGGTTCAAATCCCCCACTCAGCCATGAAGCTCACCGGGTGTCACCCTGGACCAGTCACTGCCTCTCAGCCTAGCCTGCCTCTCAGGGCTGGTTGTGGGGGATTAAGCAAGGAGGGGGGGCAACCACATGCGTCACTTTGAGCTCCTTGGAGGAAGAGCTGGGGTAGAAATGAAATAAATAAATAAAATGTGTTAGGGTGGGTTTTTTTTGGGGGGGGGGGTTGAAGAGGATGAAACCAGCCCAGCTAAATCAGCAGCTGCAGTACTTTGAAATGATTACCCAATTTTGATGGCCAGTTATGGGGTTTTGACCTATGGAAATAATCTACAAAGATGGATGCATTTAATTAGGGAACAAGAAGCTAGCAGCAATTTAAGATGTTAAAAATACCATGGAAGGTGGAGCTCGAGTGTGGTTTCACTATATCCTAGGGCCACAATGTTTAACCAGTTAGTTAGTTGATTAAGGCTGTGGTTCTGTACACAGCTGCATGGGAGTAAGCCCCATTGAACTCAATGGAGCTTGTTTCAGAATAAACATAGAATTACCTTATATAACTGGTGCCGATTAATTGGAAAGCAAATGTCTCAGAGCTTATTAGTAAGACAAGTGCCTATGGAAAGTGCAGCTGGCAAGAAGCAGCATTTTAAAATTAGGAAGTCCAGGATATATTGTGATATATCATGATATGATATATATCATGAAATAAGAAACTACACAGAGGCAAACAGGACAATGTCCTGGCAACTACTTCTGCAAGTCCTCACAATCCACCACCGCTCCTGCCAGCACTCTCTATCACTGACGCAAGGCCTCACGGGCCACGGCCGTTACTGCTGCCACTTTCCATTGATTTGGACAAAATGACCTTGTGAACCAATTTTGGGCCATGGGCAGGAAGTTCTGCAACACCTGATCCACTGTAAACTGGAAAGTGTGCACTGGAAGGTTCAAGTGCCTCTTTCTACAAATGTTAAATTGTGTTTTGTGCTTTAAAAAACAAACGTTTTCCACCCTGATTGCTTTCAGAGAAATAAATATTTAGTTTCTTCATAGAGATTCACTTTGTAATTTTATAGCTCTCCCCTTTTAAAGGGCCTTCTTCCTCTCCCTTGAACTGTGCCCTGCAAATCTAAAAGCCCCTCCCAGGGCATCTGTCCTGTCTAAATATAGCCTCAATGTAGTTTTATTGAATGCTGTAAAGGGCACGGAAGAATTAATACTTCCTGGGGAGCCTTCTGTACAACAGCACCTTGACTGGGTTTTACAATCCCTCGCAATCGCTCTCTAAGGCAAGTCATTTAGCACAGAACTGAGAGGGAGACTTTGTTCTCCCAGAGGACATTAGAGGTGTGTCTGAACCACACAGGTACAGGGGTGGGCTGATACGGTTGGAAGCCACTCCACGAAAAAACAAGACCCCTGCCCAAAAAAAACTATTTAGGAGAAGAGTTGGGAGTGGGAGTTATTGCCACATTTTTTTAAATAAAAAGGTTCTAGGCTGGAACCCTTTTTGATGTGGAAAGAGGCACGTTCTTATGTGAAGTTCCTCAGAATCTAATGTGGGCCAAATCCAAGCAGAGATTTATTGCCAGAAGAGCACCAGACAGTGGTCCATTCAGTTCAGCATCCTGTTCTTAGATGATCCAGATACTTATCTAGCCCTTATATAGGGAAGGAACCTTGGAAGTCAAGCCTGCTACTGTCACAGATGCTGGTGCTGTTTAATCTTTTCAGCATGACACTACGTCATTCACTGACTCCTGCTAAACCCCAGGCAAAATGAATGCGTGACTCAGGCTCAATAGAATGGAGAACATCTGCCCTTTGCTTGTAAATGACTTTTTAAAAACCCATTTCAAATAAGATACATGCAAACAGTGGATAGCTAAGCCCTTTCCTCAAGCATCTTGGTTGTTGTTGTTGTTTAGTCGTTTAGTCGTGTCCGACTCTTCGTGACCCCATGGACCAGAGCATGCCAGGCACTCCTGTCTTCCACCGCCTCCCGCAGTTTGGTCAGGCTCATGTTTGTAGCTTCGAGAACACTATCCAACCATCTCATCCTCTGTCGTCCCCTTCTCCTTGTGCCCTCCATCTTTCCCAACATCAGGGTCTTTTCCAGGGAGTCTTCTCTTCTCATGAGGTGGCCAAAGTATTGGAGCCTCAACTTCACGATCTGTCCTTCCAGTGAGCACTCAGGGCTGATTTCCTTAAGAATGGATGCGTTTGATCTTCTTGCAGTCCATGGGACTCTCAAGAGTCTCCTCCAGCACCAGAATTCAAAAGCATCGATTCTTCGGCGATCAGCCTTCTTGATGGTCCAGCTCTCACTTCCATACATCACTACTGGGAAAACCATGGCTTTAACTATACGGACCTTTGTTGGCAAGGTGACGTCTCTACTTCTCAAGATGCTGTCTAGGCCTGTCATTGCCCTTCTCCCAAGAAGCAGGCGTCTTTTAATTTCGTGGCTGCTGTCACCATCTGCAGTGATCATGGAGCCCAAGAAAGTAAAATCTCTCACTGCCTCCATTTCTTCCCCATCTATTTGCCAGGAGGTGATGGGACCAGTGGTCAGGAGGTGAGCATCTTGGTAGGTTTGCACAGATAAAATATGAACGGCATTCTCACTCCCGGTCCATCTAGCCCAGCATCCTGTTCTCACCTTGGCCAACCAGATGCCCAAATGGGAGGCCCACAAGTAGGAGGTGAGCACAAGAGCAACTCTCCCTTCCTCTGGTTTCCAGCAACTGGGATTCAGGGGCATTGCTGCCCCTGAGCATGAAGGCAGAGAAGAGCTGTCCTGGCTAGTAGCCCCTGATAGCCTTCTCCTCCATGAATTTGTCTCATCCTCTCTTAAAGCCACCTAGGATGGTGGGAGTGAGCTCCATAGCATAGCTATGCATGATATGAAGACGTGCTATCTTTTATCCATCCCCAAATCTGGATGTGTTATTGTTAACGAAGCAAGCCAGCTGCCCAACCTTTTGCTTTGCCAGCACTAAGATGGTTCCTCCTCTCAGGCTCACATTCGAAAGACATGATGCAGGAGGGAAAGGGGAGAGTTGGGAAGAGGGGAAGCAACCTCAGAGTGACAGCCGTTGTAATACAGCTTTGCCTTTGCACATTCTGGCCATGGGTAAGAGCAGCAGCCCGTGGCTGATCTCAGTGGCAGCTCTGGCTGCCGTGCCCTTGATAAAAAGCAGCCTCATTGTGGCTTCCACCTGAGGATCTGTGGGACTTGTGGTTCTGTGGTTGGAAAGCGAGATGTTTTTACTAAAAGAGTCTGCCCACAATTCCCAGAATCCCTTCAGAGAAACCTCTGAAGGTGCCTCAGGTGGTAGAATCCTGCGAGCGTGGCACCACACACATGCACCCCACTGCCAGAGAAGCAGGAAGAAGTAGTGGCAACTGAACTCTTGTGAGATTTCGCTGCTGCTGCTGCTGCTGCTGCTGCTGCTGCTGCAGCTTCACCTCACTTTTCCCATGGCAATGAGCCGCCCCATCACTGCTGCCACTAGAGAAGCAAGAAGAAGTGGCTTGTGTGTTCTGACGAGATCTCACCGGAAGCCGAAGCTGTGTGACTCCAGTAAGCAGGACTGCAGCGGCAGTGAGAGAACGGCACCTTTGCATATCGCCTCAGGCAGTGAAACAGAATGTGTCCTGGTCATTTTACAGTTTCTTGAAATAGAAACAATGTTAGTCAGGCCAGTTTCCAAAGGGTAGAGAAGAGGCAGAGCACGTGGGGCTGGATGTGGGCACAGGAAAGCATTCCTGCTGCTCGGCTGCTCAGGAAGACAGAGCTCTAGGCTCCAGGAACACAAGCAGTCCTACCACCCTCATATCTGAGGGCAGCATTTCAATGTATAGGTATCTGCCTATAGACATAAAAGTGTAATGCTCTCATCACACGCAGCCCCCGTTGGAGGATTTGCAGTGTCACATCACAATCTTGGAAATGGTGTTGGGAAAATGAAAGGGGCACTTAGTAGTTGCACTGGGGTGGGGAGGGGAAGTTCTAGAGGGTTAATGTGGGGGAAATGGTGGGGGATTGGTGAGTAGAGTGAGCAAGGACACAGCAGTGTGTGTGTGTGTGTGTGTGTGTGTACACATATATATGACAGATCAATATTGCTGCAGGGGTTCATGATGAAGAATACTGACAACTAGGGACAAAACTAGGGATCACAGCTCACTGGCAGAGCACATATGTTGCATATGTCCCAAGAAGGTCCCAAGCATTTCCAGTCCATCCAGCTAGTGATGGAGAAGGTGCTTCTCTGTCCGAGTCCCTGGAGAACCATAGAGAATACTCAACAAGAATCCGGATGAACGAATAGTCTGACTTGATACAAGGCAACTTCCATCATTGGCTCCTGCTACTGCCTTTTAGCATTTACCACACTATAGCATTTTCACAGGCATTTGTCTCCATAATTATTTTACAACAGCCTTGTAAGGTAGGCTAATATTATGATCTCCCTTGTTGCAGATGGGAGAAAGGCTCGGACAAGAGGCACTTACATAAACGTGAATCCAGATGCCAGCAATCTTGGCGTGAAAACACACCCAACATTTCCTTGCCCATACAGGGCTCAGAGGGAGCCGGTTTTTCCAGCTTTGCACACAGCTGACTGCCTATCCTTTGTGTCAGTCATGAGGGCTCTCCCTTTTCTGGGAGGATGGCTGTGGACAGTGTCACTTGGCTGGACTTTGCATCAGTCAGAAAGTTACTTCCCCCTTTCCACAGAGAAGTAGACAAAATGTGTTTTTTCGACAGTGCGTGTCTGTGTGTGCAAAGGGATAAGCCAGTAAAAAAACGAAAGCCCACTTGAATCATCAGGGCAAGAATGACCTGAAACTAAGCACACAGCAGTGGCCCCCTACACACCCTGACTGCAGTACCCACTAAGAACATAAGAGATGGCTGGATCAGGCCAATGGCCCATCTAGTCCAGCATCCTCACATCACAGTGGCCAACCAGATGCCTGTGGAAGACCCCATAAACAGGGTGCAAGATGAACTCTCTCCTTCTGTGATTTCCAGAGACTGGTATTCAAAAGCATTGCTGCCTCCAGCCGTGGACAATGTAGCCTTCATGGCTAGTACCAGCTCTACCTCTCTTTTAAATCAGAACCAGTGAAGGTGGTGAAGGTCCTGTGTGAGTATCTGGAAGTGGTTGGAGGATGGATGGCGGCTAACAGATTGAGGTTGAATCCTGACAAGACAGAAGTACTGTTTTGGGGGATAGGAGGCGAGCAGGTGTGGAGGATTCCCTGGTCCTGAATGGGGTAACTGTGCCCCTGAAGGACCAGGTGCACAGCCTGGGAGTCATTTTGGACTCACAGCTGTCCATGGAGGCACAGGTCAAATCTGTATCCAGGGCAGCTGTCTACCAGCTCCATCTGGTACGTAGGCTGAGACCCTATCTGCCTGCAGACTGTCTCGCCGGAGTGGTACATGCTCTGGTTATCTCCCGCTTGGACTACTGCAATGCGCTCTACGTGGGGCTACCTTTGAAGGTGACCTGGAAACTACAACTAATCCAGAATGCGGCAGCTAGACTGGTGACTGGGAGCAGCCGCCGAGACCATATAACACCGGTCTTGAAAGACCTACATTGGCTCCCAGTACGTTTCCGAGCACAATTCAAAGTGTTGGTGCTGACCTTTAAAGCCCTAAACGGCCTCGGTCCAGTATATCTGAAGGAGCGTCTCCTCCCCCATCGTTTGGATTTGGATTTGATATCCCGCCTTTCACTCCCTTTAAGGAGTCTCAAAGCGGCTAACGTTCTCCTTTCCCTTCCTCCCCCACAACAAACACTCTGTGAGGTGAGTGGGGCTGAGAGACTTCAGAGAAGTGTGACTGGCCCAAGGTCACCCAGCAGCTGCATGTGGAGGAGCGGGGAATCGAACCCAGTTCCCCAGATTACGAGACTACCGCTCTTAACCACTACACCACACTGCCCGGACACTGAGGTCCAGCTCCGAGGGCCTTCTGGCGGTTCCCTCACTGCGAGAGGCCAAGTTACAGGGAACCAGGCAGAGGGCCTTCTCAGTAGTGGCACCCGCCCTGTGGAACACCCTCCCATCAGATGTCAAAGCGATAAACATCTACCTGACATTCAGAAGACATCTGAAAGCAGCCCTGTTCAGGGAAGTTTTTAATATGTGACATTTTAGTGTATCTTTCATCTTTGTTGGAAGCCGCCCAGAGTGGCTGGGGAAATCCAGCCAGATGGGCGGGGTACAAATAATAAATTAGTAGTAGTAGTAGTAGTAGTAGTAGTAGCCACCATTAACAGCCTTGTCCTTCATGAATCTGTCTGCACCTCTTTTAAAGCCATCCAGATTAGTGGCCATCACTGCCTCCTGTGCGAGGAGTTTCACAGCTTAATATGCGCTGTGTGAAGAAAAACCTTGTTTTATCTGCCCTGAATCTTCCAACATTCAGCTTCTGAGGATGTCCAAAAGTTTAGTGGGATTCCCCTTCCTTGTAATATGAATCCAGTGGTTTTGGTCCAACCCTTCGTAGCAGCAAAATCAACCCTGCTCCATCTTCCATGTGACAGCCCTTTTGCACCCAGGTGAGAGGGTGCAAATGTGGGTGAGCGGAAGAGCCGTGCTTGCATTTCAGAGCAAGTGAGTGGGTAGAGGCCCCTTTCCAGGGGCTCAGCTGTGTGAAAAGGACTCGCGGTTGCCCACAATGGCTTCGTATTTGAGAGAAGAGGACTGGAGTGACTTTTAAAACCATCCAGTCTTGCTCCTTCACACCCTGAAATATACTCAGAGTCGCAAAGTGATTTCATGCTCTTTATTCAGCTCATAGTGGTGAGGAGGAATGAATGAAAGTCCCCTCAGAGTATCTGCTTTATATACATTATTTACACAACGGGCTGCACATGATTGGCTAATTCTGGAATTCTACTGTAAGCCAATCAGGTTGTGGATTCCCTTATATCTGGAGCATGATTGGGTGGTTCCTGCCAACCAATCATACTGCTGCATTGTTCTAGGACCAATCAGACTGCTGCAATTTGGATCCTATTGTTCTAGGACCAATCAGACTGCTGCAGTTTGGATCCTATTCAACTCAGTACATAACACACCCTATACCCTATAATGCAATTCACCTGGGATTTGTGCACCACACCAACCATTGGTTGTGCAGGAGGCCTCCCTGAAAGAGCACGTGGGCAGAACTGCAAGGCCGGGTCAGAAACCTCCCTGTCCCTTGTAACCTGAGCATGCTGGTCTGGAATAGAAGCTGCCACATGCCTGCCAAGATGCCCCATCAAAATGGTGTGGAAACATTTGTCCTCTGAGACTGACCACTGGTCAGACCCCGGTGCTCCAGCTTGGGTTGAACCTCAAAGTGCAGGGTCCTGTGGCCCCCAATGACCAAGAAAGCAGCAGGGATTGGAGGAGGCATCAGTAGACAGGCCCAGCATCAGCACCTGAGGTGTTCTACACATACCAGGGTCCACCAGGTCAGATGCTGGTTGCTGCAGCATCGCTCCTTCCTTCTTCTTTTTTTAAAAACCATGTAGCCGAGGAATGGCCAAGGAGACATGAACATGGTTGCAAATGCTCATTTTATTAAAGCTTTTCTAGTACTTATTCCCAAATGTTTGGCAGCAGGAAACAATACAGCAGCAGAAAACTCCATTTTATTCCCATAGTCATGTTGATGCTGTGAGTTTTTTATCAATGTGAAACTGCATATGCTCAGAGTATTTCTTTTTGCAGTCTGTGTTGGCCAGCTGTTTTCTTGCTTTTTGCTCCAGATTATCAGGAAGGCAGATGCAGTTGCAAAGCATATAATGGCTGAATGGGAGAGAAGTGTGATTTGTGTGCTTTGCAACTGAAGTAATGCACAAAGCTCCCCACCGCCCTCCATGCAGAGTCCGCAAGAGCCAAGCAAGAGGCAGCAGCCAGAGGCAGATTTAGGGGAGCACAACCTATGGTTGCAACCAGGGGTGCTACACCTATGATGTAGAATGAAAGGTGAGAGGTGCACATAAGAGGTGCAGCAGCTACATAAGACCAGAGGGGCCCCTCCTGGATCCTTAAGATCCCATTTCTGGCCATATCAGGGGAGCAGGAAGCTCTGGCCAGCCATTCTCCCCATGTGCCAGCTGCCACACTGCCACAAAGGAAGAAGGTTCAGGGGTCTTGGTGCTTCTACTTCAAACCCACCGCTCTTCACTCCTCCAGTGACCTCCACTTGCCTTTTTCCATCTAAGCTCCTGCCTTGCAGAACCATATGCTCCAGGTTGACCCAGCCAAGCATAACTTTAGCCCAGGCACGGCTGCAAAGCACCTCCTCAGGAAGAAACGATTTGCAAGGGAGGAGGTGGTACTTAAGATCCCACTGTCCCACTGAAAGTCTTTCCCCTACACAGAGAGAGAGAGAGACACAGAGACAGTACCTGTTTACATGGAAGATGGAGCCAATGGATTCAAATGACAAGAAAGGACATTCTGATTAAACCTTAGGAAGAGCTTTCTGATGGCAAGAAGTCGTTGGGTTCGTATTACCCATGGCTGCATCATGACATGTCAAAAGATGGAGTAAGTACACTAATGTACTCATTCCAATGGATCCTTTGCAAGTTGGAATACTGCATCACAACATCCGGAGAAATGCAGATTTTGAGTGACTGCCTCTCCTCTCCTCTCCTCTCCCCTATGTTGCTTATTTTCCACTTTCCTCCTCCTCAAGTGCTACTCAAGTGTGCTTGTCACAACCAGAGCTGTCAAAAGCTGGCTTCTTCATCCAGAGGGCAGTTTGCATTGCAAGCAGGATATATAAAGCACAGAGCAAAGGATATGAATGTCATTCATAATAGCATATATTCATCTGTCGGCATCACTTACATGGATTGCTTCTTGCTAGTTACTTTAAATAAATAAAAAAGTCTTCCAAACTGATATCATAGAGCTGGACTTGAGCTGTGTTTCTGCCAAGAAGAATCCAGGAGATTAAGGTGACAGTCCAGCAATTCATAGCAGTGATTTACAAGGGATCCTGGATGGAAAATGTACTTGGCTCATATTTACTATACATACCCCACTGATTTGGAATGTGTAAACACATTTGTTGTTGCCGATGATGAGTTTTGCCTGAAGTGTTGTGAGGCTGAGCAACCCTCTTACTTGTTTGTTTATGCATTTCTAGCCCATCTTTTTCTCCCAGAAGCTCAAGGTAGGGTACATGGTGTTGTTGCTTAGTCATTTAGTCGTGTCCGACTCTTCGTGACCCCATGGACCAGAGCACGCCAGGCACTCCTGTCTTCCACTGCCTCCCGCAGTTTGGTCAAACTCATGCTGGTAGCTTCGAGAACACTGTCCAACCATCTCGTCCTCTGTCGTCCCCTTCTCCTTGTGCTCTCCATCTTTCCCAACATCAGGGTCTTTTCCAGGGAGTCTTCTCTTCTCATGAGGTGGCCAAAGTCTTGGAGCCTCAGCTTCACGATCTGTCCTTCCAGCGAGCACTCAGGGCTGATTTCCTTAAGAATGGAAAGGTTGGATCTTCTTGCAGTCCATGGGACTCTCAAGAGTCTTCTCCAGCACCATAATTCAAAAGCATCAATTCTTCAGCGATCAGCCTTCTTTATGGTCCAGCTCTCACTTCCATACATCACTACTGGGAAAACCATAGCTTAACTATACGGACCTTTGTTGACAAGGTGATGTCTCTGCTTTTTAGCATACATGGTATTCCCCCTCAATTTAATCCCCACAACAACCCTGTGAGCTAGGTTAGACTGAGAGGCAGTGACTAGCTCAAGGTGAGCTTCATGGCTGAGTGGCAGAATTCAAACCCTGGTCTCCCAGGTCCATTGCTGTGCTGGCTAGGACTGATTACAGTTGTTAGGCCAAAACATCTGGAGGGCACCAGGCTAGGGAAGGCTGATCTAAACTCAATGGGCCCAAGACCACCGAAATTATTATCTTCCTCCTCAAGAGTCATGTTACGTCTCCCATTCCAGCATGGCAAAAACATGTCCCTTCCTCTCTGCCCCCTTGGCATACAATTCTGTGCCCTGTTGTTGCCTTGTTTTTGTTTAATTTCATTTAATATTTGCAACCCACATTCCCCACACAGCATAGTGCAATAGTGGCAGAATAGCAGCCCACAAAGCAATATGTCAAATGATCGATAGAAAACAGCAAATAAAGATAATGCAGTGTCCACCTCCAGGGCCTTATGTCAGCCCCCATCACCTCTGTCCAGAACTCTGCTGCAACTCTCTCATCCCTCTGATCATGCAATGCCTCTCCTGAGCTACATATACATACAGGCTTCCTGTCCGTACCCAGATGCAGCCCCTCCTGTCTCTCCAGACATCCCAATGCACACTTTCTGAAGTACCATTTGCACACTGAGAGCTCCACAGAATGACCACTTATGCCTTATCGAAACAGAGGAGATGCATTGCTCCAAAAAGGAAGCGGGCAAAAGAGACATATGCATAAACTTTGCATGTGCTAGAAGTTTATAGGCACAGGTGCAAATTTAGAAATAATTGCTACAATTTTTAAATAAAATGCATCTCATCATAAAGACCAGGTGACCTCAGCTGTTCACTGCTAATGGGCAACTTCAAGGCCCACTGATCTTCGTCTTTATGGTTCTTTCTCTTCAAAACAAACTTGGACTGGAAAAGCACTTTAAATAGAGGACTGTCCTCTGTAGAGCATAATGGATGCAACACGATTACCTGAACAGCGGCTAGTGCAATATGTGGTGGTTTCTAAATGATTTGTTGCAGCATGTTGAAACTGACACTATGCAAGAAGGGAAGCTAAATTGTGTCAGTTCTTTGAAAATGAAAATACGTTGAGAAAGGACCCAAGACAGTCAGGTGGCAAATCTGGGTTGCACACATAACAGAGCACACCAGGTCTTGTGTCACCAGGCCTAGATGCCAGGTGGGGCTCCTGCTGTGGGGGGGGGGTGCAGATAAGAGTCCCCTGGTTCTGCTTCAATGAGGAGGTAGGCACACTGAGTGTGGGGCTAGGGAAGGTGTTTTGCCCAAGGCTCTGTCAAAAGCTGGACCCCAAACTGCCACACATGTGCATTCCACATACCCCACTTAGGAGAACAGGTCAGGGAATGGCCACCCGCCTTGATGCACATGCCTTGCTTGCAGAAGTTTCCAGGTTCAATACCCTCAAAGCTTGCAGGTAGGGCTGGGGAAAACTCCTGCAAGAAGTGCTGGAGAGCGACTGCCAGTCAGAACAGACAACACTGAGCTAGTTGGATTCAAGGTCTGATTCAATATAAGGCAGCTTCCTATGCTGTCAAAGTAGCATATCTATCTCCTCCCCCTCTCTTGCCATATTAATGGTGCACTGCAGGAAACTGTGACATATTGAGTCAGATCATGAACCCACCAAGCTCAGTATTGTCTGCTCTGACTGGCAGTGGCTCCTAGCTGTACCTCTCCCAGCAATACCTGGAGATGTTAGCAGGGGCTGAACCTGGGACTTCTGCATGTTCCTTCCCCCAGCAGGTGGGAAAAGCACGTCCCACTTTTGTGGAGTCTAGTTGAATCACTAGAGCTCAGTTATTTATAGTTCTCTTCAACGCAGTAAATGCATTTTCATTTTGGGGGTTTTGTTTCAATTATGTACACGTCTGTTATCGTCACACAACATCACCGTCAGGAAGCGAGTTCCGTGCTAATGACAAACCGTGTTCAAAGCTGTTCAGAAAAAGCTAGCATGTCAGGATGGAGGCTTCTGGGTGGGGCTGCAGGAGGTGAGTGGTGGGCCCTCCCTCAATGGAGGTCTTTAGGCAGCCCTCTGCTTGGAATGCTGTTAGATCTGGATCCCTTGCACTGAGCAACAGGTTTGATGAAATGGCCTACAAGACCACTATCCCATTCTTTAACTCTAGATTTGTAGCTTGGGAGTATTTTTAAATGCAGCCTCGAATAAATGTCCACCTGGTTCATACCCCCCCCCCATCAACTACAGATGTTGCACCAGCAGCTCCCCTTCCTAGAGAAACATTAAACAAGCAGGATTGAGCATTTTCACCAATGCTAAAATACCTGTACAGGTTTGTTTCCAAGCCTAGCTCAAAGTGCTAGACTCACCATGGTATGGTCTGATCCCTTAGGAATCTGCCTGATTGTCATGTGCCTATAGAGGCTCTGTTCTGAATGCTCCACTCGTGGAGGTACTGAGCATGGAGGCTATAGGCAGGGCCTTTTCGCTGGTGGCACCCGAGCTGGGGATCTCCCTCCTCAGAGCATGTCACCAGCCACGAGCCCCATTAACATTACCCGCTCAAAATTTCAAAGCCACACACTCTCTCCCGTCTCTCTCACACATTATTCTTCCTTGAACCTACAGAGGCATTTCTGCCAATCTCTGCGCAACTCAGCCGTTCCAAAAGACTAGCTATGGCAAAGAGGTCTCTAAGAAGAAAATGCATGTGATTGACTGGGCTGTCACTACGTCAGCCCCAATAGGAAAGCCCTTCGTCCATCTGAGAACTGTGGAATGCTAAGGATGCTTGGAGTTGTAACTCTGTTATGGGAAAACTACAGTTCCCAGGATTCTTTGGCAGAAGTAATGTGCTTTAAGTGAAACACTTAAGTGCTTTAAGTGTTTTGAAATCAAAACACACACACACACACACAGGGCTGGACCAAGGCATTTGGTCCACTTTGAGACCTTCAACAAACCAGCAGTATATAAATTTTATGAAACAAATCAATGAAGGCAAAGTAAAAGGTGATGCTCCCACCAGACAGAACCCAACCAGCTTGGCAGGTGAATCCTATTGCAATTGCAGCAATGGAGCCACATTCACCCCCATTCCTGAGGGCAGCAGGGCAGGTTACAGGACTCATGGGGGGGAAGTGGGGGCAGGGGGCCTTGCTCAGGTAAATGCCAGGGCTGAGCCTGAACCTGAACACATACAGATAGGAGGAACAGTGTTGAACTGTAGGCATTTACTCTCTGGCTGAACCCAAGCAGTCTGCACTGAGCAGAGAGAAAGCTCAGTTTGCCCATCAGGTCGGATGTGTTTGCTTGACTGACTCTTCTCATTTTTATCTAAATGCTCAATCACACAATTAAAACAAATATTGTTGTATCTCAGTAAAGAGAAGATTCTGAAACGATTTCATGTAGATTTAGTTAATTAACACAGAGACAATTAATGCATTCTTTGGCAAACCCTCTTCAATACTTGGCTCGAATCAAGAGTTGAAGCAGAATGACTTGTAACAGAACAATGCAATTAGCCCTGATCCCTCTTTCATGGGGGCAGCTCCAATTTAAAAGTCCACCGGTAACATGTATATTAGTTAATTAACCAATCAATCTTGCAATCAAAGCTAATTATTACCAATACATCTTTCTGCTTAAACTTCTGAACTGTTTCTTTTGCAGGCATTTTTTTTTCCAAAAAAGGGAGAACATGTTATTCCTTTCCCAGCAACCAGTAAATGTGTGCCATGGTCATATTTAATAAAATCTTGTCTGTTGTCTGAGTGCTCTCTTCCTCCAGACAGAGCTACATGCTTATTTTAAACCTCAGTGTTTGTGGGGAAAATGCTGTTCTGAACCTTGCATCACTTACTACCAACAGCAAGATTTTTGGGGAAACACCTGCCTGTAGAATTAAACTAAGGGCAGCAAACTTCAACCAGAACCAAGCCAGTTCAGTTACACTGGAAGCAAAATCCAACCAGAAAACATAATGGGTTTGACACTGGGTTCTGTTAACAGAAGATGCTTCTCTAAGTCTTCTTCCTAGAGGCCTTATGCCCACTTAATATATTTACTCCAGGAATACAGTTCCAGATGTCCTGCAGGTGTCATTGGACTCCCATCAGTCATGACCTCCCATCAGTCATGAACTCCCATCAGTCATGACCACCATGGTCAATGGACCTCCAGTTTCTGGAGGTCTACATCTTCCCCATCCTTGCATATAGTCCAATCACACTCTGCTTTCTTTAAAAACCATTCTCTGCTTCCAGCCTCAATTATCTGCACAACTCTAGTTTATCAGTTTATGTTGCCCTGTAAAGTCAACAGAATCATGCATAATAAGAAACTAGTTTCAACATAAGGGGTGTCAACATACATCCCGGACAAAGCAAGATATTTGCATTGTCCATCTAGATTTTATCTTTCCTGTTGCTGAACATCTCCCTTCCCTGATCGCTATGTTTTCTATACAGTGTTTCCTTCCTATCAGGCTTTGGAGGAATCAGACAGAGAAGACACACAGAGAAAAACACACCAGCTGAAAATTCACCATGGAGCAAGGCAAGCTGTGTTCATCCTGAACTTTTCAGGATTATAAACACTGCAAGTGACTAGGAAACACTAGATTGGAACGTTAGTATTTAAACCTGTGGTGAAAAGGGTTGCACCCAGTTCATCTGAAGGATGAGCTACCTGTTTGCTCGAGGAAGCTGAAAATTACACACCTGCCTAAGGTGTATTCCTATTAAAGATACCTTATTTTGAAGTGGGCTGTAAAAACTGAAGCCTGGCTTGCTTCTCCCTCTCGCCAAAACAGATAAGGTGAGGTGCTTAGAAGTGAAAAGAGAGTGCTCTTACCTGGTTGAAGATTTCCTGGTCCATGGCATCAAGGTCCCTGCCAGCCATCCTCTCTCTCAGTTGTGTGGAAGCAACTTAGAACGATGTGGTGCCTGCTCTGGAGTTCCCTCTTTAAAGACTTGCTCAACACGGACTGAGTGGGTGGGGAGAGAGAGAGAGAGAGAGAGAGAGAGAGAGAGAGAGAGAGAGAGAGAGCGCTAGCATCTACGAGACTCACGGAGGGAGGTCACTGCCTGGGCTTGAGGCAGAGAAATACGGGATTGTAGCAGGAAGCAGTTTAATCCCAGAGCTGAGCGATGATGAGCAGCCAAATAAATAAATAATTCACCCCTCTGCTGTCAAAAGGCTTGTCTGTGGATGTAAAAAGCCAGAATCTTTGGGGCGCTGAGAGTTTTGCTCGCAGCCCTGCTCTGCTCTGCTCCAGGGTAAAACTGGCACGTGGCAGGCAGGAGGGAGTAACGCAGGAGGTTCAATGCAACTTATTCATTTTGATTTCACAAAGCAGCTGAGGGACATTCCTGCAACTGCGCTGAAAACATGGGGGCAGCAGCTCAGTCACTGAATCCCCTTTTGTGTGCAGAGGTGTGTGTGGGGGGTCCCAGCCAGGTTCAATCTCCAGTTTTTCTTAAGGTTCTCTCTGTTAGAAAAGCTCTCTCTCTCTCTCTCTCTCTCTCTCTCTGTGTGTGTGTGTGTGTGTGTGTGTGTGTATGTGTGTGTGTGTGTCTGTCTGTCTGTCTGTGAGACCCTGGAGAGTTTCTGCCATTCCGCGATGTCCCTTCAGGATGGTTTGGACTACAACTCCCATCAGTCTCAGCCAGAACAGCTGGGCTCCCACCAGTGCTGGCATGACACAGCTGTGCTGATGGAGGTCATAATTCAAAACATCTGGAGGACATCAGACTGGGGATGGGGAGGGAGGCTTGCTTATTCATCCATTTAGGTGCATTTAAACATTGCTAGTTTGAATACTAGAAAATTATCTGGTATTAAGACTGTGGCCCCTGTACACAGCATGAAACCACTGTAAACTGCACAGAATCCTGGGAACTGTAGTTTGCTACGGGTGCTGAGAGTTGTTCTCCCAGAGCTGCGATTCCTGGAGTTCCCTGGGAAGAGGGATTAACTGTTAAGCCACTCTGGGAATAGTAGTTCTGGGAGGGGAACAGGAGTCTCCTAACAGTTCTCAGCACCCTTAACAAACTACAGCCCAGGATTCTTTGGGCAAAGCCATGGTTGTTTAGGGATGCGGGTAGCGCTATGGGTTAAACCACAGAATCTAGGGCTTGCCAATCAGAAGGTTGGCGGTTCGAATCCCCGCGACAGGGTGAGCTCCTGTTGCTCAGTCCCTCTTCGTCTTGCGGTTTTTTCGTCTTGCGAAGCAAGCCCATTAGCAGTTTAGCGGATTAGCGCTATTCGTGGCTTAGCGGGCTTAGCGGATCAGCTGATAAGCGGCTTAGCGGCTTAGCAGATCAGCTGATAAGCGGCTTAGCGGCTTAGCGGATCAGCTGTTAAGCGGCTTAGCGGGTCAGCTGATAAGCGGCTTAGCGATCAGCTGTTAAGCGGCTTAGCGGATCAGCTGTTAAGCGGCTTAGTGGCTTAGCGGATCAGCTGATAAGCGGCTTAGCGGCTTGGGAAAAAGGGGGGGGGAACCCTGCAGGAACTCGCAAGACATTTTCGTCTTGCGAAGCAAGCCCATAGGAAATTCGTTTTGCGAAGCACCTCCAAAACGGAAAACCCTTTCATTTAGCGGGTTTTCCGTCTTGCGAGGCATTCGTCTTGCGGGGCACCACTGTAGTTCTTTTCTCCTGATCTTCTTAGCTGTCAACGCATATAGTGCTACTTTATAAGTTACAAAGTCATCAGTATCACTCAGCAGCCATTTCACCTTTTCCGCCCTGTTCGAGTGTGGTCCATTCGTGAGCAGGGGTTTTATAAATCGGTCTCTTGGTTCTATATATAGCGGGCATTGCAATAAATAGTGGTGCAGGTCCTCTACGCAAGGTTGCCCACACAGGCAAAGTCTCTCCTTGTACTGTACTTTGCCGTACTGACCATCCACCACCAATTGGTGGCGTGGATTCCATCAATTGGAATCGTAATTCTGTAAAAGCGATTCTTAGTACGGCAAGTGGGAGTTTTGTCAAATAACTAGCTTGGGTGTGCTCTGTTTTGATAAGTGGGAACCATGGTGAACGTTTGGTAGAGGCAATCATGGTTAAATCCCTTTCTGCACCAGACCTGAAGAGACAATCTCTTAAGTGCCTCTTATCCATCTTCATGATCACCTGGAGATCTTGTAATTGATATTGGGTCAAGAGGCATTGGGTGCCATCCTTCCAACATTTGGTCTGTTCCCCTTCTGTGTGGGCCATAAGTGGGGAATCTCTCCTCCGAGAGAGATTGAAGTCTTTTCACATAGTTTAGACACAGATAGTCAGTTCTAGCCCGTATTGTTGTCACGTCCGCTTCACTTTCCTGAGGAATTTGCTCTGCACTATTTCTAAGGCTTTGTTAGCATTTGGATCCATGCCCCATATCGCTACTCCATGAAGCATCTGGGAGACCACTTCACTGGCAAAGATTTTCAACACAGTTTCTAGTAACTGGCAACCCACCGTAAAATAGAATTTCATTAATGACCCCTGCTGTCATGTCAGCCCTCCACCATCCACAGGTGTGGAAGGTCTGGAGCAGGGAGCCAACTCTGGACAATTAGGGTCACCCCACAATTGGGAACCCTGCACAATCTGGGTTCTAGATGGCACCGGGAGCCACCATACAGCCCCAGGCTCCCTGTGAAAGCGCCCGGGGGCCTCCAAGGGTGGAAAGGGTGGGGCTGGATGATCAGAGCATGCCTAAGGGTTTGGAGCAAGCGAGGAGAATGCCCCCCCTTCCCCTCATGTGATCATAGATCGTAGAGCTGGAAGGGATCTCCAAGGGTCATCTAGTCCAGCCCTCTTTTCAATCACATCTTAAGAATCACTGACAGATGGCCATCCAACCTCTCTTTTTTAAAAAACAAAAACAATGAAGGAGAATCTACCAACTTCTGAGGGAACCCTAACTGCAGGAGAGGATAGAGTGCCTGAAAAGGTCGATTGTTGTAGTCATATGAACCACTCCTTGCCTATGCAAATATACAAATTAGTGTGACTGGCATTTACATTTCCCCTTGGCTGACCTGAGCAGGAGCCAAGCCGGAACAAGCTCAGTTGCCCTGAAACCAGAAGGTTTTCCTCATTGTGTTATCAGATAAGGACTCAATAGTTACAATTAAACACGCTGAAGCACTAAAGAGCTTTTCGGGGCAGTGTTAAACAAAGTCAAGTTGCTTCCAGACCAAGTATACGCTGAGCATTTCCCTTTATTTGTCTGCAGGGAGCTTGGATGACGTGTCAAAACGAGGCTTTCCCCAGACTTCCCAAG
The DNA here is from genome assembly GCF_964188315.1 of Podarcis muralis. Lineage (NCBI taxonomy): Eukaryota > Metazoa > Chordata > Lepidosauria > Squamata > Lacertidae > Podarcis > Podarcis muralis. The sequence continues at coordinate 13,652,019 of NC_135661.1, forward strand.
GCATTTGCAAAATTTGCAAAGGTTCTAGTCTTTTGGGGAAGCAGGGTGGCAGACAGGGCAAGGAAAGCAAACCAGCTATAACAGTGTGACATGAATTTGCCAGTACCATAATCAGTGTGGTGTAGTGGTTAGAGTGTCAGACCAGGACCTGGGAGACCACGGTTCAAATCCCTACTCAGCCATGAAGGTCACTGAGTGACCTTGGGCCAGTCACTGCCTCCCAGCCTAAACTACCTTTTTTCGCTATATAAGATGCACCAGACCATAAGACGCACCTAGTTTTTGGAGGAGGAAAACAAGGGAAGAAATATTCTGAATCCCAGAAGCCAGAACAGCAAGAGGGATTGCTGCGCAGCGATCCCTCTTGCTGTTCTGGCTTCTGGGATAGCTGTGCAGCCTGCATTCACTCCATAAGATGCACACACATTTCCCCTTACTTTTTAGGAGGGAAAAGGTGCGTCTTATAGAGCGAAAAATACAGTACCTCACAGGGTAGTTGTGGAGATTAAATGAGGAAGAGGAGAATCATGTACCCCACCTTGAGCTCATTGGAGAAAAGGTGGGATATGAATGCAAAGAATGCAATGCAATAATTCTGTTATACAAGTCTATGGTGCAACTGCAGTTTGAATGCTGTGTACAAGCGCTGGTCGCCTCAGCTCTGAAAGGATATTGTAGAGTTGGAAAAGGTTGAGAAAGGGCTGGCAAAATGAACAAGGGGATGGAGTGGCTCACGTATGAAGAGAGGTTGCAGCATTTATAGGCCTAGGGAAAAGGTGAGTACATGATGGAAGTTTCCAAGATGATGCATGCAGGCATGGCATGGAGGAAGTGGACAGAGAAAAGTTTTCTTCCCCCTCTCTCCTAACACTGAAACTTGTGGACACCCAGTGAAGCTGAAGGTTGGAAGCTTCTTCACATCACAAACTATGGAACTCACTGAGACAGGAGGCACCAACATGGGTGCTTTAAAAGAGGATTAGACAAATTCATGGAGGAAAGGGCTATCGATGGCTACTGGCAACACGGGCTAGTAGCGGGTGCATGCCTCTGAATACCAGTTGGTGGTAATCTCCAGTGAGTAGGGTGCTGCTGTCCTCCTGTCCTGCTTGCAGGCTTCCCATAGGCACTGTGAGATCAGAATCCTGGACTAGATGGACCATTGGCCGGAGCCAGCAGGCTTGCCTTATGTTCAGTAAGGGATTGAACCCCATCCGAAAATCACGACAACTCAAAGGCACCCTCTGGTCCTGCTTGCAGAGTTCCCCGAGGCATTTAGTTGGCCACTGTGAGAACCTAATGCTGGATTAGATCAGCCTTTGGCCTGATCCAGGAGCCAGGCTTTTCTCCTGTTCTTATTGTCCCTGTAATTCAGTGAAACAGATCCCCCAAAGAACTGGATTTGCTCTATTGGCTATTAGTCAGTTACTAGATGGAACTTCCCTTCAGGAAGCAGTCTACCTCTGAGTAGCAGGTGCTGGTAACAAAGAACAGAGGGAGCCTGCCAGTTTTTTCCTTGGTAGCAGCCAGTGGCGTAGCATGGGTTGTCAGCACCCGGGGCAAGGCAAGTAATTTGTGCCCCCTAACCCTCGCTCTCTCTCCGCACCGCACGGCATGCCTGGCACTCCCCCCCCCCCACAGTGGGCAGCGACCCGGCGGCTTGGATCGGATTCGCACAGCCAGCACTGCAGTGAGAGAGAGAGAGAGAGAGAGAGAGAGAGTGAGCCAGGTAGGGGCAGAGAGCTGCGAGCGCGAGCTACGCCACTGGTAGCAGCTCCTCATTACTGACCAGCAGAGTTGGTAACAAGATCATAGAATTATAGTTGGAAAGGACCACAAGGCTCATCTAGTCCAGTACAGGAATCACTGCCAAACTATATGTTCTTAAGTGCAAATAGCCCAAAATAAAGCACACAGCAGTGGTGTTGTGGATGCTCATTTTCTGTGCGTATAAGTTTCTGTTCACAGCAGTTCTCATTCCACAGAGAAGGCCTAGGAATTGGCTTCTATATCTGCAACTGCTTCCAGAGTTTAAGAGAGGAGGAAGGAGAGCACTTTTACTTTGCCTCTTCTGCCAGCAGAAGGTGGAAACCCAATTTAAAAAATCTGTCTAATTCCAAAGTTTATATGCTACTCACTAACAAAAGGCAGTCTTGAGTAAGTTGCTTGACTGCCCCTTCCAACTGCTCATCCTTTGATAAGCATATCAGAAGGCTTCACAAACCTTATCTCTGTCATTTTACAACATCTAGGCATTAAGAAAGGCCAATACTATTATCTCTGTCTTACTAAAAGGAGTAGATAGTTCTGAGTCCACAGCTCACTGCTGCAGCACCTGCCTTGCATGATGAAGTTTTCAAGCTCAATCTCTGGTGTCTCCAGTTAAAAGGGTCTCACCTAGCAGACCTGGGAAGGAACCTATCTCTGCCTGGGACAGGACTAATGATCCGACTAAGCATAAGGCAGTAATAGATGGACTCGTTATCTGGGGCTGCCCTTGAAGACTTTCTGGAAGCTGCAGCCGGCTGCCAGGCTGTTGAAGGGGACAGCAAGGTGAGGCCATGTGTCCCTGCTCCCAAGAGCACTGCAGGGCCTGGGACCTTCAAGGTGCTGGCACTAGTGCATAAAACCCTAAAGAATTTGGGGCCCAAGTACTTAAAAGATGGTCTCTCCCATTACTGACCAGCCCTTAAGAAGCATAGAGTCATGGTGTTTTCAAGTTGGAAGGGACCCCAAGAGTCATCTAGTCCAACCCCCTTCAGTGCAGGAATCCCAGCTAAAGAATCCCTGAGATGAGGCCACCCAAATTCTGTTTTAAAACCTCCAGCGAAGGAGTGTTCACCACCTTTCTCCTTGCTGTGGTTGTACCAAGGGGAATGATCTGGGGGGTGGGGCTGTAGTGGAGACCTGCAGCAGGGCTTCTCTGCAGCAGCACTCCAATTTTGGGACACACACACCCCCATGAAGTGCGTCACTATGTCACTAGCACTTAGATGTAGCATGAAAGCTTCCCTGTTGACCCCTGTGTCCAGTCCTTGCGGGGTGGGGTATTTTTAGCAGTTTGGAAACTGATGTGTGTGTGTGTATATATATAGGAGTTTTTGTTTGTTTTGCATTTTCGTAATGTTTTTAATTATGTTGTATGATGCTGCTCTGGGCTCTTTCAGGATCAGAATCAACCTTGAATAAGGCACATTTTAATAGCTGAGCCAGCTGACTGGGCTCTGAAATAGACATAACTAGAATTTTGGCAACAATGAAGGCTCTGAATGTGTTGTTGTTGCTTTTTAACTGTGCCCCTATGTTCACTTATGTAATTCTATAGATGGTTCTTCTTTTGCAGATGTGTCAGACCAGCCTTGCCCAGCCTGGGACTCTCCAGACATTTTGAACTACAACTCCCATCTCACCACTACAGTGTCCTGGCTAAGGACCTTTGTTGGCTGCATGCTCTTCCCATCCGCACCTAACATGCATGCACACACACATGCACAGTTGTGTCGAATACGCACCCTTGGCCAAGCCTTGATCTGCCATTCCGATTCTCTTGCCATCTCATGGCCATGTGGCAGGGGGGAGTGGGAAGGGTATGTGTGCCTGACCCACGTGTGTGGACATGTGGATGGTTCCCTAACTGGGTGCCCTCTAAAGCAGGATCATCAGCTCTGGATCTCACATGACAGCTTATGCAGAGTCTCTCTCTCTCTCTCTCTCTCTCTCTCTCTCTCTCTCTCTCTCTCCTGGCTTACCCATCAGCAGAAGCAGACGGGGGGGGGGGGAGCAATGCCAACAGAAGAAAGAGAGAGCAAGCAGCAGCAGTGATGCTGCCTGGGTTTCTTGGCAACACCCCAGCTGAGTCCATTTGCCTTTCATTCACTCTGCTAAGTACGTGATCCCAGGCACACACACACGCACAAGCCTGGCGGCTTCCTCCTTGTGTTGCAACGGAATGGGCAGCGAAAAGAAAAGAGGTTTAAAGCAGCGGTGATGGTGCACTGTTAATTCAGCCAGAGGGAGGCTCTATAGACTGCCACCACTGCAAGCAGCGGGAACAGCAACACAGAAAATAGGGCTTTGTCCCAAAACGACCTCCCATAGAGGGCACAAGCGTCATACCAGCTGGGTAGCCTGTGGGTCTCAGCAGCTGAAGTGACGCTGCTGAACCTCTGTGGCTAAAGGGGCCTGCAAGGACCAGAGAGGCCCCCTGGAGAAGGATACGGCGGTTATATGAAACAGTGTTCGGGACTTTTTAGTGTAGACAAAAAAGGCTAAGAGGCAACATAATAGAGGCGTATAAAATTCTGCATGGCCTGGAGAAAGTGGATAGGGGAAAGTGTTGCTCCCTGCAGCATAACACGAGAACTGGTGGTAATCCAATGATTCAGAATCCTGCAAGACTCCGGGTGGATAAAAGGAAGCACTTCTTCACGCAGCGCAGAATTAACCTATGGAACTCACTTCTACAGGAGGCAGTGACAGCCACTTTTAAAGATGGCTTTGAAAGAGGGTTGGGCAAATTCACAGAGGAGACAGGGCTCTTGGTGGCTCCTAGCCCCAGTGGCTCTGTTCTGCCTCCACAATACTTCTAAGCATCAGTTGCTGGAAATGGCAGGAGAGGAGAGTGCTCTTGTGCACAAATCCTGCTTGTGTGTTTCCTACATGCATGTAGCTGGCCATGGTGGGAACAAGATGCTGGACTAGATGGGCCATTGGCTGATCCAGCAGGATCTTCTAGGTTCTTATGGACTAGAGCAGGCTTGCTCAACCTCGGTCCTCCAGATGTTTTTGGCCTACAACTCCCATGATCCCTAGCTAGCAGGACCAGTGGTCAGGGATGATGGGAATTGTAGTCTGAAAACATCTGGAGGACCAAGGTTGAGGAAGCCTGGACTAGAGTAGGGCAGGGAAGTCAAGTCAAGTCAAGTAACCTCTATTGGCATCACATAAGAACATTCAGAATACATTCAGAATAGATAGGCCAGTGCGATCTCATCGCCACCCCAACGGCACAGTCACTCGCCAAAGGGCAGAAGAGGCAAGCAGGGAAGTTAAACTATGCACTCAGTGGCATAGTGGGGCCCCGGGGGGGGGGGGGCTTATAGGCCTGGGTGCAGAACCTTGGGGAGCCACAAACCAGGCACCCTCCCACATGCACCTGACATGCAACCGCCCAAAGAGCGCAGAGGGTGCTCTTCACCCTCCATGCTCTCCCCACTCCTGCCTGCCTGAAGAGCACCCTCCACGCCCTACCCCCACCCAGTGGCAGCAGCATGGCCTGGGGTAACATGCTCCGGCTCCGCCTGGGGGGGGCGCATGCATGCGCCCGCCCCAGGCACCTGCAGACAGCGCTACTTCCCTGTATGCTCTGTGTGAAAAAGTACAGTCGTTCCTTGGAAGTCAAATGCGATCTGTTCCAGAAGTCTGTTCGACTTCCAAAATGTTCGAAAACCAAAGCATGGCTTCTTATTGTGTTCCAGGACACAATCGGAAGCCGTGGAAGCCCCATCGGACGTTTGGCTTCCAAAAACAGTTCACAAACTGGAACAGTCACTTTCAGGGTTGTGACATTCGGGAGCCAAAATGTTTGGGAACTCAGCTGTTTGACTTCCAAGGTATGACTGTACTTTATTTTACCTGTCCTGAATCTTCCAACATCTGGCTTCATTAGGTGTCCATGAGTTCTAGTGTTAAGAGAGAGGGAGAAAAGTTTTTATCTACTTTTTATCTACTTTTTCCATGCCATGGAAATGTCCTTCCCAGATGGCATCCTTGGCCAGTTTTAAGCTTGGTTGCCTGAGGAGCGCAGGTCCCAAAATGACCACCTGCAGGCTGCTGGACCACAACTCTAAAACAACATGATAGTTTATGGGCATTTTAAACAGAACATTTGGACCTGGCAACCTCTTAACTAAACTTTTTATTGCAATTTAATCACTTTGTGGTAGTATATCAGCCAGTTTATCATAATCACTTTACAGGTGAGTGGAAGTCCTAATCTAATCAGCAAATGGGAAAAATTATGGCAACCTGTAATAAATGCAATAAATATTACTAATAAAATAATAACCTGAGGCTAGGATAAGCTTTGATTTTTCCCTTTCAGAAGAAAAATGTTTAGAAGTCAAGGAAAGGAAGCTTGTGCAAGTCGAAGAGAAGCAACAGGGGCTCCCTCAAGCATGGGTGGGCCAGGTGGTGTCTCCTTGGAGGGGCAGCTTAGAGCAGTTCCAGGACACAAGGGCCTCTGTGCATCATCTGCCCAAAATGGACATGCCTAAAATGCTCCCCATTTTCCAGGCTGTACATGGAGGAGTTGAGGCAACATTGGCTCCTCATGGCAAGCTCAGGCATTCTTAGCTGAGGTGAGATGAGAGATGAGCATTCGAAATGGGGGGGGGGACTAGGGTGGTTTTGGGTACCCTTGGAAAGAAGCAGAATCGCATGAACTGCCCCAACTTGAGGATTAGTGGCATGCAGACCGGGAACCAAAGCTTCTGCTGTTTCTCCTCTGTTGTACTTAAACTAAGGTTACCAGACGTCCCCGTTTCCCAGGGACAGTCCCCGGATTTGCAGACCAGTCCCCATACAAAATCCATTGAAGTTGAAAAGTGTCCCCGGATTCACTGGAAAAAAAATCTGGTAACCTTAACTTAAACCAGCTGTCCAAGAAAAAGAAAAGATGGCCACCAAGATCAAGCAGCCTTGAACAACACTTGCAATTCCAGGGAAGGGTGGCCTCTGGCAAGGCAAGTTTCGTCAAGCAGATGAGAGAGGGAAAGAGCAGCGGGAAGGCAGCTAAGCCCCGTGCCTGCCTGGCCACTGCCTGCTCCACAGTCTGCCTCCCGGCATGGCTTCATTTAGATCATGTCAGGGAAATGTGAGTTACACACGGCACATGATGCTGTCTCAGAGCAACCGGAAAAGACGTCACAATGGAGGACCACCTACTTGAAGAACATAAGCAGCACCTGCTGGATCAAGCTCTTCTATAGCACCTTTAGAAGACATCTGAAGGAAGCCCTGTCTAGGGAAACTTTTTAATGTTTAATGCTTTATTATGGTTTGTGTTATGTAGTGTAGTTTCACCCTGGGCCAACAGGGGGATACTGTATATAGTTTTCACTCAGGTCTGTAGATAGTTTTCACTCAGGTCCGCGGCAGTTATTTTAGGCGGGAACTCTGGGCTGTTGTGGTTACAATGTGACAGCCGGCTGCCTATAAATACAGGCCGGCTGAGCTGTTCACTGTCAGTTCTATTCCAGCTTACCATAATAAAGAGCTACTTGAAGAGATCGCTGTGCCGGCTGCTATGTCAACCCACGACTTAACACTGGCGACGAGGATGGGATTGATGGACATCAGAGCACAGCCAGATGCGGCCAGCCTCTGAACTGAGCTGAATCACTGAGCTGAATCACAGAGCGAAATCACTGAGCGAAATCACTGGGCAGAACCAGTTCAGAGCTGACTGTTCTGGCTAGAGCACTGTGTTCCATCCATCGCCCTTCACGCCGGCATCGGAATCATGGCTTCACTTGTGCCTCTACCGCCGTTTGCGCCAGCCTCTGAATCATGGGACTCCTACCTCGCTCGGTTCGACTGCTACCTCCAAGCCAACGAACTGACAGCAGTATCACAGGATCGGAAGCGGGGCCTATTCCTCAGCCTCTGTGGGCCTGAGGTGTTTGAGACGGCCCGAGCGTTGGTTGCGCCTGAAGCAGTCCAGGCATCACCATGGGACACGATCCAAGAGAAGCTCCGCAACCACTACGCACCAAAGCCGTCCAAGATTGCTGCCCGCCATGCGTTCTACCACAGGAACCAGGCAGAGGGGGAGTCAATCAACAACTACACCACCGCCCTGCGACAGGCTGCAATGCACTGTGAGTTCCGAGACTTAGACGATGCCCTGATGGATCGAATCGTCTGCGGGGTCCGGGACATCCATCTGCAACGGCGTCTCCTAGCCAAGCCAGACCTCACGCTACAGAAAGCCATTGAGGAGGCTGTGGCCTCAGAAGCTGCTGAACGCTCCGCTCAGGAGATCCGCAAGTCCAGCAGCCTGCGTCTTGCTAGGGAGCCCGTTCCGGTGCATCATGAAGAGGCCAGCAGTGAGGAGGCATCCTCCAGTGAAGACGATGATGTGCACCAGACAAAGCGGGAGCGCAGGAAGTTCCAACAGAAGTCCAAGGGCCAACCGGAATGTGCTGGCTGCGGAGGCAACCATTCCCGTGCCAAGTGTCGATTCAGAGACGCCATCTGTAGGAGGTGTTCCAGAAGGGGCCACATCGCTAAGGTCTGCCGATCGGCTCCGTCTGACACCCCCCCTTCATCGACTCGCAAGTCCAAGTCTTCACTCCCGTCTGCCAAGGAAAGTTGTTTCGCTCTCACCAACTGCCGCTGCCCGTCTGGAACCACGATTGGCCAAACCGACTCGCCTACGAGACGCAAGCTGAACGTCACGGTGCTCATTGAAGGAGCTCCATGTGACATGGAGATCGACACCGGGTCTGCCCTGTCCATCGTGTCATGGAGCACCATCAAAAGACTGGTACCCAGAGTGTCCAAAAGGCAACTCGACTCTCACCGCGTACACCTGAGAGACTACCAGGGAAACGACGTTCCCGTGGTAGGCGTTGGCCGGTTCCGGATCGCCTTCAAGGATTTTTCGGGCCTGCTCCGGTTGGTGGTGGTCGAAGGTCAGCGGCCAAGCCTCCTAGGGCTAGACTGGTTTGATGCCCTCGGCCTGGAAGTCACCGGCATCAACTGCATCTCTAACGCAGAGACTGAGGGTCTGGTCAAAGACTTTGCCGAGGTTTTTGACGGCACCTTGGGCCAATATACAGGTACGCCCATCTCCTTTAGCCTGGATCCACAAGTCGCCCCCATCAAGCTAAAGCCACGCCGGGTTCCCTTTGCTCTCAAGGCTAAGGTGGACGAACAACTGGACAAACTGATCGCCCAAGGAGTTTTGGAGCCGGTTGACCACGCAAAGTGGGAAACCCCCATCGTCACGCCTGTCAAGCCAGATGGGTCGGTGAGAATCTGCGCTGACTACAAGTGCACGATCAACAAGGCACTTCAGCAGCACGCTTATCCGGTTCCTGTTGTCCAACACCTGCTGCATTCCCTGGGTGAGGGTAAGGTCTTCGCTAAGCTGGACCTTGCCCAAGCCTATCAACAACTGCCAGTCGATGATGCCACTGCTGAAGCCCAGACGATCGTCACCCACCGGGGGGCATTCCGTTGCCGCCGGTTGCAGTTCGGGGTGAGTGTGGCTCCTGGCATCTTCCAAGGCCTTATGGAGCGTCTCCTGCAAGGGCTTCCGGGCGTGGTACCATATTTTGATGACGTCTTGGTGTCTGCAGACTCACACCAGCAGCTGTTCGAGCGCCTCCGTGCCGTGCTGACCAGGTTCCAGGAGGCCGGGCTCAAGGTAAAAAGGGAGAAGTGCCAGATCGCCGTTCCACAGGTAGAGTTCCTGGGCTATCTTATCGATGCCTCCGGTCTTCATCCAACCACATCCAAGATCCGCGCTATCCAGCAGGCCCCCACTCCAAAGAACAAAACGGAGTTGCAGGCGTTCCTGGGGCTGCTGAACTTTTATAACATGTTCCTGCCCCACAAAGCCACAGTGGCTGAGCCTCTTCACCGACTCCTTAGCACTAAGACGCCTTGGGCCTGGGGTCATCGGGAGACGGCGGCCTTCAACGCGGTCAAGGCTCTCCTTTCTTCGGACAGTGTGCTGGTACAGTACAGTGAATCCAGGCCGCTGGTCCTTGCCTGCGACGCCTCACCTTTTGGCATCGGGGCTGTCCTTAGTCACCGTTTTCCAGATGGAAGAGAAGCACCGCTCGCCTACTTTTCCAGGACACTATCTCCGACGGAACGGAATTACAGCCAGCTCGACAAGGAGGCATTGGCACTTGTGGCTGGAGTGAAGAGGTTTCATGAATACCTCTATGGCAGGACTTTTGACCTCATCACTGACCACAAGCCACTCCTGGGCCTCCTCGCCGGTGATCGTCCAACTCCACCGGTCCTCTCACCACGCATGCTGCGATGGACTGTTTTCCTGGCTGCCTACCACTACCGGCTCATCCACCGCCCGGGGAAATTGATGGGCCATGCCGACGCCCTCAGCCGTTGCCCTCTTCCAGCATTTGTGGAAGACCCGGCTCCAGCTTCATCGCTCCTTCTGATTGAGGATCTTCCGGCAGCGCCTGTGTCGGCTGCCACTGTGGCCTCCGCATCTGCCCAGGATCGCACCATCAGCCGGGTGCTCAACTGGGTGTGGAGGGGGTGGCCACAAGGGCCCTTTGCATCGGAGTTCCAGCCCTTCGCAACCAGACAACATGAACTCTCAGCTCATCGCGGCTGTCTGCTGTGGGGAGACCGCGTCGTGATTCCCCAGGGACTCCGTCAGCGCGTCCTGGAGGCTCTGCACGTTGGCCACCCGGGAATTGTCAAAATGAAGGCGTTGGCTCGGTGTTACGTCTGGTGGCCTAATATGGACGATGCCGTCACTGCCTGGGTGTCCGCCTGTCAAGCGTGCCAGGAGTCGAGGCCTGCACCACCGGCAGCTAAGGGATACACGTGGGAGACGCCAAAGACACCCTGGTCGAGGGTGCACATCGATCTGGCTGGCCCCTTTCACGGCCGGACCTTTATGGTAGTGGTGGACGCCTATTCCAAATGGCTGGAGGTCGCCCTGATGCCCTCCACCACTACCGAAGCTGTCATCCGGGTGCTGCGAGGCCTGTTTGCAACGCATGGGTGTCCTGATGTCCTTGTCTCTGACAACGGACCGCAGTTCACATCAGGCACGTTTGAGCGGTATCTTTTGGGACTGGGCATCCGCCATGCCCTAACGGCACCCTTTCATCCATCCAGCAACGGGCAAGCGGAAAGAATGGTGCGCTCGACAAAAGAGGCACTGGCGCGCCTGGACCGGGGAGACTGGCAGGAGCGGGTCGCCGAATACTTGTTCGCGCAACACATCACCCCTCATGCGGCCACAGGGAGGAGTCCTGCGGAACTGCTTATGGGCCGCCGCCTCAGGTCACCGCTCGACCGGCTACACCCAGACTTTGCCGTGGCTGAACCCCCAGGCTGTGCCAACGCACCACGGTCATTTGTCCCAGGAAACCAGGTCTTTGCCCGGAACTATGTGGGGGACATCCCTTGGGTGCCAGCCACAGTAGTGGGAGTCACTGGACCTCGCTCGTACCAGGTGGCACTCGAAGACGGGCGCTTGTGGCGACGGCACATAGACCAACTTAGGCGCAGGGTTGGGGACTTGGACACTACCGAGGTGCCCCCAACTGCGCTTGCGGCTCCAGAAGAGACACGTACAGATGGCGAGGCCCCACCTACACCTCCCTCGCAAACTGCCAGCGTGGAGCCGAACCAAGCCGTCTCAGAACAGACTCAGACCACTCCACTTGCGGAGGCTCCACTCACAGCAGCGGATCCAGGGGAGTTGGTTCCAACGCCACCTAGGGTCGCACCACAGCCTCAGCGAGAACTGTGTGGCCCTCCGGACTTGGCTACCAGTCCCCGGCGGTCTGGCAGAGTTTCCAAGCGCCCAACTCATTTAAAGGACTATGTTGTTGGACAGGTATCACTGTTGGTCTAAGTATGGGAAATGTAACCGATATGCTTTTGTGCCTAATTGAACCATTACGCGTAGTGCTGTATATAAGGAACCATTACGATTGTAACTAACGCCTTATCTCGGTGGGGAGGGGTGTTATGTAGTGTAGTTTCACCCTGGGCCAACAGGGGGATACTGTATATAGTTTTCACTCAGGTCTGTAGATAGTTTTCACTCAGGTCCGCGGCAGTTATTTTAGGCGGGAACTCTGGGCTGTTGTGGTTACAATGTGACAGCCGGCTGCCTATAAATACAGGCCGGCTGAGCTGTTCACTGTCAGTTCTATTCCAGCTTACCATAATAAAGAGCTACTTGAAGAGATCGCTGTGCCGGCTGCTATGTCAACCCACGACTTAACAGTTTTTATATATGTTGGAGTCCCAGAGTCCCATGGACTGCAAGAAGATCAAACCTATCCATTCTGACGGAAATCAGCCCTGAGTGCTCACTGGAAGGACAGATCCTGAAGCTGAAGCTCCAAGACTTTGGCCACCTCATGAGAAGAGAAAACTCCCTGGAAAAGATCCTGATGTTGGGAAAGATGGAGGGCACAAGGAGAAGGGGACGACAGAGGACGAGATGGTGGGACAGTGTTCTCGAAGCTACCAGCATGAGTTTGCGGGAGGCAGTGGAAGACAGGAGTGCCTGGCGTGCTCTGGTCCATGGGGTCACAAAGAGTCACACAACTAAATGACTAAACAACAACATATATGCTGGAAGCCACCCAGAGTGGCTGGGGCAACCCAGTTAGACGGGTGGGGTACAATATTATTATTATTATTATTATTATTATTATTATTATTATTATTATTATTAGGCCTGGCCAATGGCCCATCCATTTCAGCATCCTGTTCTCACAGTGGCCATCCATATGCCTGTGGGAAGTCTGCAAACAGGACCCAAGCACAAGAGCATCCTCCCTTCCTTCAGCAGTTTCCAGCCACTGGTATTCAGAAGAATTCAGAAGCACTGCTCCTTCCAGCTGTGGAGGCAGAGCAGAGCCATCCTGGCTAGGAGCCATTGACAGCCCTGTCCTCCATGAATTTGTCTAATCTTCTTTTGGGAAATGATATACAATGAATTGAAAAGGATGTTTAAAATAACCGTTGTAAAACATACCAGAAGCTTTTCTTTGGGGGATTATAGGGACAGAACTACCTAAATGGTACAGAATTTTTTTTTATGTATGTGATTACAGCAGCAAGAATGCTACTCGTCCCAAAATGGAAAGAAGCAGAAGTCCTAGTAAAGGAAGAATGGATACAAAAACTTACGGAATGTGCAGAAACTTACTGGAAGACTAAGAAATCAAGATAACAAACTCTTTATAAAAGAATGGAAATGGTTTATTGAATATTTACAGATAAATTACAAACAGATAAAAACATTCGCAGGATTATGGTAATAACCTGCAGTTTCATAAGAGTGTATATTTAAAGTAGATAATTAAATGAGCAAATTTAATGAATTTGGATATGAAGAAGATATGAATAAGGAACCGCAGAAAGAGGGAGAAGGAAGTCAAACTTTGTAATGTTAAAATGATTGTAAAACTAATGAAATGTATGAATTTGAAAAGTATAAGTAAAACCTTTTTAAAAAAATCTTCTTTTATAGCCATCCAGGTTGGTGCCCCCCCGCCTCCTGTGGGAAGGAGTTCCATAGTTTAATAATGTGCTGCATGAAGAAACCCTTTCTTTTATCTGTCCCGAATCTTCCACCATTCAGCTTTTTTGGATATCCACGAGTTCTAACATTATGATGGAGAAAACTTTCCCTCTATCCGCTATCTCCCTGCCATGAATTATTTTACCAACTTCTATCATGTCACCTCTTGCTTGCCTTTTCTCTAAACTAAAAAGTCCCAAATGCTGCAACTGTTCCTCACGGGGGTGTTGCTCCACCCTCCAGATTATTTTGGTTGCCCTTTCCTGAACCTTTTCCGACTCTGCAATATCCTTTTTGGGGTGAGGTGACAGTAATTCTGCCCAGTATTCCAGATGCAGTTGAGCCCTAGAGTTGTATAAAGGCATCATGAGATCAGCAGGTTTATTTTTGATTCATTTGTGGTCCTGATCCAGATGGAAGTGGAGAGTCCAAGCACAGCACCTTCGTGGGGTGGGGAGCAGCCAAAGAAGAAGGCCTGCTTCTGCGATGTTTGGGAAGAACAGGAAAAAAGAGGTGCATGTGCCAAGCACACACACACCTTCCTCTGGGAAATTTTTGGGTTTTGTCACCTGTGTCGCAAGAGTCTCTTTCTTGCTTCTGTTTGCTGCTTATGCCCCACAAACATGATGCACCTGGCAGTGCTGGCCCTACCATTAGGCAGACTGCGGCAGCCGCCTCAGGCGGCAGATGCTGCAGAGTGGCCAGCAACGGGGAGGCATTTGAGCATATGTCACACAGCCAGCATCTCTTGGGTGTAGCAGAGGATGCTGCCCCCTGTATGGTGTTGATGTGAGGTGCAACCTGGTTGGCTTTTGCACATTGAATGGGGAGATTGGGAATCTCTTGTTCTTTGCCACAGGCAGCAAAATGTATTGGGCTGGTCCTGGCACTCGGGGCCCACAGGCAACCTTCAGCTCAGTCCTAGGTTGTATCAGAGCTCCCTTTGCCCCCTGCCAAGCTGGGAGGGTTAGGTGGCCCATCCCTGCAGAGTGCCTCTTCCCTGAGTGCAGGCCAAGCTCAACAAAGGCAATCAAAGTTGCCTGGAAGGGACCTCTGCCGTTGGGAAGGTTACCTCAAAGATCTCTGACATTCCTGCTGGTTCTTCTCCCAGTCCCAGGAGGAAGCGCCACTCCCTGCTCTGCTAAGTTATTCACAAGAGGTCAGAGACAGGCAGCATTTGTGTCACCAGGCCAGCTGCCATCAGGCTGAAGAGGTTGCCTATGGTGCAAATTTGCATATGTTGATCTATCTCTGGGCAAATTATGGTAGTGGGTGGATGAGGCTTCAACAGCACTGTGTTTTGCACCTGGTGAGTAAGAGTTCTTTTTAGGAAGAAAAGGAAAGGGGCACAGCACAAAAGACTTTGGGGCCACCCCCTAACAGCCCCTGTGTAAATGTGATCAGACAAGAAGGAGGAGTTAGCTCCAGTGCCTTTAATACCTCTGCTGAAGTGAGAATTTTTGCAAGGGATTGGTCTAGATGACACTTGAAGTCCCTTCCAACGTGACAATTCTATGATTCTGGGATTCTCTGTGTGTGTGTAATAGGGACAGTTGAAGTCCAAACTATTGGTCCAGGCAATGTGGGCTTGGGTTTCCCCTGTGTTATGTCGTAATCACTCGCCATCTCATTTCCTGCATCTTTGCAATTGCTGCCTCAAGCAGCAACACCATTTACTCTAAATAAATACCTATTTTATTTGCATTTATCTTAACATGTATTGGATGTCGCGGATTTTGCCAAATAAGCCAGATGGTATTGGCGTTATTGCCTAAACTGCAAGAAGGAACCCCTGCAGCACACAGCAAAATCCAAATTAAAGATCCTCCAAATTGTGCTTCATGGGTAGACGAAGTGTAACCTGAGAGGTCATGGGGGTTGGGCTAAATGACCCTTTAAAAAGGTAAAGGTAAAGGGACCCCTGACCATTAGGTCCAGTCGTGACCGCTCTGGGGTTGCGGCTGAGGGAGCCGGCGTACAGCTTCCAGGGCATGTGGCCAGCATGACTAAGCCGCTTCTGGTGAATCAGAGCAGCGCACGGAAAGGCTGTTTACCTTCCCACCAGAGCGATACCTATTTATCTACTTGCACTTTGACATGCTTTCGAACTGCTAGGTGGGCAGGAGCAGGGACCAAACAACGGGAGCTCACCCCGTCGCGGGGATTCAAACCGCCGACCTTCTGATCAGCAAGCCCTAGGCTCTGTGGTTTAACTCACAGCACCACCCACATCCCAAATGACCCTTTGGGTCCCCTCTAACACTACAGTTCTATGATTCTAGATATACTTGCAAAATAAGGACACAGGCGAACCTGCTAATGCCCTCAAAGGTGCGATATCCCTTCCTAGGGACCCTGAAGTGCAACATGTTCCAAAAGGCTGATGCTATTTTATCTATTTGTTGAAGAGATTTGTATTCCTCCCTGCACAGGCTTCTCAAGGCAGCTTATGAGAATCCACAACAGCAGTAAAACAAATGCCAGTGCCAAAGTCAGCTTGCCGATTCCAACTCCAAACCCCAAGATGCAAAGCCCTAGCCTTGGATTCCAGGAGAAAGCAGGTCATTTCAGGGCAAGGTTGACCCCAGGGAAGATGGGGAAGGGAGGAAGCAGAGGAGCCAGGGGTTCTCAGCCCAGTCCGGCACCAAGAGCAAGAATGTCCGCTAAGGAAGCCTGAAGGCTTGCAAACATCACAGGCACTTTCTGTCACAAAGCAGCCTGTTTCGAAAATGTTTAGTCCTCCTCTTCCAAGAAACTTTCTAAAACAGAAGTTTTCTATTCTGGTTTTTATCTGCACTGGCTTAGAAAAAGAAGTGCTTATTTTTATTTTGTTTTATTCTTGATATTGTTATTGTTAAATTACTTTGCCAGGTTTTATGGGAAACGATTCATAAATGAATAATAAAATAACTAACAGGGAGCTCCATCACCATCATCCAGAAAGTGACAAATGACCCTCTCACCTGGCTGTTTGGCTGGATTTTGCTTCCCAGCTAAAAACCTCCCCACAAAATGAGCCTCAAATTGCAGCAAACATCCAGCTACTTCCATTGCCTCTTTCCCAGCTGGCAACCCAGGGTTGGATGGCATGCAAAAGAAGACTTGTGCTCCACTAACTTGTAGCCAGATGTGCTGCTTTTAAAAAAAACACTTTTTAAACTCCCCCCAAAGTGCATTTTCCAAATGCAATCAGAGCAAAATTTGCATAATTGACAGCGTGCATAGTATGCAAATTAGGCTCTCGGGGTTTGGGCAACCACCATTAGGCAACCCGCTACATAGAAGATGTCAAGGCAATTATTTCCCTTCTCTTTTTTACAACCTGCTCGATGCAAATCGTAAACGCTCTAGAAAGGTGGCACATACTTCTTGGAAATGATTTCATAACAGGAAGGGGTGTGCTAATCGTGTAATGCAAGAGCAAACTTGCCCTCAGCTTGCTAGCAATGCTGCAGCAGCACCTGTGTTCTGAACTGTTGCCCAGCCTTGCCAAAGGGTGTCAATCCCTGGATGATGACGGAAGGCCAGGAGGAGCTTCTTGCTGAATCTAATCACATCCTATTCCTGCTTCTCACCTCAAGCTTTGACTGGGCAATTTGGGAATTCTGGGGTGCGGTAACAATGGACTTCCCTGTGCTCTTTCTCCACCTCCAGTCAAGACACTTAAGCAACTGAATGTCTTGTACAAATCAGTCAAGCTCACAAGGAAATCTGGGCATTGCAACACTGACCTGCTTTCTGAAATAGGACAGTGTTATCTGTGGTGTATCACAAAGTTCTGTCAAATAGTTTTGTGTTGCCTTTAAGAAACAACTCTGTGTGGTGGGGCTGTCCTTGAAGGCAGTCGAGAGATAATGAATGGTGCAAAATGTGTCAATCAGAGCCAGTGTGGTGTAGTGGTTAGAGTGTCGGAAGAGGGCCTGGGAGACTTCAAATCCCCACTCAGAATAAAGCTCACTGGGCGACCTAGGGCCAGTTGCTGCTTCTCGGCCCATCCTACCTCACAGGGTTGTTGTGAGAATTAAATGTGCCTCCTTGAGCTCCTTGGAGAAAAATGGTGGGATATAATTGCAATGAATAAAATAAATAAATAAATAAATAAAACTATTGACAGGCCAAACAGCGCTAGAACAGCAGTCCTTAAACACTTGCAATGGTTGCCAGTTTGTCACTGGGCTCAATTCAAAGCTTTCACCTTGAACCCATGTATCCTGCCTTGTCCTGCCTGCACTCTGAGGTCAACCAGGAAGGTCCCGTTAGTGAACTACCTTGGAGCGGGCTTTAGAGCTCTGGGACTTGCAAGAGACCCTTCTTGGCAATGGTACCCTAGGCTTGGATCATCCCTACACCTCGTCTGGAGCTTTGGCTGGCACCTTCTTCTCCTTCTCTCAGGCCTATGGATAATAACAGCATTTAAGTCTGCTTGGCATGCTTCCCCCCTCACAGAGTTACAGTTTCCAGCTGTAGTATGCAGTGAATTTTTTTGTAGGGGAATATTAGGGCCAGAGGTGCCAGCTTACGAGGGTGATTGGTGGGCGGGTTCAATGTTGTGTGTGTGACATTGCACACATGAGCATCGCACCTTCTTCCCTAAGCCGGGCAGAAGTTTCCCAGGCTTTGGGAGGGAGGCGTTAGGCATGTGACAGCCTCTGACACCTTCCCAGCAACCCTTAACAAACTATGGCACCCAGGATTCTCTTAGGGAAATTATGTGCTTTAAAGACAGAATGTGAATGGGGAAAACACAGGAGGACAATGATCTTGTAGGAAGGGGCATAAGAACGTAAGAACTGCCTGCTGGATCTAGCCTGGATCTAGTCCAGTATCCTGTTCTCACAGTGGCCAACCAGATCCTGTGGGAGACCCGCAAGCAGGATTTGAGTGCAAAGGGCATTTTCCCCTTCTGTGGTTTCTGGCAACTTTTATTCAGAAGCAAATCCCTTAGTTTAATTAGGTCCTGTTGCTCCGCCATGACCTCCCCGCCAATTTCGATACAATAAAGGAACTGGAGGCCCCTCGACTGTCCTCGGGTCCAGTATTGGACCACTTTGACCGGATATCCCCAGCCGATGTGGACAGACTCCTCCGAGCTGGAAAGCCCACCACTTGTCCTCTCGACCCGTGCCCGTCCTGGCTGATTAGGGCGTGTCCAGACGAGGTGCGGGCCCCCCTGGGGGATATCATCAATTTGTCCCTTGGCACCGGGACATTCCCAGGGGAACTGAAGGAGGCAGTGGTGCGCCCGCTTTTAAAGAAAACATCATTAGATCCCTTAGATCTATCCAATTACCGCCCGGTTTCGAATCTTCCATTCCTGGGTAAGGTGATTGAGAGAGCGGTTGCGGAACAGCTTGGTAGGTTTCTGGATGAAACATCGGCTCTGGATCCATTCCAGTCCGGCTTCCGCGCTGGTCATGGGACCGAGACGGCTCTGGTCGCCTTAACAGATGATCTCCGTAGGCAGCTGGATCAAGGCGGGTCGGGGCTGCTGATTCTTCTAGACCTGTCAGCAGCCTTCGACATGGTCGATCACGAACTCCTGGACCACCGCCTTGCCGACGTGGGGATCCAGGGCACAGCCCTTCAATGGCTGCGCTCGTTTCTCTCTGGTCGGGGACAGAGGGTGGCGCTTGGGGGGGAATTGTCATCCCGCCACTCCTTGGTGTGTGGAGTGCCTCAGGGTGCGATTCTCTCCCCGATGCTTTTTAACATCTTTATGCGCCCCCTTGCCCAGCTTGTCCGGAGTTTTGGGCTGGGCTGCCATCAGTATGCTGATGACACCCAACTCTATCTGTTGATGGATGGCCATCCTGACTCGGCCCCAGACACACTGATCAGATGCTTGGAAGCTGTGGCTGGATGGTTACGTGGGAGCCGGTTGAAGTTAAATCCTTCGAAGACAGAGGTCCTCTGGCTGGGACGGGACGATATGAGATTGAGGGGGCAACTCCCTTCTCTTGCGGGGGTGCAATTAGTGCCAGCACCGTCCGTTAAGAGTTTGGGTGTAATCTTCGATACCTCCCTCTCCATGGAGGCGCAGATTGCAGCTATAACAAAGGCGGCATTTTTTCATCTCCGCCAAGCTAAGCAGTTGGCTCCTTACCTCTCTCGCCCTGACCTAGCCACTGTGATCCACGCGACGGTCACCTCCAGACTGGATTATTGTAACTCGCTCTACGTGGGGCTGCCCTTGAGACTGACCCAGAAACTCCAGCGGGTGCAGAATGCCGCAGCGAGACTCCTTACGGGGTCTTCGCTGCGAGATCACATTCATCCGGTGCTATACCAGCTGCACTGGCTCCCGGTGGAGTACAGGATCAGGTTTAAGGTGCTGGTTTTAACCTTTAAAGCCCTATACGGCCTAGGACCCTCGTACCTACGGGACCGCCTCTCCTGGTATGCCCCACAGAGGAACTTACGGTCTTCAAATAAAAACATCTTGAAGGTCCCAGGCCACAGAGAGGTTAGGCTGGCCTCAACTAGAGCCAGAGCTTTTTCGACTGCGGCTCCAACCTGGTGGAATGCCCTGTCGCAAGAGACAAGGGCCCTGCAGGACTTGACATCTTTTCGCAGGGCCTGTAAGACAGAGCTGTTCCACCAGGCCTTTGGTCAGGGCGCAGCCTGACTCCCTCCTTTGGCAATCTCTACAAAGCTTTAGTCTATGGTTGCCATCAATTTGTATTTTAATTAATTTTTAGAATGTATTTATAATGTTGTATTGTTTTATTGTTGTTAGCCGCCCTGAGCCCGGCTTCGGCTGGGGAGGGCGGGATATAAATAAAATTTATTATTATTATTATTATTATAATTGAACTGCACGAAGAAGTACTTTCATTTATCTGTTCTGTATCTTCCAACATTCAGCTTCAGTGGATGTTCATTGCTGAGTCAAATGATTGGTCCATCTAGCTCAGGATGGTCCAGACTGACCTGCCAGTGGCTTTCCAGGGTTCCAGGCTCTTATGTACTGAAGTTCTCACCCTGGGCCAGCAGGGGGATACTGTAGATAGTCATGCAAATGAAGGATCGAAAGTGACGTTCAGTGATTGGATAGTTTTAGAAAGTTGCTACAGTAACGTTGTACTGGAGCTCTATATAAGCAGGCTGACTGAGCCCTTCAGTTCAGTTCTGTTGTGGCCTCTGAATAAAGAAGAGCTGTTTGAAGAATCGCTGTGTTGTCTGATATGTTCACCCACAACTTAACACAGGCAAGGATCTCTCTACTTGGAGAGGAACTTATCCGCGAAGTAAAAAGAGAGTGGACAAGACATGGCTCCCTTCCGGTAAATACCTAACGGGGAATCAGCTTTTTGAGCTGTTGGCCCAAAAGCAAAGCCTTGTAAGCAATGCCATCACAGTGTTAATTGTGTTATAGAAAAATTTGGGGTTGGCTTTTGCAGCCCAAATCTCCACCAAGGGGTTCAGTGCCCTGCAGTCTGTTATCCCTCAGAGGAAAATGAGTGGAGGCAGGAACCAGTAGAAGGAAAGCAAGAGCTTTACTCCTGTTACAACAAAGTCCCGTCTCCCGCCTTGCAAGGAGGTGAGGGCCCAGAACAAAGGTGTGTGACAGCCCAGCCCCTTAGCCAAAGACCACCCAAAAAGCATCACAGAAAAAGGTGGTCTACACAGAAATTTGAGAGTGCAGTTTGTCTCCTGTTTGTCATGATACTAGATAATGCTAGCTGACTGCATTATCCTGGCCAATCTGGACCATTTTTTGAAATGGTAAATTCCCTAGTTTTCGAAACCATTCCCACAGACATCCCCTATTCATACACAAAATAGGCTCTTTTGACTGGATTTGAAGGATATTTAAGTGAAAAGAACTATTGGGAGAGGTTTTTCCAATATATTTATTTCTGCAGAGGAAATATTTGGGGCCATTCGGAGTCAAGACGGCTTCAGGGTTGCTCTCTTGTACTATTTCAGACTTATGGATGTGTGTTTACCTTGTGCACTTATGAACATTCATTTACTTTATGTCATCTTATAATTCTTATAACAGTTGCAAGAGGACTTCCTGTGCCTTCATTATGATCATGGATCTGGAGCAGGTCATTAATGCGCCTCCAGTACTGGATGAGTGCCCATTTTAAAGTAGGGAAATCATTCTAAAGAGAAGGTGTGGGGGGAAATGAAGACTGTGGATAAGCAAGTGAAAATATCACATTGCGTGTGGGCTCTGTAAATTAAAAAAAAAATCAGTTTTGATACACTTTTGACAGCTGACTTTTTCAAAGTGTAGAAGTTCCTTTGTGTCAGGGTGTAATTCCTCCAGGTCCACAGAAAAGACTATACATGCTTTCCAGAAGTAAGTTCTCATGAGCAGAAGCCACTGAAATGAATGGGAGCTGTGCAAGATTCAGATCTCATGACTCCGGCTCCAAATCTTCCTGGCTTCCGAGATTTCACAAGACTGCAAATTTTATTGCATATTAATAATAGGAAGGAACTTCTGTGGTTTAGAAAACCCAACCAGGACATTAGGGGTGCTGGACTCCGTGCTCGATACTGTCACACAATAGGTGACGTGTTGCAATCTCCAGAATGGTAGGATATTCCCAGAGAGCCTTTTCCCCAGGGTTGGTCCTTCCCAGCAAGAACTGGAGGCTTATGACACCTTTAGATCATTGTATTATGTGTCCATTCATAATAACAGGGATGGGCAACCTTTTTCTGTCGAGGGTTACATTCCTTTGTGTTCATTCCCTACTTGGGGTCATGTTCCAGTTGTGGGTTAGCCCAGAGTCAAAACATGGGTGAGGCACCCTTTTTCTTGCTCCCTTTCCGCTATTCTCTCCCTCCCTCTCCCTTTGGTCTCACTCTGCCACTCTTCCTCTGACCCAGTCCTCCCCCATGTCTCTCTGTCACTTAGGCTGAGAAACAATTGCAGCCCCTTCTCCTTCCCCATTTCCCCCACTAAGGTTGCAACTCAGTTTTAACTACAACCTCTCCCTGCTCCTTTGGACAACTTGTAGGTAGCTCTTCCTGAAAATTCGAAGGGTGTGACATTCTAGCTGCTGGAAAGAGCTGTTACAAATGGATTCTCTCTTATCAGATCCCAGTTGATGCAAAAGCCATGTGGAATCTTTGTGGCTAATGAGCCAGATCCTTATCACTCCCTGCTCTACCTTGGACAGGTGGGCGGGGCCACCCAACTGTCATTAATACGATGTCATATGTCTGCAGGTGATTGATTGGCAGATGGCTGTCCAACCCCTACATGAAAACCTCCAAGGAAGGAGAGTCCGCTATCTCCCGAGGGAGACTGTTCCACTGTCAAACAGCTCTTACTGTCAGAAAAATTCCTCGCGATGTTTAGTCAGAATCATAGAACTAGAGATTTGGAAGGGCCCAAAGAGTCATCTAGTCCAAACCCCTGCAATGCAGGAATCAGAGTTTTCAATTTCACAAGCACTTTCTCCAGTGGAGACAGGTCACACAAGGTCTAAATGGGAAGAAGCCACCAATTTGCAAACCATTTGCAGCCCCTGACTCACATCTAACTCTTTCACATCCCTATTGGGCAATCTGTTCTGACTAGCTGGTCAAAGTAACATTCCCCCTCCCCTTTCTCACTGAGCAAGATAAAAATGAATTGAATAATCTAGCAAATTACACCCTACAATCTTACATAATGATGATCCAGGAAGTCAATCCGATTGCAAGCACTCTGGGGGTGGGGAGGGAGAGAGCGCCTGGCCTGATCTGCTCAACTCATGAAGCAGCAATTTCACTGCGAGTGATGTGAGTTTTCTGTATTAACTACTTCGCTGTCCCAGATACCCAAAGATGGAATCAAATTCCAGCTCACTCATGGACCGACTGACTCAGTCAAGATAATGCTGGGCAGTTTCCACTCCCCACCTTTAGAATAGCAGCAAAAGACACCTGACACAGACCTGGTTCACATTTTAAGGAGAATGCCCATTTTGACCATCAAATCTTACAGAAACTCTGTAGTTAATAAAAACCAAAGGCAGCCTTGTGTGAATGAGCCTAATGCAAGCAGTCAAGTTTCTTGCAAGCCTGGCTCTGCCAGCTGGGTGCATCAGCTCACTGCCTGACGGGGGACGCCAGGACACGTGACCTCAGGGTGCTCCAGGCAGCACGAGGAGCTGCATGCTGAAAGCAAAGACCAGAGAGGCTCCCTTTCCCGCTGGCACATCATGGCTGTAGTTTGACTTTGCCCCAATTAGAACCTTCCGCTTAGACACGTGTCTCAAGGGCAAGAAAAACATGCATCCAGCAAAGAAAGGGAAAGGAAATTAATTGGTCACTCTGCAAGAAGAGGGAAAGGAAGGAGATGATCCAGGAGCCAGGGCTGGTGGTGTGAAGATTTCCCCATCATCATCATCTGATGCAGAAGATCCCCAAGTGCCGTTTGTGCTGCAATGCATTGTCAGAAGCTGGAGTCAGGAGTAGGTCAGCGGTGTCAGTGAAGTTGACTCTTTATTCAAAGAAACCAAAGGAAGCAGTGAGGACTGAAGGTCTCTACCTTCCCACAGTTCTCTTAAGTTTCATCCTCCCCCCCCCTCGAGTCCTTCCCAAGCAATCTGAGGCTCCATCGGCTTGTCTGTTTTTGCTCCTCCCTCTTCATACCTCGTCTGGTTCTGGGAGAACAGGGGAGAGAAGAGCTGGTCACAACAGGAGGGGGAGACAGCCTGCATTATCTCTGCCTCCTGCCTCTGATTCTGGACTGCTCTCTGCCACAGCCTCTTCCTGCTCACTACACCCAGTTGCCTCTTCAAATTTTGACAGCGCTTCTCCCTCTGACCACTTATCATCATCCCACCACCAGTCTCCTGGCTCTGAGCCTTCTTCCCCAGGGGGTTCTCTTGGGGGTTCCCTGGCTGGTGCCTCCCACCACTCCTCTGCATCCAGCTAGTCCATGACATGCATCAGCAAAAAGCCAGAGAAGGGGAGATGATGGGCTGGTGGAGAGGACCATTCAGCCTGGAGTTGCCAGTTGGAATCCCTGCCCAGGTCTTCTCCTTGTCCTGGTTGCTCTGATAATGATCAGGCAGCCTAAGAACATCAGAAGAGCTCTTCTGGATCAGGCCAATGGCCCATTTAGTCCAGCATCCTGTTCTCATTCTTCATGGCCACTGCACACTGGGTTGACATCTTCACTGAGCTATCCACTACGACCTCAAGGTCTCATTCCTGATCTGTCTCATGGCCAATTCAGACTTCATGAGCATATCTCATAGAATTGTAGAGTTGGAAGGGACCCTGAGGATTATATTTGTTGTCGGCCTGTTGTTCCCACCGTGGGGAAGGGCCGCAGCTTAGTGGCAGAGCATCTGCTTTCCCTACAGAAGCTCCCAGGTTCATTCCCTGGCATCTCCCTGTAGGGCTGGGAGAGAACCCTGCCTGAAACCCTGCAGCCAATCACTGCAGACAATACTGAGCTAAATGGATCAATGGCTGGACTTTGTGTAAGTCCTATGTTCCATGTGCAAGATCCAGTTGTTGTTTTTAATACTCTGCTTTTCCAAGGACGCCTTGTGGGGCACAAGAGGATGGCAGCATCAAGGGAGACGTGTCTGTGTGAAGGAGCTACTGTAGCTCACAGAAGGTACCTTCATGTCACCTCACAACCCACTGAACACAATCCTTTCCAAGGACACCTCCTCACATGTTCCACTTATACCAGCCCAGATCGCACATGTATGAGCTCTTCACTTGAACATCAGCAGCTGAGTACGTGGACCACAAAAAACATGGGAGATGAAATTTTAGTGTCACACAGGGAGACACGGCTGAAATTTGAGAAACCAAAGCATCTCAGACCAGCCCCATGGATGTCTTATGACCAGCAGCAGCTTTTTGCATGTACTGCTAAGCCCAACCTGAGCTTTGGGTTTACTTTGTTTTATTGCCTGATTGCAAAGCTTCCTGTTTGTCTCATGTTGAATCACATTTTGTTAGTTTTGGTGCAGTTTCTGTTCTACCCTCCTAGTTTTGTAACACCTGCAGACTCAATGAGGGTTCTACCCCCTTGGTCAGTGGATCATTTCACAATCCTGCAGCTCCACACAGAAGCCAGGTTCGAGACTGCAGCACCATAAGAACCTCACCACACAAAACTTTTTACTCTTTAGGAAGTTTGAGGAAGCTGCCTTATACTGAGTCAGATCATTGGGTCCATCTAGCTCAGTACTGTCTACACTGACTGGCAGCAGCTGTCCAGGATTTCGGGTGGGAGTCTCTCTCCATCCTGCCTGGATTAAGCCTGGGACCTTCTGCTTGCAAGGTTTTGGAGGCAGGATGGGATGAGTAAGTGAGACAATTATTTACGTTTGCTTGAAGCATCTCTAGCCTGTCCTGGTTCTGCCACTTGCATGCTTGCATCCAAGGCAACTTCAGAAATCATGTATTTAAATAGGCCATTTCCCTTCTCTTTCTCTGCCTCAACTGCAGCTGCTATTTTTTAGTGAGCAATTTTGCAAAACAACAACAACAACCCACAACAACCTGGAAAAATCCCTTGACATTCTAGAGTGTTTACTATCTCTTGACATTCCAGAGTGATTCATTCAGTCCCCTCTGGTCTTGGAGTCCTCCCTGCCTTCTTCAAGAGCTCCCAGCAACATTCCTCTAGGTGCCTCCAGTAGGATATTGTTTCCTTTGCCTGTTTGCATTTCTTCAGCCGTGAGCCAAGAGAGCTGCTTGCTCTGCTCCTCCTTTGTTCAAGCGAACAGCCCTTCCACTTTCCTCCAGGGATCAAAGGAAAATATAGCCGCTGCCCTCCCCTGCAAAATGTGTTGCAAGCCATGGGGGGATGGGGAGAGAGAGTAGCAACTGGGGATTCTTTAGCTGTGTTTCCTGCATTGCAGGGGGCTGGGCTACATGACCCTTTGGGTACCTTCCAACTCTACGATTCTGAGATTCAAGATGCAGCTGCAAAATGCATTTATAGGCAACCATCCAATGAACCTGCTGGGGAAATGATGCGGGATGCTGGTGGTGGCAACTTATGGACAGCAGGAAGCGGGGCTTGAAAAGGAGTGGACAAATGCCTGCAGAAGATTACTAGCTCCAGAGTATCTGCCATGGCAGCAAAGTGCAGCCTTTCCCAACCAGCTGCCCTCTGGATGTTCCGAACTGCAACTCCCATCAGCCGCAGCATCTCACAGCCCCGCTGACTGGGGCTGGTGGGAGGTGTCAAATACCCAGAGGGCAACAGGCTGAGGAAGTCTGGCTAAGTGAAACCACCACAGCCAGGAGCAGTCTACCCCTGAGTACCAGTTGCTGGAGGGCAAACAGCAGGAGGGGCAGCCGTTGTCCCCATGCCCTTTGCCTGGGCTTTCCGGCAGCGTCTGGCTGACCCTTGGAAGCAAAAGGCTGAATCTGGTAGGCGCACCTTGATGCGATTTTCTTGTAATGGCAACCAGAAACCATTCTGTCCTGCAGTTTCAACATGACAGCAAGTGGATTCGTATTGGCAAATCTGTAGGAGACGGGCTTATCCATGGCTGTGGGCAAGAATAGCAAAATGGAGGCGCCATCTCTCTCCCAAAGGAAACATTCAGCGTAATACATAATACTTTCCCACCGTATGTTGAACTTATTTTCTCCCTCCCTTAATTAACGGTAACCAAGAAACTACTTCCAGAAAGAGGTCCCTGGAGTAGAAGAACTAGTAATTAAGCCTGGAAAGCATGAGATGGATATGATGAGAAGTTGGTGATTATTTATTTATTTGTGTGTAGCCATTTCCATATGACTTAAAGCAATTTACAGACATAACATACAAACAGCTGAAATAGCTTTAAAGAGAACAAGAAACAACTGAGGGGTTTGAAAACAATACAAAATGTGCACCAAAGGCTGAGAAGAGACATTTTCATTTAACTGGATAAAAACATCTTCCTTGGTTTCTGTAAAGTCCTGATATTGTGTGCCTGGCATATCTCAACGGGGGATGCTGTTCCACAAGAGGGGCCATCACATTGAAAGCCCTGCTCTGCATTCCTGTGGAGAAGGCAGAGATAGTTTGGGGACTTTAAGCAGAAATTCTTCTGCAGAAAACAGTGGCGTCTTAGGTATTATTTATTATTTATTGAATTTATATACCACCCTATACCTGGAGGTCTTGGGTTTAGAAAGAATAACACAGTGAACATACTGATACATACATTTATATGTAGCCCATAAATGAAGAGATATAAAAGAGAGAGTTCAAAAGGATATCGGTAGGAGAATCTACCTTTTCAGACTGTATTAAGAAAGTGTCAAGAAGTTTGTGTAGGCAAACTCAGCCTTGAGCCAAACTGAGCGAAAGCAGGGACTGAATTCTTCCAATTTAGGTATGCTTTTCCTCTGAGAATGTAACTTAATTTCTGAGCATGGGTAAAGCTAAAGCAAGGGAATGCTTCTATATAAGCCTGTGCAATTGATAGTCCTGTGGACACCCCAACAGCTGCTGTTATTCTGACCAAATAAAAAGCTGTCTTAAACATTGCAACTGGAGTGGGTAATTGAAGAAAATCCACATCAGCATTTTCTCAAGAGATGCCAGCAGAAGGACCTTAGCTCATTAGCTTTGCATGAAGCAGTAGTGTAGGGGGGGCAGTGGCCCCAAGTGCAAAATTATGAGAGGGGCGCAACCAGGCTCCCTGCTGTCTTCCGAAGCTGTGGGGAGGCAAGCCACACCTGGGCTGGGCCTTTGCACTTCGGGGCTGGGGTGGTGCCTCCTTCTCCTCAGACACCCACATGTACGAGGGCTCACCTGGTCTGTGAGGTGGCAAGGATGGAAGTGGAGGGGTCTGGGGAGTGTTGGGCGCAGTGGCTGAGGCTCAGGCCAGGGGGGAGATTGCACCTGTGGAGGGGGAGGGCAGCAGCGGCACCCCCTTGGAGGAGGAAGAGGAAGGCAGGAAAGCGCCCAAGGGAGGAAGCCCCCTCCCAGTGCACGTCTCCCCCCAGCTGCCCTGTCCACCAGGGGGCACAACACTTGTCCCACCCCGGGTGCTGCAACCCACGCTATGCCACTGGCATGCAGAAAGCCCCAGGTTCAGTCGTAGGACTCAGAATGCCCTCTGCCCAAGACTCTGAGAAACGGCTGCCAGTCAATGTATACAATACTGAACTAGTTGGTCCAATTGTCTGACAGACTATATAAATCAGCTTCCTGTAAGGAAGAGTCCAGCTAGGAGTGTCCAGTGTCACAAGAGCAGGACACTCCTCTGCCAAACTGCTTCCTTCCTCTCCAGACTCCAGTGTCCCGTCCCCCCCGGACTAGTGGCCTTCTCTGTGCTCCAACTCCATCACCCAGGTCCAACTCCCTGAGCTCCTCCCGATCTGACCACCCTCTTCATGACATCTCCTTGGGACCTGTGGCACTTGGCCATTTCTTTCTTTTCTTTAAAAATATATGAAGGGCGGACTTTGGTGACCTTCTGGGCAACAAAAAAGGAAAGCTGATATTCAAAGAATGCCTGACCACCACCGCTGTGTCAAAGCTCTTGGATAATGTTTTCACTTAAATGGCCCAGAGGAGGCCGAGTAGACCCTAATCTTTGCCCTTTACTTAATTCTTATCTAGAAGATAAGGTTCACCATTTTATGGCTGTATCCAGCACTTGACACAAACATAATTTCTTTGAAGGAGGAAACCCAAGGACAAGTGGGGGGGGGGGGCGTTAAATCTTTGCTCTACCTACCATAACCTCTGACAATGTGACCACCCACGTTCTATCTGTCGGGAAGAGCACCTGCTGTTCAAAACTGGCCACTATCCCACTGGAGTGCGCCAAGAGAGGGGAGGTCCTTTCCTGTTAAATATTAGGCAAGGAAGCACCAATGGAAGACCTCCTTCTGTCTTCAAAGCCTTTTAAACACAGTGGTACCTCAGGTTACGAACTTAAACTGTTCCGGAGGTCTGTTCTAAACCCGAAACCGTTCTTAACCTGAGGTACCACTTTAGCTAATGGGGCCTCCCGCTGCTGCTGCGCAATTTCAGTTCTCATCCTGGGGCAAAGTTCTCAACCTGAGGTACTATTTCTGGGTTAGTGGAGTTTGTAACCTGAAGGGTTTGTAACCCGAGGTACCACTGTAGAGATACCTATCCCAGGTTAAAACAAAAAAAAATCCTTCCAGTAGCACCTTAAAGACCAACTAAGTTAGTTCTTGGTATGAGCTTTCGTGTGCGTGCACACTTCTTCAGATACACTGAAACAGAAGTTGCCAGATCCTTCTATATAGTGAGAAGGTGGGGAGGGATATTACTCAGAAGGGTGGTGGGAATGGGTGATTGGCAGATAGCTGTGATGAGCCTGTTGACGACTCTTAACGACTGCAATAGGTCTTACAGGGAAAAGCAAGGGGTGAGAAGGTGAAAAATGGCTTTGTCATGTATAACGAGATAAGAATCCAATGTCTATCCCAGGTTGCATCTGTATCAGACTTGAGATTGTTTTTATAGGTTCTATTAATCCTAGAATTGCAGAGTTGGAAAGTTCCCCAAAGGGTCATGGAGTCTAACCCTCTGCAGTGCAAGAAACCAGGGAGGAAGCCGGGAATTGGGGCGGGGGAGGGGCAGGAAACCCTCCTGTCACCATCCTCTGCCTGGCTCTGTCCAGCAGATTCGGAATGAAATGTCTCGACAACAGTTGTTTTAAATTACTTTCTTTTGACCCCAATTGCTCAGAAAAATCTGTCAAAATCTTTCATAATTGGAAGACCAGGAAGTTAAATAAAAAACTAAAACCAGGCAGTACCTTTCATGCAGTTAGTGAGTATATTTTGCAAAATTATGAAGAATATGCCATTTCCCATCTTATTTTTAAAAAATCTAAACTAAAGGGTTTGGGGGGGGGGGTTGCTGAAAACCTTTCCAGCATTTCCTTCCCAAATTCCTCCTCTTTTCCAATGCAGTTTTTCTGCGCACACTCAGTACGCAGAGCCCATTGAGATGCTCCCCTCTCATCATCAACCTTAGCCAGGTCTTTACTCTCCAAAAGGTACTGACTGACTGCTCTTTGGTACTACAAGTGTCGCATGGCTGATCAAGAGAGATGAGCAGAGCCTTTTCCGTGGTAGGGGAAAAGATTTTCACCTCTTTTACTAGGTCTGCTATGTTCCTTATGATTATTCCTAAGTGACATCCCTATTGGAATTCATGTTGCCATTAATCACTTTGGGATGTTTCGCGGAAAGCAATTCATAGCTTTTTAAAATGTATTTATTCCATTTATATCGCACGTCTCCCCCTGGGAGCTCAAGGTCTCCCCTCTTCATTTTGTCCTCACAACGACCCTGTGAGGTAGGTTCAGCTGAGAGATTGTGCCTGGCCCCCATCCCGTGAGCTTCCAGGCTCTGTGGAGATAAGTGAAGTAAATAGAAAAGTGCTCCCTCCAACGTGGGGAAAAAGCTGGGCTGTCCAGGCTGCCCCAGCGGGGTTTGGGCGAAGTCATGATTGTGACTGTGTGAACTGCACACCTGAGCTGAGCTCATATTTCTCTCTCTGCTGGGAAAATGTTCGCCTGCTTTTTTCTGGAGCTTGACCCTCTCTTAAAGGCGCAGGACAGGCTCCCTCCGAATCAGCCGGCAGGCCTGGCCACGCACAATTGCCCTGTCCACAGTCCAACTGTCTCAGAGCAGGTTTCTCGTCCTTACAGGCTTTTGTGCGGGGTGGGGCACAAATCCCTCTGCAGGACCATGCGCAGCACAGAAAGGACCCCGTCAGCATCCGCTGCGCCCCCCCCCCAGTCCCCCCCAGGGAGAAGAGGCGCGTGCAGGTCGGCATGCCTGAGAGATGCGATGAGCTGAGAGAATCGGAGAGGCGCGTTTGCCCAGAGATGTCCTACTCCGGCTGAAACAAAGGCAGTTATATAAGCCCTTGCGACAGCTAAGCGCACTCCTAGCATGGGCAACGCGCTGCTGCCCCCTAAGGTGCGATCTGCTCAAAATGCAGCTGCAGCACCAGGCAGAAACCTGGCTAGGGCCACGATGTGGGGAGGCGTCTCAGAAGGTGCCTCTTCTGCCACTCTTTCTCAGGGAGAATCTCTGGGGGGCTTGCTTTCCCCGCCACTGAAACAGCATGCTGGGGCGCTCTCCCATTGTCCCTGGCAAAGGGCTGCCATTCAGCCAGCCAACCCTCCCAGCTGCCATCGCCTCCCCAGAAGGACAGGTCAGACTTTGCCCACCTAGTGCCCCCCCAGATGTTGGGCTACAACATCTGGGGCTGACAGAAGTTGCAGCTGATGTTGAGGCAGCTCAGTGCATTCTAGCTCAGCTCACATCTGTGGGTCGCAGCAAAGGCTATATTGCGCCCCAGCAACAGAAGCAACAACCCAGGGGGCAAAGCTGGTGGGGGCAAAGCTAGAAGAGGCTACCTGAAGTCTCCTGGTCCTTTAACAGAGAAAGCCTCAGGTGTGGTTATTCCCAACACAGGTTTTCAGTGATTTGGAAGCCTTCATTAGGGCAAGCAAGCAATCACCTGAGATATCCTGGACTGGGCTGAGGAAAAAAGGGAGCCAAGGGGTCTGCTGGTCTCTTCAAGTCTGTAAGTACAGGGTCCACTTCAGGGTTTCCGAATGCCTGGCAGTGGTGGTAAAGTACTTGTCGACTTCTCTTGAAGTATGTAATACTAATAATAATAATAGTATTTTATTATTTGTACCGCGCCCATCTGGCTGGGTTTCCCCAGCCACTCTGCAGGCCGAGACTCAGCAACAGAGAAAGGAGATGTTATTATTGTTTAGCCCTGGTAGTTAGGATTTAGAGAGAGACTGGCCCCATCTATGTGTTTATGTATTCTGTGCCCTTTGTTAAGCTCTTGCAAGAATGTGCAATTGTAATGAAAATTATTTAAAATGGAGCAACACCACAGGCCAGCCAAAGATTAAGATTGATAGAGAAGACCTTCCTGCAACTCTTGGAGGGGGGGGGGGGGTTAAGAGTGCCTTCCCAGTAGGACTCCCTCTCCAGAGGGGTGGGGGGGTACTTTTTCTTTACAGCTTCCACTGGCTGCTCAAACTGCACCTTTTGAAAACTGAAGAATTGTATTTTGGTGTTCTCCCTGTAATGTGTAGTATGGAATTACTGTTTTGGGGCTAGAGTGTGGAATTTTGTTTAACTGTTTTAACTGTGTCACATACCTGGGACTTTTCTGGGGTAGGGAAGGTATCAGTACAAGAAGAAACCAGCAGAGAGAAGCAGGCTGGATGTAAAAGTCTGGGAAACTGAGAAAGTCTTTGGCACTGATGGGACACCCAAGTAGTAGTTTTGCTTCCTTCCTAATGGTGGAACTCATGGACATCTAGTGATGCTGATGGTTGCAAGATGCAGGACAGTTAAAAGGAAGTCTTCCTTCACTCAGTGCACGGTCAAACTATGGAACAGGCACCCACAAGAGACAGTGATGGCCACCAATCTAGATGGCTTTAAAAGAAGATTAGTCAGATTCATGGAGGGCTATTGATGGCTGCCAGCCATGATGTCTATGCTGTGCCTCCACAGTTCCTGCTGTTGACAGAAATGCTTCTGAACACCAGTGGAAACCACAGGAGGGGAGGGTGGTCTTGCATTCAGATCCTGCCTGCTGGTTTCCCACAAGCATCTGGTGGAAAAGTCTTTATCAGGTGAAGCTGAGGGGCCACCACTGAGAAGCCTCATTCTGTGGTAGAAGTCATGCAGGTGGGCAATCTAAGGGGAGACCCTCTTTGTAGATGGCATTGCTTCATGTCTTTCAAACACCAGTGTGCCAATTCTGCTGCATTTGGGGGCACTCCTGCCGAGTGAAGCCACAAACTTCTGCCTTAAAGTGTGGCCCAAGCAGCACTATTGCCACTTGTCATGGCTAGGGCATGTTGAATTTTTCAGCTTTCAAATCCTTAGAACGAGGGGTGCTAAAAAGTTGGAACATGACTTGAGAACTCAAAAGATATTTTGATTAAATTAATATAATTTAGTTTTGCTTAGTAAATGCGTAAAATTACATAGAAAAGATTAAAAATGATTGCAAATTACTTGCAGCTATATTCTATATTAATTTTATTTATTTATTATTATTTAGTATTACCTGACATTTTCAGAATGTAAAATTATAATTATAATTCTTTGGTTTTCTGAAAGCAGTTGATGTGCTTCTTCATCAAATGTAGAACTTACCAAGCTAAATGTTGCCCAATCACAAAAATTATAGCAGATTTGGATTCCTCACACCCCAAAGCATATTTTTAAGACCACACCTCATGCAGTTTGGAGACCCTGCACAATGTGTTCTGTTGAAGATCTTCATGTGTGGGAAAGTGGTCCAAAGCTTTAAAGGTCAAAATCTACACTTTGCATAGAGCCCAGAAATGAACTGGGATCTGATGCAGTTGGCATAGTGTTAGTGCCATAGACTCATAATGCCTGGCCCCAACCTGACACCCTTGCAGGTGTCCTTTGGCCTAAAGTTCAGTTTCTGAACCATCTTAAAGAGCAGCCCCATGTACCCCACATTACAGCAGTCTAGCCAGAGTATGAATGACTGATGCCAGGCTACCTCTGTCCAGGAGTCACAGCTGGCAGTAAAAGGAATTGGTTGCACATGGGCAATCTGTGCCGCCAGTATAATAGGTCAGTGGTTCCCAAAGTGGATGGGGAGGATTACGGGGGGGGGGGGTGATGCTAAGAAGCAAGGGGGCAGCGTGGGGGCGCTGGAGGTGTAAATAACTACCAGACTTTGAAAAGCTGGTATCGTTGGGTCAAGTTCATCACTTTTCTTGAATTAATTAAACTAAACAGTTTTAATTGGATTTTGAATAAATGTGCAATTCATTGTTACTCCTTTGAATGTTACTATGCTAATATCTTCCTTAGTGGGTCAGGAAAACCACTGTTCTTAATAATGCTTTTTATAGAGTATGGTGCACTGGGGGTGAGTCTATGGAACCAAGGGGGCAGGGGCCCCCAGAGGTTTGAGAACTTCTGACATAAATGGTCCCAGGATGGACACACACACCAGATTCCAAACATGGGAGTGCAGCCCTGCCGACGAAACCTCAACGGGCAGTTTCCTCCCTATATGTTAAGAAGGGATTACAGTGGTGCCTCGCAAGATGAAATTAATTCGTTCCGTGAGTTTTGTCGTCTTGCGATTTTTTTTCGTCTTGCAAAGCACGGTGTCGGGAAAGTTTTGGAAAAGCTTCAAAAATCACCAAAGTCTTTAAAAACCTCAAAAAAGGCTACCACACCGCGTTCTATGAGTTGCTCCTTGAAGTCAAGTCGCAACTGTATTAACGGTGTTAAGAAAAAGGAAACAAACTTGCAAGACGTTTCCGTCTTGCGAAGCAAGCCCATAGGGAAAATCATCTTGCGAAGCAGCTCAAAAAACAAAAAACCCTTTCGTCTAGTGAGTTTTTTGTCTTGCGAGGCATTCGTCTTGCGAGGTACCACTGTAGTTAGTGCCCTGTGTGAGCTCAATATATCAGTAAGTTTTCAACCAGTGTGCTGTGGCACCGTGGGGTGCCTTGAATGATGGTCAGGGGTGCCACGGGCAACACTGGCCTCTGTCCCCCTTTCCTTCCCTCCCTCCTTTGATTCCCTCTCACATCTCTGCCTCCCAAAGGCTTGCACAGCTGTTTGTTGCAGCAGCCCTGGCTACAAGCTCCCCAGGCGAATGGTGCCTCTGGGGCTGGCCAGGGGGTGCTTCCCAGGCCCCTGTGGGGCAGTGTGAGGAGGCACCTCTCTTTTGGATGGGGGTAGGGGTGGGGCGTGGGGAGCTGCTAAGAGGCCAAGGGGCGGCAGCAGTGACTGCCGAGAGGACTCTTAAGGAGAGGAGGCTGAGGGAACACTCCATAAGGGAAGGTGTTTGAAAAAGGGTGAGATGTTGCCAGCTCGGCAGGCATGGGGTGACATAACTGGGCTCCTGAGCCCCACAGGGGAGCTACAGAAAGAAGGTAGTTGGTTAAGGGAGCCATGGGCCCCAAAAGCTTGAAAACCTCTGCACTATATAAATACTGAAGGGTTGAGCAGCAGTCTCCTAGTGACACCTTCAGGAGCTTGTCATTCACTGCAGAAACAGGACCACTGAAAGGCAGCGTTCCCTGCATCCAAGTCACAGCTCGTCCAGACTTCCTTTGGTGACACACTTCTAGGTGCCGGTCCAGCCTTTAAAACTCCATGTTTGAGCATTCGGGGGGGGGGTGTCCCTGAACTTTGCCCAGTTAAACCTGTGTTTTGCTGCTGAATCAGAGCAAACAGCAATAAGGTTTTCCGTGGATTGCCATTAACTCAAATTAGGCGGTGAAATTCAGATTTTCCTGTGGAAAGCGCTGCCGCAACAACAGCAAAACTGCTTGGACACAAGGCTTTAAAGCCTGGACAGCACAGCGCAAAAGGAAGTCTGGATGAGCCCCCAGACTCTTATCCTGGAAGACACCAGGAGATCCATCTGGTCAGACCAGCCTCTGGGGCTGGTCAGACTCAGGGGTCAGCAATGAGATGCATTTTAAATAAAAGGACACATTCTACTCATGTAAAAACACACTGATTCCCAGACCGTCCGCAGGCAGGATTTAGAAGGCGATTGGGCTGGATCCGGCCCCCGGGCCTTAGTTTGCCTACCCATGGACTAGCTGAATTCCCCCCCCCCCCAACACTCATCATTCCTGGAGCCTAACTGCAATGGGCCAAGATCGGCTTTCCTGGGCCTGCTGCAACCCTCACCAACCACAGCCAGCACAATGGGGGAGGGGGGGGAGAAGACCCCACCCCCGCCACCCCCGCCCAGCCTTTTCCCCTCCATTCTGAATGTTCATAGGCTTTCTTCTTCCTCTTCTGTCTGTCTTCTTCAGAGCAGAAAAAGAATACGCAGCAGAGGTGTGGGTGTGGAACACCTACACATGTAAACATGGATGATTTATCCTTATTACTCGGCACTTGTTGGTTTGAACTGGTTTGGATTTAAACACTTGTTGAACTCATTAGCAAAAACAGAGCTAAGGTGTTTTTTTTAATAGCTTTAGTTGAGCTAAGTTCATTTTAATTAACAGAGAGAAGAGATAAGGCCAATCATTTCGTGCAGCTAAGAAATACATTGGTTAGATGCCTCAATGATGAAATTAAAAATGTTGGCGTGAATAAAGCAGCCTTATCTGACAAGTTGACAATAAGGGAAAGCTGCATTTAAGAATTTATAATAAAGAGCCAGTGTGCTATATTGGTTAGAGTGTAGGGCTAGGGCCTGGGAGACCAAGATTCAAATCCTCGGTAAGCCATGGTGAAGCTCACTGGGTGACTTTGGGCCAGTCACTGTTGTGAGGATTAAAGGAGGAGGGGGTGAAACATGTATATGCCACCTTGAGCTCCTTGGAGAAAAACATGGAATGTAAATGCAATAAATGAATATATATAAACAATATAGCTGGTCGCTAGGGATGGAAGGGTCAAGTTTGGTTCTGTCAGAGTCTCATTTTTCTATTCTTAAATTTTGTTCTCCATATTTCTGCAATTTCAGAGTTATTTCCCCCCTCCCCCGAAAAATAGCCCCCTGAAACTTCATCAGCATTTCACTGCAAATTTGTCCTAATCAGCACATGTTTGGATGCAGCTTTGCATACAAACTAATGCACATATTTTTTTAAAAAAAACAATTCCTCCTAATATATTCACATTTGGTTTGTTCTGACAAATATATTTGTATGCAGACTTTCCCCTAATTTGTGTGTTTTCATAAATGTTTTTTAGCTGGAGAACTGCATTGCAAAATGTGGAAAAGTGCAAATTCCAAAAGTTAGCTGTGTTTTGGTTCTCTTTTTTTTAAAAGTGTGGATTTAAACATTAAGTGCTGCAACTTTCTCCTCCATCCCTGGCTGGTCCCCCCTCCCTGAAATGTGGCAAGGTGGGTTTTACCTGCAGCTGGTGACTCTCTTGCCATGACGAGGCTGCTCCTGATGCTCATCAGCTCTGCTTTGTCATCTCCAGGGAGTGAGGATGGCGAAGCAAGAAACGCAGCAGCTGCCTCAGCTTGCCCCGGCACCTTCCGCTGTGATCCTGGGTGAGATGCTGAATGAACACTTTGGCCCCATGCCTGTCAAGGCCCCCATCACCCGAATGAAGAAGAAGTCCTCTGGTGTCTACCTTCCCACGGTGAACCAGGATCAGGTCCTGGGAAGGAGGCAAGCAGCGAACGCTAAAGAGAGAGAGAGGGTAAGCAGACACAGAGACTGAGGTTTGAGAGTGAGCCCTATTGAACACACAATAGAACTTAATTCCAAGGAGCTGTCCACTGTATGAAGCCACAAGAGTTTCTGACCTCCTAGTTACAGAATAATAGGATAGTAGAGTTGTGCCATCTAGTCCAGGCTCCTGCAATGCAAGAATCCTGCCCAAAGCTGTCCCCAGGTGGGCTCAAACCGCCAACCTTCTGGTTAACCCATTGCACCACCTGCAGGAATCTCAACTAAAGCATCCATGACAGATGGCCATCTAACCTCTGCTTAAAAACCACCAATGAAGGAGAGTCCACCAACCTTCCAAGGAGGTCCATTCCACTGTCAAAGAGCCTCTTCCCCTCAGAAAATTCTTCCTAACGTTTTGCCGGAATCTCCTTCCATGCCATTTGAATCCATTGGTTCAGTCCTACTCTCTGGAGGAGATGGTCATTGAAGCCTTGCAAGCTGTATGGAGTGGTCATTGCATTTTACAAGTTGATTCCTTGGGGCTTGGTAGGGAAAGAGATGTTCTTTTTCTGTACCCAGATGGCCATTCCTCGGTTGCCACCAGCCAACGCTTCCTGGAATATTTTGTCTTCTGGGGGAAGGACTGTTTCCTTCTGCCAATTCCTCCAGGAAAGCTGTCAGGACACAGCAATAAAATAGCTTTTATTCTCTTAGAGAGCATTCTTATCAGAAAATCAGCCATTGCTAACTGTTTACTCTAGATAGCTTGGGTAAACTTTGAGGTTAGTTCAGCAACCTGGTTGCATCAGACTTTGGCAGAAGGCAAATGGCAATAGCTTTTGGGGAGTTGAAGGGAGGCTGAAAGAGGCTCATAATGTCATACTCATTCCACTTCTGTCTCTGGCAGGTATTTGTGTTGTGTCAAAAATTAAAGACAAAACCAAGGCAAAATCTATTTAATTAAAGACAAAAACAGGGGGGGGGGTGCGCACGCACACGTGCAAAGAGTTGTTTTAAACTGTGTTTTAATTGTTGTAACTGTTCTGGGGCCTTAGAGTGAATAGCAGGTAATTAGAATACTAGAATTGCAGAGTTGGAGGGGATTCCAAGGGTCATCTATTCCAGCCCCCTGCAATGCAGGAATCACAGCTAAATAATCCTAGACAGGTGGCCATCCGACCTCTATTTAAAAACATCAAATGGAGACACTACCTTCCACTCTCGAACAGCTCTTACCGTCAGAAAGTTATTCCTAATAATAACCATAGTAATGTGAAGTGAAACCTCTCCCAAACCACTTTCATCTCTCTTAAAAACTCTGCTGTCGTAAGTGTTGTTTGACATCCCCAAAGCTGCAGCAATTACAGCAACAGCAACAGGATTATTAAGCATATGGCAAAACTGGAGTTTGAATCTCTGTCCCTCTGCCCTCAGGCCAAATCTTGAAAGTAAACAGGGGTGTCTATTGTGGGCCTCCAGGTGCTTTTGAGGCTCCATCTCTCATCACCCCGATGGTTGGCCAAGTTGGGCTGGTGCTGATGGAAAGTCAGCCCAGCATCTGGAGAGCCACAGGTTAGCCACCCCAATATCATCTCCAATTAGCAGGCAGCCAAAGTGAAGAAAATGAGTCATAATTTGGTTTCATGAACAGGTTAGTAAAAATGCACATCTGGAAGGACAGGTGATGGGAGGGAGGGGGAGCTCTTCCCAACTGCTCATCACAGGATGAGTGCAAAGGAAGGAAAAGTTTCTCCGGCTTGAAGGGCTCAGGAGACACTAATCTCTCGGCTTTAATTGCTTGCTTTTAAAAAAAAACCCCACACACAGATAAAGAACTTGAACAGTTGCTTTTCCAAGCTCAAAGCTATCGTGCCACTGATTCCGAAGGACCGGAAGCCCAGCAAAGTTGATATGCTTAAAGCCACTTCTGAATACATTCGCCTGTTGCGCTCAGTTTTGGAAGAAACTGGAGGGTGTGAGGTAGGAGCAAAACTAACTTTGCAACCCCCCCACCCCTGCTGAACTTCCTGTGATCCTCATTTGAGGCCCTTCTTCAAGGGTCTGGAGGGTGGCAACACGAGAACAAGCCTTTTCTGCGGTGACTCCCCATTTGTGGAAGGCTCTCCCCAGGGAGACTCGCCTGGCACCATCATTTTATATCTTTAGGCGCCAAGCGAAAACTTTTCTCTGTAACCCAGGCCTTTGGCCTTTAACTATCTGTGGCCTTTTAGAAATGGGTGAGGTGTTTTAAAAACGTTTCTTTCCCCCCTTGGTTTTAATGTATCTGTGTGGGATGGGTAGATTTCCTTGGGCCAGATAAAGCAACAAAGAACCCTGCCACACGGTGCGGTCTGCTGAAGAACCTCCTGAGTTTGTTGCAAAACCCTGTGCTGTGCGGGTTCCAGGGCATCCCCTGGAATGCACCTGTGGAGCTTGGGCCCTG
Source organism: Podarcis muralis (assembly GCF_964188315.1). Taxonomy (NCBI): domain Eukaryota; kingdom Metazoa; phylum Chordata; class Lepidosauria; order Squamata; family Lacertidae; genus Podarcis; species Podarcis muralis. The sequence goes on from NC_135661.1 coordinate 13,691,899, forward strand.
CTCACTGGGACACCTGTGGCACTTTAACTGCGGCTGCTTCCAAGCAGGTTAAAAAGGTAAAGGTACCCCTGCCCGTACGGGCCAGTCTTGCCAGACTCTGGGGTTGTGCGCCCATCTCACTCAAGAGGCCGGGGGCCAGCGCTGTCTGCAGACACTTCCGGGTCACGTGGCCAGTGTGACATCGCTGCTCTGGCAAGCCAGAGCCGCACACGGAAACGCCGTTTACCTTCCCGCTAGAAAGCGGTCCCTATTTATCTACTTGCACCCGGGGCTGCTTTCGAACTGCTAGGTTGGCAGGTGCTGGGACCGAGCAACGGGAGCACACCCCGCTACGGGGATTCAAACCGCCGACCTTTCAATCGGCAAGTCCTAGGCGCTGAGGCTTTAACCCACAGCGCCACCCGTGTCCCTACCAAGCAGGTTACTGCAACCCTGTCCTTCCCTGGAAAACTACAAGCAGAATTGCAACTGACTTTCCACAATGTGGGGTGATTGATTTGGGGTGGTGGAGGGTATACATCACACTACGTTTTGCCTAAATAAGTGGGTGGGGAAGGTATCTTCCCCACCCCCACCATCATTAATTTTTCCTTGAAATAAATAATTGAATTTGCACTAAAGCACTTATGAGGCAATAGCAAACTTTAGCCATACCTGGAATTGTACAGCGAATACATTACATTCACTGTGTTTATTATTCATCTATTTAATACTTTAATATCCCACCTGAGTTCAAAGTGACAGAGATGGTTCTCTCCCTCCTTATTTAATCCCTACAAAAAAACAGCTAATGCTCTGCCCATGAAATCATCCCAGCTCTTTCCCAAGCACCCCTTTCTTTGCAATTTTTCATATGTATGTGGTCATCCAAGCTGTCTCACTACTGATCTGTTTTCCTTTCTGCTTCCACAAGCTGAAAGATCCAGCAGGTCACGGTCCTTCTGGGCCCTCTTCAGTGCCAGCACCTCTAGAAAAGTGCTCGCCAGCCAGTCCCAGGCCCCAGAGACCCAACAACTGCATCAAGATGGAAAATGGGATGGAAGTGGTGTGGGCAAACCCAGTGGTGCAGAGCCCAAAGTGGGCCTGGGAGGAAACACTTATTCCTACCTATGTGGGAATTTTGGAACTTCACACAACCGGATAGCAGGTTAGGTTTTCTCCAGGGCTTGGTTTTACCTTTTACCTTTTCAGTGGTTCCCAAAACAAAATTTTTTTCCCCTTCCAGTAGCACCTTAAAGACCAACTAAGTTAGTTCTTGGTATGAGCTTTCGTGTGCATGCACACTTCTTCAGATACACTGAAACAGAAGTTGCCAGATCCTTCTATATAGCGAGACTTTGGCTTTGTCACCTTCTCACCCCTTTTTCACCTTCTCACCCCTTGCTTTTTCCTGTAAGACCTATTGCAGTCGTTAAGAGTCCTCAACAGGCTCATCACAGCTATCTGCCAATCACCCATTCCCACCACCCTTCTGAGTAATACCCCTCCCCACCTTCTCACTATATAGAAGGATCTGGCAACTTCTGTTTCAGTGTATCTGAAGAAGTGTGCATGCACACGAAAGCTCATACCAAGAACTAACTTAGTTGGTCTTTAAGGTGCTACTGGAAGGGGAAAAAAATTTGTTTTGACTTTACCTATCTGTAAGTGGTTCCCAAAGTTCGCGATGCCGCCCTCTGTGGGGCTGTGGGATTCGGGGGGGGGGCACTAAGAGGCAAGGGGGCAGCAGCGGGCGCTGGAGATGTACCGGTAAATAACTTTGAAAGGCTAGTATTGCTGGATCAAATGCACAAATTTTGTGGAACTGGCTAAGCTAAACGGTTTTAATTGGATTTTGAATAAATGTGCAATTAATTGTTACTGTTTCGACTTTTATTGTGTTCAGCACCTGCTGAAAACATTCTTGTTTAGGCAAGATGCTACCCAGATGCTTATAAATGCCAATGTGAATTTTAATCTGTTTTCGTATTTTAAGTTTTTGTATGTTTTAAAGTATTGTAAATTTTTCTTGGTTTTATCATTTTTTCCTTTTTGTAAACTGCTTTGAGGTTGGTTGGTTGGTTGGTTGGTTGGTTGGTTGGTTGGTTGGTTGGTTTTTACAAGCAAATGGTGTATAAGTTTTATGAAATAAAACAAACAAATAAATAAGATAAAGAGTAGCTCATGTACTTACCCGGGTAATCCTATGCCCCCCCCCCCCCGAGGCAGTACAGTAGTGCCCAATTTGGAAACAACTGATTTAAGATTATACATTTTATGTTGCTATTTCATTGCTATCCTTTACCTCCTGTTTTCATTTCATTCCAGTTTAATCCTTATCCTATTCTGCATGCTGCCTTCAGAATGCAGGATGGAAAATCAAGAGCGCAGGACTGGAATAAATCAGCAAAGACGCAGATGCACTTCCACACCTGCGAACAATTCGTCTTTCAGAGCCTCCTTTGGTGCAGATGGAGGGTCAGCTCTTCAAGACGCAGCACTTACAGAAAGGAACCCAAACTGGGTGTTCTTGTTTGATGAGTTTTCATTTGTTCTGTTTAAAATTAAATGAAATCTGCCACAATGATGACTCATGCTTTGCATCTTTGCAGTCTAGTCTTTGGACCAAAATTCATTGTGGGGAGCAAAGAGCTTCACAGGGTAACTGAAAGCTTCCCCTAAATATGGGAGGGTGTTCTCGGGAAGGTTCAGTGCAAGAGAGAAGCCAAAGCAGGGAGTTTTGTTTGTTTTTTGCTCCATGGACCTGATCCTTATTAGGAACAGCCTCATGAGCTATTTGACAGTGAAATACACTACCTCAGAAGGCAGTGGAGGTTTCTGAACCTCATTGGAAGTTTTTAAGCAGATGTTGGATGACGGTTGTCTTCAGCTGAGATTCCTGTGTTGCAGGAGGTTCAACTAGATGAGCCTTTGGGTCCCTTCCAATTGGGTCTACAATTCTATGATTCTAAGGTATGTATGGCAATTTAAAGTGGATCCAATGAACCCCAGCCAGGGGGGGGGGGGTGTGTGCTTGCATCATCCTCATCTAAATGGCAGCCCATACTTTCTTCCCCATTTAGTTTACCTTTTCCCGTTCTGCAGATAATGTGATAAGGGAAAATCGTGTTCCATGGGCAAGTGGGTTGGGTGGCCAGGGGTTTTTTTTGGGGGGGGGGCTTTATGTGTGTTGGGAAGTTTTGCTGTGTGCCATCTAGCTCCATGCCCTTCTCTTCCATTTTCGCATCACCTGAGCACAACCAAACCATTTTGTTTCCATCAGCCCCCAAAGAAAGGATGCACCGTGCTTATTCCTGGCATTTGCAGAGAAAGGCACATTTGCTGTGATTTATTTTTACTCTTAAAGCAGCTGTTTTGTACAGAACTGCTCTTCTGCAAAACTGCAGTGGTCAAAAAGAAAAATGGCCTTTGCAGAGGAAAAGTGGGGAAAGAGGAACGGCTAAGGGAGCTGGGCATGTTTAGCCTGGAGAAGAGGAGGTTAAGGGGTGATATGATAGCCATGTTCAAATATATAAAAGGATGTCATATAGAGGAGGGAGAAAGGTTGTTTTCTGCTGCTCCAGAGAAGCGGACACGGAGCAATGGATCCAAACTACAAGAAAGAAGATTGGTAAAAGTTTGTTATTGAAATACTCTGTGAACAAAACCATTTATGAGAAAGGGGAAAAAACCAGGTGTGCATGCACAGGTAAACTAATCCTTGCATACCTGTCCATAATGGACGTCTAGTTCCTGTAACTTCCAGAGGGCAAAGAAGTACTAACTGAGGGTGGGGGGGGGGACAGACAACAACACATAGCATGGAGGCATCCCATCAAGCACCACACACTAGTGTGGGAACATCAAGGCGGATTTCAATGGAAAGTCCTCAGAAGCAGAGAAATCAGAACTATGTGACACAGTTGTGCATTAGCCCCCTGGAGTGTGCACAGCCTCACACCCATACAGCAACAAGGAACACAACACAGAGTGGGATAACAGACTGTCACAATTTGCATGTGGGATTCCATCACATACCAGCAAATTCAGGTTGCCCAATTAGCGCAGAGGGGTTTTTTTTGCCATTTTTTCTGCTTCTTCCCCCTGCCCCAAAACTGTTTACAGGTCAAAAGCGATGGGAGAAACGCCTTTCTGCATATTACCTGTCCAGTAAGTGCAATAACCGGCAGTTGGTACTTCTAGGAGGCTGGAGAGGAGACTCGCCATCATTGCCTTCTCCGACATTTGCCTTTTGCTGCTGTGTCAGCCTCCTCTGGGGAAAGGATATGGGAGCCAGCTGAACCGCATTTAAGCCAGGCTCCTTGGAGAGCGGCAAGAGCAGAAACTTCATCGTTGCTTAACTCTTGTTTTGCTCTGTGGTTATGTACTTAAGCCTGGATGATTGGGGGGTTTTGTGGGCGTGTTTGTAACGTTGAATTTATTCTGTGATTGCCAAATGGTTGGTTTTTGTGATTTCTGAAATCACTGACTTGCTCTGCATTTTGTTTATTTGCATTTCTAGTGCTCTGCATTGTGATGTTTGGCGTGTTTGCTGTAAGCCGCTCTGGGCGCAGCTCACTGGGGAAAAGCGGCATCTATCCGCGCAGCAGAAAAACCCCGAATGAGCGCTCAATAAAGAATCAGTGTCGTGTAACCTCCCCGCGAACTCGAAGCATACAATCCAGTTACTTACTTCCATCAAGGATCTCATCGGGCTGGGCGAGATCGTTTCACAAAAAAACGTGACCCCTGATCGGCAGAGCTGGTCCTGGCTCCTTGCCTCTTCCCTCTCCCGCAGCCGCCCCGCGTCCGAGGCTCCAGTCTCGCGGGCCACAGAGTGGCGCCCTGCTCCTCCCGCGCCAGCGCCAGATGCGCGCTACATTTCAAAGGCAGCATCTTCCCACATGCGCAACGAGGTCTGTTGATCGCCGCCGCAGCGCACCGACTCAGACCGTTGGGTCCCTCGACCCCGTGCTGCCTACACAGACTGGCAGCGGCGGCTCTCCGGGATCTTGGACGGGCGTTTCTCTCCCCGCCCTACGTGGGGTGCCAAGCAGGTGCCCTTCCCCTGTCGACTCCTGAGCAGCAGCCTACTCCTAAGTAACGCCATTAAAAACAAGTGCCGCGCAGCCATATAAAGGAGGGAGGCCAGCTCCATCGCCGGCTTCTTCTTCTCCTTCCAGCCCCTTAAAGGAGAGGGGCGCATCCTTCCGGCCCACCCGGCTGGGGGGGCCTCCTGGTGCCAGCGGCCCATTGCGTCACCGCTCCTCCCTGCAGCAGAAGACGAGGCAGCGCGGCGGCTCGGGGGCCGAGGGACGCGGCGCCTCTGGCTGTGCGCGCAGCCGTCCGGAGGGGGGCGCTCGGGGCGCGGGGGGGAGCCGCCCTTTTGTCATCATCCGAAGCGGACGGGGCGAGGCGGGCAGGTTGCCTCCGCCGCCCGGTTGCTGGGTCTCGGGTCCCTTTTGGATGCTGCTGCTGCTGCCGCCGCCTCCTCCTCCCCCTGCCCGGCATCTTCCCCACCTCCCTGGGCGGATCTCTTTCTCCGCGGCGCGCAGAGCAGCGAAGGCGCCTAAGGAGACCAGGAGGAGGAGGCGCGAGGCGCGGCGAGGGACAGATCCGGAGATCGCAGGATGGGCTCCTCCGGTGGGCTCCTTTGACTGGGAGGAGGAGGAGGAGGAGAAGGGACCGCACTGCCGGGGAGGAAAGCGAATAACCGCCCCTGCAAGGAAGATGCGCTAAACGGGTAAGGAGGAGGCAAACCTTTCGGATTTCACCCGCACCTTCGACAAGTCGGCTTTCCACTTTATTGTCTCTGCTTCTGTTGTTGTTGTTTTTTTAAAGATATAGGTAAAACCAATTTGGTATGAATGTTTTCACCGGTGAATTTGTGAGTCGAAAGGTGCTCCCCACCCCACCCCATCTTGCAGCAAAAAGGAAAACCCCAATGGGCTGGGGTTGCTGCTGCTGCTGCTGTTTTTCGTGGGCTGCTTGCTCCCTCCGCCAGCACGCGAGTGAATTCCGAAGAGCCCAGGTGGTGTTTCTTGAGCTGGAAGCGGAATATAGGTGGGGATGGGGGGTGGAGGTTACTCTCTTGCACGGTTTGCATAAACCAGATTGGCCTGTTTTTGCAACAATTTTAAACCGACCGTGGCCAAAAGCCCTGTATGCTACAACGCAGCAGCAGCCCATTGGACAGAATTGGCTGCTGGTCATCTTAAAGTGCGTGTGTGTGTGTGTGTGTGTGTGTGTGTGTGTGTGTGTACACAGGTGTATTCTGGATACATTGATCCCTACAAATGAAAACCTTCTGATCTGGCTTTACATGCCATGGAGATTCTCTGGCGTTTGATCTCTGGGGATTCCTCTGGTTTCCTAGGCAGCGGGTTCACACATAGATACTTGGCAACAGAGGTGGGTCTTAGCTCTGCACTTTGAAGTGACTGGAAAATGCTGGGAAGTGTCCCTGCGGCGGCTGATACTCTGGGCCGGATCCAGGGTCCTCTTTGTGTCTGTGAGGTTCTCTTCCTCCACCTTGCGTGGGTTAGGAAGGAGGACGGGAGGGAGGACTCCCGAGCCACACTTAACCTGGGCTTGGCCTCATCCCTGCTGAATATTCATCTCTTTCTTTTGTTTTCTCACTGTCAAAGCAAGCTCCTCATCGTGAGGGCTGCTGCAGCCATGGCTCACCCAGTCTCCTCTTCCAGGAGGTCTCGTGAGTCACAGCCCCTGCGAAATAGGCGGAACATGCTCAGTAGGTCTAAGGAGGAGAGAGAGTGTTGCAGCCCTGAGCTTCACTTTGAAAACAATCCTACTTCCCTTTCCCAACTACCAGGTCTGTGGTTGCTCTAGGCGCTGCTGTCTATCAACCAGGGTCATCTGTATTTATGCATTTATTGCATTTATATCCCAACTTTTTCATCCAAAGTCCTCAAGGTGGCATATGTCGTTCTCCCCCTCCTCATTTAATCCCTACAACAACCCTGTGAGGCAGTGACTGGCCCCCAAGGTCACCCGGTGAGTAGGGATTTGAACCCTGGCCTCCCAAGTCTTAGTCTGACACTCGAACCACCATTCTTCACTGGCTCTTGTCAGTACTCAAACTACATAATTCTGTGATGAGACCCCGTAGTCCCTCTTTCAGAATGCTTTGAGGTGGGGGCATCCTTTCACCCCCTCCCTGTTTTCACGAGAATCTTTCCAACCTCTTTCAACCTCTGTGGCTTTGGGCCTGGAGGACGAGGAGTGTCTGCTTTGTTGACTCAGGCGATGTTCTGCTGGTGGGCCATGTTTGAATTACAGGGGAACAGAGCGGGGTCCGGCTGTCCTCCTTAGCCACAGTTTTCAGAAGGTTGTGGGAGCAGCATGGTTTCACTCCAGTAGGAATGAGTCACAGATTGGGGCCCACGGATTGCAAGGACGATACCCTATTCTTTCGCATCTTCCCTGTAATTTGAGCATTGAACCTTCTCTTGGTATTTCACAGAGTAACAGAAGCAAAAAGGTAGGAAAGGGGAAGCCTCTGCCCCAAAGAGCTTACAAGCTAAGTACTGGGGCTAATGGGAGTCGCAGTCAAAAACATCTGGTGGGCATGATGAGACATCAGTAATGTAAAGCACTCATCCTGGCTTCCTGCCCAAAGAATCCTGGGAGCTAAGAGTGGTTAGGCGACACTTAGCAAACTAGGCTTCCCAGGTTACATTATGGGGGAAGCCATTTCTCATAGGGCAGATTCACAACGTGCATTTAAAGCACAGGACTTCTAGGGCTGGGTGATATGTCGCTATATCATCCGATTTTCGGTGTCTGCGTCTGTGCAGACACTATTTCCGGTGCCGCAGAAACGAGTCCGCGCACCGCGCTGTGCCGATTTAGTGCAGCATGCGGGGACTCGCCAAGCAAGCGACTCAGTTTGAGGGCGGCTCGTGGGCCAGTTAAACGACCCCCATGGGCCGCTTGTGGCCCATGCGCCTTAGGTTGCCGACCCCTGGTTTATGCTATGCAAATATAATGATGCAGGAAAAACCGTGAAGCCACCAGTGCCTCTACATAGCTCCATCCTTATTTCAGACATCACTGAAAACCAGATATGACTTCCCACAAAGTATCCTGGGCACTGTAGTTTGTTAAGAATGCTGGGAATTGTGTGTTTATGAGGGGGAACTACAGTTCCCAGTGTTATTTGGGGAAGGCATGTGCATTAAATCTATGTTGGGTATGCTTTAAATCTAGGCTGTGGCTTTGACCAAAGTCTGCTAAATACCTCTTCAAGCATGTCAATGTTTTATCAGGCTAAATTACTGTGGGTGGGCCTGATTTCCTTCACAGGGTGAAGGGAGTTAACCCTTTTTTTGCTTACTACCATCCCCCTTCCCCAACTCTGTTTGCGGCAGGAGGGAAGTCTCTGTGGGTGTCAATGGGATCACTCTCCCTCGACTAACAGCAGCATTCAGGAGAAAGTCCTCATTGCGGGTGTGGGATCAGAGGAAAGTGTTTACTGCCTCTCCCTGCACGCTGCAGACCCAACCCAAACATACAGTGGTACCTCTGGTTGTGAACTTAATTTGTTCCGGAGGTCTGTTCTTAACCTGAAACCGTTCTTAACCTAAGGTACCACTTTAGCTAATGGGGCCTCCCGCTGCTGCCGCACCACCACTGCGCGATTTCTGTTCTCATCCTGAGGTAAAGTTCTTAACCTGAGGTACTACTTCCGGGTTAACGGAGTCTGTATCCCGAAGTGTTTGTAACCCAAGGTGTTTATAACCCAAGGTACCACTGTAGTGGGTTTGGGGTGGGGGCGAGGCACCTACAGCTGCTGCTTATAGTTGTAAAAAGAGACCCTGCCCTTGAACCATTAAGCATCATGTCACGTTTAGCTGCAAATTCTGACAGCGCAGGCAACTGTGAGTCAAAGGTAACCCGCAATGGAATGGGAGCCAATGCCGGTGCATGCACTATCCCTGTGCCTGCCTGTCTCTGTTAGGCATGAGGACTAAAGGGTGCGGGCAGCATCCCAGCGAGAGACGTTGGGTAGCCGGGTCTCCGGGTTTGACCTCAAGTGCCAGGTGTGGGGAAGAGGGGGTAGAACATTGCATCACGCAAGGAAATACCCTCGAACTGATGGAACATAGGAAGCTGCCTTAGATGAGTCAGACCATTGGTTCATATTGTCTACACTGACCGGCAGCGGCTGTCCAGGGTTTCGAGCAGGCGATCTCTTCCAGCCCTATGTGGAGATGCCAGCAGGGACTGAAGCTGGGATGTTCTGCATGTGCGGAAGATGCTACAGCCCTTTCCCTCAGCACTGTGTTGAATACAACACCTTGTTGTGCTCCTTGCTGCCCAGGGCTCCTTTGGGAGGAAAGATGCGTTAGAAGAGGGAGGGAGGGAGGGAGGGAAGAAGGGAAGAAGGAAGGAAGGAAGGAAGGAAGGAAGGAAGGAAGGAAGGAAGGAAGGAAGGAAGGAAGGAAGGAAGGACCAAAGGACCAAACAGTGGTTAGGGAGGCAGGAACCGCTCAGTTAGATCGCTGAGGTGACAGAAGGGAAGATTGCCCTTGTTTTCATCCATGAAAGGTCTGTTATCACCAACTTTTCAGTTTATTTATTGTTTATTTCCTTATCTATTTCATAGCATTTATACGCTGCTTGATTGTTAAATGAAAACCCTCAAAGCGGTATACAAAGAGAATAAAACAATAAAATTATCAATAAAAATCACCCTTTGAAACATTCAAAAGATAAGATCAGAAATAAACTAAAAACATACAGCAACATTTACATGTCTGGATAGACTTGTCTTTAAAAGCTGTTTTTAGCAGGCACTGAAAGGAGTACCGGGAGGACGCCTCTCTGATGTCAGTAGGCAGGGAGTTCCAGAGTGCAAGTGCTACCACAGTAAACGGGCCATGGACTTGTGCAAGCAATCTTCCTGGGAAAACTGTTGACATTGCAACTTCTCGGCCCCAAACACACTGACCAGATGCTTGGAAGCTGTGGCTGGATGGCTGCGTGGGAGCCGGTTGAAGTTAAATCCTTCGAAGACAGAGGTCCTTTGGCTAGGTTAGGATGACATGGGGTTGGGGGGCCAACTCCCATCTCTTGCGGGGGCTCAATTAGTGCCAGCGCCTTCTGTCAAGAGCTTGGGTGTAACCTTTGATGGCTCCCTCTCCATGGAGGCGCAGGTTGCAGCCACAGCAAAGGTAGCATTTTTCCATCTCCACCGTATCAAGCAGTTGGTCCCTTACCTTTCTCGCCCTGATCTGGCCACAGTGATCCATGTGACGGTCACCTCCAGGCTTGATTATTGTAACTCGCTCTACATGGGGCTGCCCTTGAAGCTGACCCAGAAACTCCAGCAGGTGCAGAATGCCGCTGCGAGGCTCCTTACGGGGTCCTTGTCGCAGGATCACATTCATCCAGTGCTTTACCAGCTGCACTGAATCCCGGTGGAGTACAGGGTCAGGTTTAAGGTGCTGGTTTTGACCTTTAAAGCCCTATGCGGCCTAGGACCCTCGTACCTACAGGACCGCCTCTCCTGGTATGCCCCGCGGAGGACCTTAAGGTCCACAAATAACACCACTTTGAAGGTCCCAAGCCGCAAGGTGGTTAGATTGGTTTCAACTAGGGCCAGGGCCTTTTCAGCAGTGGCCCCGACTTGGTGGAACGCTCTGTCACAAGAGACTAGGGCCCTGCGGGACTTGACATCTTTCTGCAAGGCCTGCAAGACAGAGCTGTTCTGCCTGGCCTTTGGTTTGGACTCAGAACCGACCCTTATGTTTCCCTCCCCTTATGGTTTTGATTTATGGGCTACTATTAAAATGAGGCTGCATTTTAAATTGTATTTTAACCTGTATTTTAGTAAATTGATTTTTGTTTGTTTGTTTCCCCCATTATGTTTTATTGTAATTTTATTAGTGTTAGCCACCCTGAGCCCAGCTCTGGCTGCGGAGGGTGGGGTAAAAATAAAAATTATTATTATTATTATTATTATTATTATTATTATTATTATTATGACTATTATTCATTCCTACGCTCTTATTAGTCAGAGGTGGATTTAGGGAAGCGCGACCAGTTCGGTCACACTAAGTGCGGATCCTCAGGGGCGCTGCAACTATGATGTGGATGTTGGTTTCTGCTTTCCTTCACTGTGCAGCGAAAGGGCTTGTCACGAGACAGGTGTTTACATTCCACAGTCTGTACTGTTGGAGTTTCTCACGGGAAAGGGAGACTGGATGTGACGTACACTGGTTTCCTGTTTTTCACTGTGTGTTTCTCTCCAAGCTGTCGAGGAGAGAGGATGCTTTTTCTGCTCCTGCAGAGGCAAGATGTCTTTCTGTAATATAACTGCTTTGAACTGTAAATAAAGCAATATTGAGTATGTAGTACGTACTCCTCATCCTTCCGCTGGGCACGGAACTCTGCTTTACACCAACACGTGGTTATGGGCTCCAGAAGTCGAATCGGAGTGCCGGCAAAGGATCGGAATGCAGAGGGACAGATCGGATTGGAATCTGCTCTGCGCGTAAAAGTGATTGATGAGGTATGTACTACTGCTCCGGGCAGCCTGCCAGCTTCTAGTTAATGGCTTTATGGCTGGACTTTGAACTTTTAAAGCCGTTTTGCCGGGAATAGGCAAAAGGCTCCCAGGCACAAGTTACTATGCTGGGGAAATCGAAAGTAACTTTTAAAAGTGCGCCTTTGGAATAAGGCAGCTGCAGCAGTGACGCAGCAAGATTTAAAGCAGCATATATAACGCTGAAGGCTAATGCCAGAGTCATGATGGCCCTTCAGGATGCTTGTGGAGTTCCTAAGCTCAACAAGAAAAACTATGCGGACTGGGTTCAGTATGCAGAGGCAATTCTGCGGAAAGAGGGTTTGTTTGAGGTGATTACAGAAACCCCCCCAGCTCCAGTTACAGATGCATGGGCAGCTAAAGATTCCAAAGCAAGGGGAACTCTTACATTGATAGTATCCCCAGAAGAGCTCTGTCTATTGCGTGATAAGACCTCAGCCAGAGAAATTTGGGGCGCTTTGAGAGAGGCTCACTTAAGGACAGAAGCTGGATCTACTATGTTTTACTTTAACAAGCTGCATAATATGGCTCTTGCAGAAGGTGGAGATGTGCGTTTACATCTGATGGAGATGCAAAATCTGAGACATGAGCTGCAACAGAGAGGACTCAACTTTCCAGAGGCTGTGTATTCTTTCATGATACTACAATCTTTGGGTTCAGGTTGGGAGTCTGTTGCAACCCAGATTGCTGTGCAGCCAACAGCTCAGCTGACAGTGGACTTTGTTACTGCCGTGGTTTTAAATGAAGCAGATCGCCGCGGTGCTAGCTGCATGGGCAAGGGGGAGTCTTCACAGACGTCGTCCCATAGTGCAGTGGAACCACCAGATGGCGCCAAAGCTTTGAAGGCAGTGAAATACTACTCGTGTGGACGTCTAGGCCATATGAAGAGGGAATGCAAATATCCCAGGGCCAAGACAGAGCAGCGCAGCGAAAGCTCATCGCGTGGAAAAGGCCGAGGCAAAGGCAAAGGTCCGGTGTGTAGGACAACGCAGCACAAGGCTATGGTTTCACGCTTCACTCCAAAGGTTGCAGAGGTCCAGAAGACGTCTAGATCTTTCTTCGTTGTTGATTCAGCGGCGACCCACCACATGTGCAACGATAAGAGACTGTTTGTGTCTTTTACACCGCAGGAAGGTGCGATTCACCAGGCGGATGACCACACTATTCCCAGTAAAGGCTACGGAACTGTTGTTCTTCACAGTTTGGACTTATCGATACAGAATGTCCTTTACGTGCCAGACGCCAAACATAATCTTCTCAGCGTTGGACAGCTAATTGAGCGGAACATTGACGTGTCCTTCAAGAACAAGAAGTGCATCATCACAAAGAAAAATGACTATGTATTGCATGCTGAATATGTTGATTGTTTGTTTGTTTTATATTATGATGATGATGTTGTGCAGGATGACACTTGTTGCATTGCAGGTTCTAACAAAAGTTTGCATGCAGAATGTATTCATGATTTTCATCGAAAATTTGGTCATTTGCATTTTGAGGCAGTATCTAAAATGCCTGCCTTGGTTGAAGGTATGACTATTAAACCCTGCAAGTACCACATGAAGTGCAAAGCATGCGCAGCAAACAAGGTGAAAATGGCTGCGAAAGGTAAGGTGTCTAGTAGGCAAGCTACGGAACCATACCAAATTGTTCATGCTGATTTGGTTGGACCAGTATCGCCCTCTTTGGGTGGAAATAGGTACTTCATGGTTCTCATTGATGCATTTTCTAGATATATTTTTGTGTACAATCTCAAGCAGAAATCAGAGGCTTTTCCTAGGTTCAAGGAATTCTGTGCTTGGTTGGAAAATGTGCATGGTAAGAAGATAAAGACTCTTTTCAGTGATCGCGGGGGAGAATTCACTTCTCAGCAGTTTGAAGCTTTTCTGACTGAGAAAGGAATTCAACACGATTTGTCTAGTCCTTGCTCGCCATGGCAGAATGGACTTGCGGAACGGGCAAATCAGACATTGCTTCAAGGGTTAAAAACCTTGCTGCATGATGCCAATCTTCCAGAGAGTTATTGGGCCGAATCTCTCTCGTGTTTTGTTTACAGTTACAATCGCAGGTTATCTTCAGCGATTGGTTGTACCCCCTATGAGAAGATGTTTGGCAAGAAGCCATACATCAAACACATGAAAATTTTTGGTTCTGACATGTGGGTTCACTCACCACAAAACTCCAAGTTAGACAAGCGTGGATTGCATGGTATCTTTCTAGGTTATCAGAAAGGGTCTTACAGAATAATGATGACTGACTCTAAGACAATTAAGCTCACGAGAAGTGTTGAGTACAATGCAAAGTGGGGGGAGAATGTGGGAATTTTCCAATGTTATCCTGATGACGGTGATGAGACTGAGGATAGTCAAAAGCAACCACAACAACCCACTGATGAAGGTTCTGAGTCTGAATCTGAAACTGAATCAGGTGATTCAGAGGATTTCAAGAGTGCGAAAGCCTCTATGCGACCCTCTGAAAGCTCTGATCAAGAATTGGAGGAACCATTGTTCACAATAGGTCGTTTTTCTCCTAAGAAGGAAGAGGAGAGTGTTGAAGACTTAAGGCTCATTCGTAGGTCACAGAGAGCCACAAAAGGCAAACCTCCAAAGAGATTTGCTGATGAGTTTGCTACGATAGCAGTAACAGCTGTTAAAAGCTCCAAGAAGGTATTTGAACCTTCAAGTTTCCAAGAAATCCAGGGTTTGGATTCAAAGGAAGCTGAGCCATGGTTAAATGCCATGAAGGCTGAGCTTGATTCCTTGGAAAGGAACAAAACATGGGAACTAGTTCCAGTAGTTCCAGGAATGAAACTGCTTGGAAGCAAATGGGTCTTCAAAGCGAAGACAGATCAAAATGGCAAGATAGTCAGACACAAAGCCAGATTGGTAGCCAGAGGTTTTGCACAGGTACCAGGTGAAGACTATCACGAGACCTACTCACCCACAGTGAGGTATGAAAGCATTAGGCTTATGCTCAAGCGAGCTGCAGAGGAAAATCTACACATTAGTCACCATGATATTAATACAGCTTTTCTGTACGGATCTCTAGATGAATCACTTTATATGCTTCCACCTGATGGCGTACAGGTAAAACAGGGATTTGTTTGTGCTCTGAAGAAATCCCTTTATGGTCTCAAACAAAGTGCACGGTGTTGGCACACAAAACTCACTGAAGTATTGTTTTCTCTAGGTTTTCAGCAAGGGAAAGCTGATCCATGTGTATTTGTCAAAGAGGAGGGGCAAAAGAAACTGTACTGTTTGTTTTATGTTGATGATTTATTATTCTTTTGGAAAGATGTCGCATTGTACAATAACGCCCTAGCTCAACTGAAGGAGCACTTTGACATGAAAGATCTTGGTGAGGTAAACAACTATCTATCTCTGGAAATAGAGAGAGATCAAGATGGTAACATTCTAGTACACCAGTCACGGAAAATTGCTGATGTGTTAAACAAACTAAACCTGATGGATGCTAACCCTGTAGACACACCGATGACAACAGGTTATCAGGTAGATGACACTGAAGAAGCATTTTCTGACACTACACTGTACAGAAGTGTGCTAGGCAAGCTAAACTTCATTGCCAGATGTTCAAGACCAGACATTGCTGTTAGCTGTAATTTGCTAAGCAGACAAGTCAACAATCCTAGTGTCAAGGATTGGAAAGCTCTGAAACGCATAGCGCGGTATTTGAAAGGCACTATGCATTACAGACTGAGATTTAACAATCAGAAGTCTGGTGGTCTTGAAATATTTGCAGATGCAAGTTTTGGAAGTGACACTGCAGACAGGAAAAGTATGTCTGGAGTTTGCTACATGTACAATCAGGGTCTGTTTGATTGGTCATGCAAGAAGCAAACAACAGTTAGCTTAAGTACTTGTGAAGCTGAACTGAATGCACTGTCTTATTCACTAAAGGATTGTGAATGGTTGATACAATTGTGTGTTTACCAGGACAACAAAGCATGTTTGGCTTTGCTGAAGTCTGAAGGTTGTAAGCAAAGCACGAAGCACTTGCAATTAAAGTTGCAGCATGCTAGGGAATGTATTCAGAAGGGACTTGTAACGGTGTCCTATATGCCAGGTAATGAAATTCCTGCTGATGTATTGTCCAAGATTGTATCAAGGGATCAACACTGTACCTATGTGCAGAAGTTGGGTTTGTACTGATATTGTACGAACACGCTGCCCAGTGATGTTCACAGAAAGGGGGAGGATGTTGGTTTCTGCTTTCCTTCACTGTGCAGCGAAAGGGCTTGTCACGAGACAGGTGTTTACATTCCACAGTCTGTACTGTTGGAGTTTCTCACGGGAAAGGGAGACTGGATGTGACGTACACTGGTTTCCTGTTTTTCACTGTGTGTTTCTCTCCAAGCTGTCGAGGAGAGAGGATGCTTTTTCTGCTCCTGCAGAGGCAAGATGTCTTTCTGTAATATAACTGCTTTGAACTGTAAATAAAGCAATATTGAGTATGTAGTACGTACTCCTCATCCTTCCGCTGGGCACGGAACTCTGCTTTACACCAACACTGGAATGGAAGGCAAGAGGTGGGACGGTGCCAAATTTTGGTGTTGTACCACTGACTTGGTCTTCTTCTACCTGGTTTAATATTTCTCTTGAAATGGGCAAGAGCAGCCTACTCCAACCTGGTGCCCTTCAGATATTTCTGGACCACAATTCCCATCATCCTGTGCAGTGCTGGGGCTGATGGAAGCATGACAGTGCTGGCTGGAGCTGATGGGAGTTGCGGTCCAAGACATCGGGGTCGGGGCAGGTTAGTTCCATTTAGCGTCTGGTATGCCCAGGTGGTTGCTTAGACCATTTCCTCCTTTTATCTCCTTCCCCTTGTCACTTCTCCCTGAATAAATTGTGTGCCCATCTTTGGAAGCTCTTCCTAATTGCAGGCACATCTCCTTGCTCTTGTAGGCTTTATGTTCCAACGCTCTACGTGGCTTAGAAAAAGCTACATCACTGTTTCCATGGTTATGTTTGGTGTTAAATTCTGCCTCATCCAAGGATGCAGCAGACCGTTTCCAGAATTCTTGGATATTCCCTCTTGCTGCTGCTTTTGAGGTGAGGTTTCTATTTCTGTCAGATGCAGTTGCACAAGCGTTATGGTCAAATAACAATAAGAGAACAAACTAGAGGTGGATGAACCCTCCGAGGCTCTACTCGGAATGGATTGGGATTGAAGGGGCAGGCATTCCTGGGGAAATCCCGGGGGGGACCCCAAATCAATGCAATGATTTGGAAAGGTGCCATCTAGCTACCTCTTCCTTCTCCTTCTCCTTCTCCTTCTCCTTCTCCTTCTCCTTCTCCTTCTCCTTCTCCTTCTCCTCCTCCTCCTCCTCCTCCTCCTCCTCCTTCTTCTCCTCCTTCTCCTTCTCCTTCTCCTCCTCCTCCTCCTCCTCCTCCTCCTCCTCCTTCTCCTCCTTCTCCTCCTCCTCCTCCTTCTCCTCCTCCTCCTCCTCCTTCTCCTCCTCCTCCTCCTCCTCCTCCTCGGTTCAGGGTTAGCGATGGCAGCCATGAAAAGCTATTTTTAATTCCTTGTTGCTTCCTTCCCTTCTTCAGTCTAGAGCCACCTGAATACTAGCTCCATGTAAAATTAAACTTGAAACTAGCATTCTTTTCTGGGTGGCTATTCCCAGGGAGCACATCTATTTATGTATTCAGCTTTCAAGGCATGCTAAAATTAGGATGTGAACAGTTTTCAACACCTTTGCATTACTCCTTAGGCTACAGGCCTAGTCACTACATACTAGGGAGCCAGCCTCATTTAGCTCAATTGGACATTATTATAAATCAGCCTGCATAGGAGTGCATTGCTGGTGGCCCTGTTTGCTCTTATCATGCAACCATTGTTTACTGTGACAAGGACAGGCCATAGTAAGTCTCAGGTTTGCACAGTCCCACTTCCCTTTCCTCTTACTTGGGCTTCTGTTTTAGGTTAAGCATCAATAGGAACCCTAAACGGTGGTTTATCGTAACTGTGGTTTGTCAAAACAAGCCAGCTTCTTAGATTATGGTTGAAAAACAGCTTGTTTTAACAAGGCATATCTCAGGTTAACCTGAAATCTATCAGGTTCAGACAAAACGGCAAACTGTGGTTAATCTAAAACAGAAGGCTGACCAGAGCAAGAGGGGGCAGTAGGGAGGCCTCAAGTCTGAGTCTCACTGCAGCTTGTCCACAGAAAACTAAACTATGGTTTAGTAACTACCTTTAGTGGGGGGGAGCCTTTTATAGATTTATAATATTTATATCCCACCTGGGCCTCCTGGAAGCTGTCAGCATGCAACAGTGGCCACATCCCGGGAACGGCTTCGATTGGCTGGCTAAACCAGGTAGCTTGATGGGTCTCAAACACCTGCTGAGTTAAGGGCTTCCCCTGCATGCAAAGTCAGGCTCTGGCAGATTGAGCAGACGAGACCAATAGTGGGTCCAATGGTCAGGAAGGCAGTTTCTGCATGTGCTGTAGAGGGAAGTGAAGGGCAGATGGGGCTTGTCCACCTGAGAAGGCAGCCAGTCTAGGAGAAGGAAGACTCTGATCCTGAATGTGCAACTCCTTGCAGGACATCTTTGGAAGAAGAAAAGGCTAAGGAGTAAACCCTACACAAAGGGTTTTCTCAAGACAAACGGATGCCCAAATATTTAAATTTTGTGCATTGAATATGTTTTTTAAAATAGATATAAGGCAACATTCTAAATCTAATCTATATAACATATGCTTGTTCTGCATTATTGTGCTTTTATGTGATCCTTAGATGAAGTTAGATGCTTTTATGTGATCCTTAGATGAAGCCACTGCGCCGCTTGGACTTGCCGATTAGAAGGTCGGCGGTTCGAATCCCCGCGACGGGGTGAGCTCCCGTTGCTCGGTCCCTGCTCCTGCCAACCTAGCAGTTCGAAAGCACGTCAAAGTGCAAGTAGATAAATAGATACCACTCTGGCGGGAAGGTAAACAGAGTTTCCGTGCACTGCTCTGGTTTTGCCAGAAGCAGCTTAGTCATGCTGGCCACATGACCTGGAAAAACTTGTCTGTGGAAGCAGACAAACACCGGCTCTCTTGGCCAGTAAAGCGAGATGAGCACCGCAACCCCAGAGTCGTTCACGACTGGACTTAACTGTCAGGGGTTCTTTTACCTTTGATGAAGGGCAGTATAAAAATGTAATTAATTAATTAATTAATTTAAAAAAATAATTAAAAAAATTAATTTAATTAATTTAATTTTCTCCATTGACGTAAAGGTAAAGGTACCCCTGCCCGTACGGGCCAGTCTTGACAGACTCTAGGGTTGTGCGCCCATCTCACTTAAGAGGCCGAGGGCCAGCGCTGTCCGGAGACACTTCCGGGTCACGTGGCGAGCGTGACAAGCTGCATCTGGCAAGCCAGCGCAGCACATGGAAACGCCGTTTACCTTCCCGCCAGTAAGCGGTCCCTATTTATCTACTTGCACCCGGGGGTGCTTTCGAACTGCTAGGTTGGCAGGCGCTGGGACCGAGCAACAGGAGCGCACCCCGCCGCAGGGATTCGAACCGCCGACCTTTCGATCGGCAGGCCCTAGGCACTGAGGCTTTTACCCACAGCGCCACCCACGTCCCCCATTGACTTAGGGTGGCAGAAAATTTCCCAGTTCAATATTTGCCAGAAAACTCACCATCCCTGGATGGCAGCTATTTGCCGCTAAGCCCACTGAGTTCCTCTGGTGCTCTCAGACTCCAGCATCCTTTCCCAAGAGGGTGCTCTCTCCCATCTGCCCCAGCACTGTATGGTCATGCTGGCTGAGGCAGCTGGGAGCCCAAAACACCCAGAGGGCACCAGCTTGGTTGGGGGAAGCTGGGCAACAGTGTCCCTTCTCACCATTTCCAAGGTGAGAATGTTCAGGGTGGCTGCTTCCTCTGCCTGCAAGCCGGCACCGCCAGATACTCCATGCAACAGGACCCACGGCAAGCTTCTTCACCCCCCCACCCCACCCCCTGATTCACCATCTGCATTATGGAGCCACGTATTGTTTTGTGCCTTGCTAGATGTTACTGGAGAGGCAAGAGGTTGCCGCGATCGGTGGAAGTCTGCCCATGGCTGCTGTTGTATCGATTTACATTCTGAGATCAGCTTGATTTATTAAACTGCAGGCAAATGCATCAAAAGTTGAGGTTTCTTTTTACTTGAGTCAAAAATGGTGCTGTCATTAGGGTCAAAATGCACGAAAGGGTGAGGGGTGGCTGGTTGGTAACCTGGAGAGTGGGTAGGAAAGAGACTGGCTTTATTTTATCTCTGTGGTGCATCTCAAAAAGAGATACCGGAGCAGTAGGGCCTGTTAAATTGTTCAGCTGTCAACTTCCAAAAATGAGGGGTGCTAAGAAATTGTAACATGACTTGGGAATTCAAAAGATATTTTGGTTAAATAATTATATAATTTGGTTTTGCTTGGTAAGTAGAATGTGTGTAAAATTGCACAGAAATCATTAAAAGTGTGTGCAGTTATATCATATATCATTTATTATTTATTTACTTAGCATTACGTGACACTTTCAGAAGGTACAATTATAAGTCTTTGGTTTTCCAAAATCGTTTTTTGTTTTTTTTGTATTTTATCAAACATAGACTTAACAAGCTAAATGTTTTCCAGTCACCAAAATAATAGCAGATTTGAATACCTCACACCTAAAAACATATTTTTAAGACCCCTCACTAAAGAAATTTGCAAAAATTGTTTCACCCTATAGCATGGCATGCCCTACTGGAACAGCCATTCCACCAGACTTTCTCAGTGGGAGAGATGGGAAACAGAAGACTCATTCGCTCAGCTTCACCAATAGACCAGCTCCACCAGGCACCTCCTACCCCTGAATTGTGCCAGCCGGTCATTTTAAGAACTGTTTCAAGATTGGCGCCTGAGTTTGATTTCCTCCTCTTCCTTCCCTGTCCCTATTCCTTTGTGTGCCTGTCTCTTTTAGATTGCAAGCCTGTGGGCAGGGACCGTCTTGTTTTGATTGCTCCCATTTAAGCCACTCTGGAATTGACTGAAGAGCAGGGTACAAATGCTCTAAATAAATAATACTATAGGCAGCAGTAAGAATAAATCAGTTCAGTTTGCATTTTAATTCCTAAGTCACCCTTTCTGAACCAATAAGCAATCCGGAACACTGTTAATCCTTAAAAATCTGCATTTTTCTTTCTTTGTGTGATGTGATTCTTCAGTGCAAAATGCTATTATTATTAGTGAACGTATCTTACAAAGCTACACTGCATTACGATAAAGGGCTTGCAGGAAAACGTGACTGCGTGGAAAAATGCTCCTAGAAACGCAAGCGGGTTTTCATCCTGACTTTTTGCAAAGAAAAATGTGCAAATAGACGCTGAAAGAGGGCAAGTGGAACTTAGGGCTGGGGAAAATGAGAAACGGAGAAAGAACTGAAATGGACAGATTTACCCATCCGTGGCTGCCAGGCATCCGATATGCTCTAAGACAAGACAGGGAGCTCCACTAATAGCAGAGTGTGTAGAGAGGAAATGTGGGCCGCCTTCCGTACATGATGGAGAGGACATCAGTCTTTGTTTCAGTTAATCTGGTTGCTGTCGTAGATGCGAAAACTCTATTCGGGAATTTGCTCCGAGCCAAATCCACCGAGAAGCCTTTCTCTCTCTACTCCCGCATGATGTTTCATTGTGAAGGTACTCCTAGCACCATATCCCAGAATGCCTCCCAGCCCCAGGCAGAAGTGTCAATTATTCCTCTCGCGTTGGCTTCTGCTGCACAAAATTAGCAGCAGAGTTGCAAGAGAGCTTTCGCTCAGAGTCGCAAGGTGCACAGAGGTTTGTGTTGGGCCGGCTTTGCTCAGCCTCTTGGACCTGAGCTCTGCCAGGCTGACCCTGCCATCCATGCTGACCTTGACACACTGGCTATGACTGTCCTGTCGTCCCACTGCTTTCTGTCGTCCTGTCATCCTGTCGTCACTGCTTTCTGTCGTTCTGTCGTCCTGTCGTCTCACTGCTTTCCCTTGGGGAAACCTGCTCAGAGCTCAGAGCAAACAGCAATTTGGGCTTCCCCCGGATAAGCTTTTGTTCCGATTTATTACTAAAGAGTGGTTTTCCCTTGGAAAGGAGCAGGACAAAGGAAAAAGGGCTCAGGCCAGTGCTTTCCAGGCACGGTAGAAGTGGAAGTGTGGATGAGCCCTCAGAGATCGAAGGAACCAGAAAGCATTGCCTGATGGATCCTGCTCAGGTTGTCTTGCCTGACACCAGAGACATGTGGATCTGTGGGATAAGGCTGGTGGCCTCTTTGCTTGATCCTTGCCTATCCTGGCCAGTTAAAAAAGCAAGATTGGGACTGAGTGAGTGGACCTCTGAGGCGGTTAATCCCTCTTTGAGGGAAGAAGTTGTTCCTGACAACCTGAAGAGGCCACTGGGAAAGTCGCACCTTTAACAAGTCAAACTTGGTCTATCAGTTGTTGTTGTTTAGTCGTTTAGTCGTGTCCGACTCTTCATGACCCCATGGACCAGTGCACGCCAGGCACTTCTGTCTTCCACTGCCTCCCGCAGTTTGGTCAAACTCATGCTGGTAGCTTCGAGAACACTGTCCAACCATCTCGCCCTCTGTCGTCCCCTTCTCCTTGTGCCCTCCATCTTTCCCAACATCAGTGTCTTCTCCAGGGAGTCTTCTCTTCTCATGAGGTGGCCAAAGTATTGGAGCCTCAGCTTCACGATCTGTCCTTCCAGTGAGCACTCAGGGCTGATTTCCTTAAGAATGGATAGGTTTGATCTTGCAGTCCATGGGACTCTCAAGAGTCTCCTCCAGCACCATAATTCAAAAGCATCAATTCTTCGGCGATCAGCATTCTTTATGGTCCAGCTCTCACTTCCATACATCACTACTGGGAAAACCATGGCTTTAACTATACGGACCTTTGTTGGCAAGGTGACGTCTCTACTTTTTAAGATGCTGTCTAGGTTTGTCATTGCTTTCCTCCCAAGAAGCAGGCGTCTCTTAATTTCGTGGCTGCTGTCACCATCTGCTGTGATCATGGAGCCCAAGAAAGTGAAATCTCTCACTGCCTCCATTTCTTCCCCTTCTATTTGCCAGGAGGTGATGGGGCCAGTGGTCATGATCTTAGTTTTTTTGATGTTGAGCTTCAGACCATATTTTGCGCTCTCCTCTTTCACCCTCATTAAAAGGTTCTTTAATTCCTCCTCACTTTCTGCCATCAAGGTTGTGTCATCTGCATATCTGAGGTTGTTGATATTTCTTCCGGCGATCTTAATTCCGGCTAGGTATTCATCCAGCCCAGCCTTTTGCATGATGACTTCTGCATATAAGTTAAATAACCAGGGAGACAAAATACAACCTTGTCGTACTCCTTTCCCAATTTAGAACCAATCAGTTGTTCCATATCCAGTTCTAACTGTACCCTTGTACTAATTTTCCAATTTTGGACAAGGCATTGTTGTGGGCTGTGGCCTTCCAATGCCAGACGGTCTTGGGTGATGCTGATGGTTTAGATCTGTCTTAGTCTGATTTCAGGTAAGGCTTTGGGATGGAAAAGGCATCCTGGTGGGTGACTTATGATGGGAAATAGGCCATGGAGATGCTGCTCTCTCAGTGCTCCTGAAGCTCTTGGTGGCTTTTCGTACGACTGACTGTGGATTGTCTATCAGAGTTTGGCTTAAGGGATAGTGTTTTGAGATGAGTTGGCTAAGTTTGTTGTCTCAAATCACTGTCATTTGGAATTTATTATTCCTGTTGTGGTTCTTAATGGTGTCAGCCGCTTCACCGAAGAGCTGGATATCCAAAATTGTCTGATAGGGAACCTGTTCTCGTATGCCAGCAAAATGGGACTGTCTACTCAGAGAAGTGGAAGGGAACATACCCGAAACCAGCCCAACAAAGACTGGGCATGCTCAGCTACCATGCAATGCTAGCTGGCTGGCTGTGTGTGTGTGTGTGTGTGTGTGTGTGTGTGTGTGTGTAAAAAGAAGGGGGCAACCTGGAAGAAGGCACATCTGGCTATACGACTGGAATGTTTCGGACTACATCTCCCATTAGCCCCAGCTTCAAACAG
Source organism: Podarcis muralis (assembly GCF_964188315.1). Taxonomy (NCBI): domain Eukaryota; kingdom Metazoa; phylum Chordata; class Lepidosauria; order Squamata; family Lacertidae; genus Podarcis; species Podarcis muralis. The sequence continues at coordinate 13,715,501 of NC_135661.1, forward strand.
CCTTGCAGGCGGAGGCTGGTGGGAGTTGCTGTCTAAACTGCCTGGAGGGCACCAGGCTGGGGGAGGCGGACTTATATTCCATAATAAATTAGCTGCTTTTTAAGGTGCTGTTGCAAGACTCTTTGTTGTTCTTAACTGAATCACATGCATTTGGAACTTCTGACATTTTGTGTAGATAAAAGCAAAGATCGCATGATTTTTTAAAAAATGGGTTCAAGTAAGTGTCTGTGAATTGGGCATTAACTCTGTCCCCACCCCCACCCCAACACAAACACACACACATGAGCAGAGAGCACAATGGTTCTCTGCAAGGTGACTTGGCTGCCTGCACTCAGGGGCAGTTTGAAATGACGGGTCTGTGGGAATGTTCTGGGGTGCAGGAGAGGATATATTGACTAATTATATCCTTATCCAACTTGTGCTAACAAGTTCCCAAAATATCAGCAGAGTTTATAAACATTCCCCTTTAAGTGCGCAACGGTAACGTGTGCACAGGTTCGCTAGAACCTCTGTAATAATTACTCTGGTAATTTCCCCTTTTGTTCCCTCTTAAAATACAAGACACGACACAGTCTTTATAAAAGTATAAAAGAGTTTACTCACGTTCTGTTCACAATATGATCCCAGAAGGCAGACAGGCTTAAAAAGGTTACATACATTTAGAATCTATCTTGTAGCAAGATAGTCCTTATCTCCTCTCTTGGCTGGGAGCCAAGAGAGCATCCTTAGATGTTTCCTCATCGAAGGAAGATGGCAGAGAGAGAGAGAGTGGCTGCCTGCCCTGTGCTTTTGTCATTACCTGCACAGGTGAGGCCACACCCACCTCTGGTCACATGCGGAGGAAGTCCGTCCCCAGGAAGTTTACCTGCTTGCTGGACAGACATCCCTCCCCATGTTCTAACATGTACACTCTAGGAATGTTGTCATTGACTGCTCCTGTGTTTACATCCCACAGGGTCAAGTATCAATACTGTATATCTCGCAAGCCATGTTCTCCCAAAACAGCCTCGTCTCCAGGCCCTTAAAATGTCGTGTCTGTCTTCACCCTAAAACAGCAAATCCTTTCCTGGAAAAAAGGACCATCTCTTTCCTTTCTGGCACCAAATAGATTTTCCCCCTCAAAGAGAGCCTCCATATTCCTCATTTAATTTTTAATTTTTTTATCAATCAGGAGAGTACAAGAGAAAAGAGGCCTCCTGTTTTGCAAGATGAAAAGCCTTGTTCCTTCCCAATGAATCAACATTAGCAGTTAAGTGGATTAATATGGCTCTTTTGGCTGGTTTATGCCACGTTAGACCCGGGGATGGAGATAATTCATTCTGTTTCAGGCCAGCTCCTGGCAATTCTTTGATGGGGCAATATTTTTGTGTGGAAAATCACAGCAGGGAGGGTTTTTAAATGACCAGGCCATGACTCCTCCACTTCCCTATCGATCCCCGCTGGCTTCCTCTCTCTCCCATCTGTTTGATTAGGTCACAAAATACATATCGATTTTTCTTCCTCTTTTATGTAACTGACATTTGAGAGATGATTCACAGCTCCATCAGAAAACTGTTGCATCCAAGGGCCAGAGGCAAGGTGAGGCCAAGATGCTTAGATGCCAGAAATGGGACCCTCCCCTCCAGCTGACTGGCTGTTGCAGGAAGGGTACTACTTGGCAGTGCTGTGATTGGTTGGTTGGTTGGTTGCATTTATATCCCACCTTTTTCTCCAAGGAGCTTAAGGCGGTATATATGGTACATGGTTCTTCCTCCTCTCATTTAATCCTCACAACAACCCTGTGAGATGTAGGTTAGGCCAAAAGGTGCTGCGCTGCATCATGGCTCCCTGAGAATTTGAATCTTGGTCTCCCAAGTCCAACACTCCGACCAGTATAGCGCATTGGCTCTTTATTATAAATTCTTAAATGCACCTTTCCCTTATTGCCAACTTGTCAGGTCAGGCTGCTTATCTGACTGCCCTCAAGATAACAAGGCAGTCTTCTTCACCTTGTACACTCCAGATGCATTTTTGTATATTATTTCCACCAATATATGCATTTATGGGCACTAGTACAGGGGTGCCCAAACTTTTTTCAAAGAGGGCCAGATTTGATGAAGTGAACATGCGTGAGGGCCAACCTTTTTTTACGATTTTACTCCAAAGTTGTTGAGCTTTTTCTAGGAGTGAACTTGTTGAGCTTTTAGGATTTGACACCAATACATAAACTGCCACGGGGGCCAGATAAAACCATAAAACCAGTCGGGTGGCCAGATTAGGCCCCCAAAACGGACTTTGGACACGTCTGCCCTAGCATGTGGACTTTTATACACATGATTTGGTTGGAGAACTGCAAGACAAGATTCAGAGGAAGGCTGTGTTTTGGTTTGCGTATTGCTCTGGGAAGTGTGGAAAGGATAAGGAGTTATGTACAAATAAGTTTTAAGTTTTAGGGTCTTTTATGGTAAGATAAGGTTAAAATAAATTAAGATAATTAAATGACAGGAAATAGTGAAAGATGGAAAGGATTTGCTGAAATAATTAATAACTAGAATACAAAAAAGGGAGGTGTGAGGAGGTCGATGAAACAAGTTAATGAAAGATAAAGATATGGAAATATTGGATCTGTTTTTAATTGCTTTTGTTTTTGTTTTTGTTTTGATGTATTGTGTGTTTTGTTGTTTTTTATATGTATTGATTTGTATTGTTGACTTTTTTTCCTCTTTTTTTCTTACTTTTTTCTGTAACTTTAAACTTTTAATAAATATCATTTTTTTAAAAAAGGGGGGAAGTGTGGAAAGGGTAGTTTTGCCTTTTAAGTGTGAAGTTAATTAAATCTGAAGTTATGAACTGTGAAGTTTATTTAATTAGCCATGATTCCTGCATCACAGGGGTTGAACTAGATGACCCTTAGGGTCCCTTCCAGATCTACGATTCTATGATTCTATGACTACAACTCCCAGCCAGAGCCAACGCAGTAGTATGAATCCTGGGACTGATGGGAATTTTAATCCAAAGCATCTGGAAGGCTTATTATAGGGAACTCCCTTCGCCTTCAGCATCTGGAAAGTCTCCCCCCCCCCCCAGATATTCAAAGGTTTGGGAGGAAGTATAGTGTCCTGCCTGTTGTCTTTGTCCATGGAGTTTTCTTGGCAAGGATACTGGAGTGGCTTGCCGGTTCCTCCTCCAGGTGGATCACGTTTGGTCAAAACGCTCCACTATGACCTGTTCATCTTGTGTGCCCTGCTCGGCGTAGTTCATAGCTTCTCTGAGTTCTTCAAGCCCCTTCGCCACGGCAAGGCAGTGAAATTAAAAGACGCCTGCTTCTTGGGAGAAGGGCAATGACAGGCCTAGACAGCATCTTGAGAAGTAGAGATGTCACCTTGCCAACAAAGGTCCGTATAGTTAAAGCCATGGTCTTCCCAGTAGTGATGTATGGAAGTGAGAGCTGGACCATAAAGAAGGCTGATCGCCGAAGAATTGATGCTTTTGAATTATGGTGCTGGAGGAGACTCTTGAGAGTCCCATGGACTGCAAGAAGATCAAACGCATCCATTCTTAAGGAAATCAGCCCTGAGTGCTCGCTGGAAGGACAGATCGTGAAGCTGAGGCTCCAGTACTTTGGCCACCTCATGAGAAGAGAAGACTCCCTGGAGAAGACACTGATGCTGGGAAAGATGGAGGGCACAAGGAGAAGGGGACGACAGAGGACGAGATGGTTGGATAGTGTTTTCGAGGTTACCAGCATGGGTTTGACCAAACTGCGGGAGGTAGTGGAGGACAGAGGTGCCTGGCGTGCTCTGGTCCATGGGGTCACGAAGAGTCGGACACGACTAAACGACTAAACAACAACAACAACATAGTGTCCTGCTGCCTCTTCTTTTAACGGCATTTCGCCTCTCTGATTACATTAAAAGCTGCTTCTTTCAGATCAATGGGATAATTCCATTTGGCCCCATCCATCACAGTGTGCTTAATAGAACCCAGCCCAGTTCATTTGCCCAGAATTATAGGCATATTCATGCTTAACCTTTCTCCCCGCTCTTTGCAGCACAGCTCTGCGCTTTAAAGCTTCATATCTGAGCACCCTTTTTTTTTATCCAGAGCTGTCTCCCCAAAAACTTGCTCTTTAAAGCTCAATCAGAGCAAACAGCTATTTTGGTGTTCCACATATTGCCTTTTGCTCTGATTCAGCTTTCAAAAGCGGGTATTTAGTGTAGCAGCTTGACCCGAGACATGTTTACTTGGAAGTGAATCTTACAGTGGGACTTACTCTGAAGTAAGAAAGCATAGGGTGCATCTTTCACTGCTTGAACTAGTGGCTAAGACTTCACCAGCTCAGCAATGAAGAACCTGGAAAAATCTGCATTTGTCTTTGTGGTATAATAACTTATAAACTTTGTACACATAAATAGTGTGTTGGGTGGGTGGGTGTGAAGGATCCAGAACACGGTTACATCATCCAGGGGGACTTTATTCAGTTTCAAACTCCTGATAAAGGGATGGGAGCAAACCAGACAGGTGTGCTTGTTTGTTTCCTTCAGGTCTAAAGTCACAGCACGCAGCAATTGCTAAGCATCCTGTGCTGGTCCAAAGAGCAAGAACTGTTCTCCAAGACACCCCTGGTTCAAATGTCTCCTCGCCAATCAACTCTCCCTGGCTTGACTGTATGCAAGGAGGTATCTAATGGCTTCAGAGTGCCATCTGCTCTGAGGGAAGGATGAGCTATTTGACCTTCCTTACAGGAATGCACTAGGATTGTTGAAATTATTCACGTGAAGTGGTCCGAGGAGACTAAATGCCAAGAGTGGTGTAGTGCTTAGCCTGTTGGGCAAAGAGTGGGGAATCCGTGGTTCAAATTCTGTTCATTGGGGTGGATGCACCAATCACTACCACTCATCCTAACATACCTTACAGGGTTGTTGTGAGGATAAAATGGGAGGTGGTAGGACCATGCATGTGTGTGCCCGCCCACCCCATCCTTGCAGGAAGAGTAGAATATGAATGCATAATACTATTATTAAGCAGCTTCCCCCTGTTTCCCCCTCCATGCTGTGCTGCCACCCAGTCTGAGTCAGCAGTGGCTAGCTGGGGATCAAGCACGCAGCTGGCATGACTCAGCTAAGATGCCGTAGATGCAAATGCCACATTGACGAAGCAGCACAGCCAACCGTTTAACCTTCTCCTGAGATGTTCTGGTGCTTTTAAATGTAGCTCTGGCATTTCAGTGCCTTGGCATTTTCCCAATGGATGGTTCCATCAGTCATGGCTGGCATGTTGCTCAGCTCAGGACAAAAGCTTCCCACCCAGTGGAAAAGGAGATTGACAAGCTGGAAGGTGTGCAGAGCAAGGCAACCAAGAGGCTCAAAGGTCTGAGAACCAAGCCTTAGGAACAGTTGAGGGATGTTTAGCCTAGAGAAGAGAAGACTGAGAGGTGGAAAAGAACTTTCTGGCAGCAAGAGCCATTTGACAGTGGAACAGACTGTGTCAGAAGGTAGTGGACTTTCCTCCACTGAAGGTTTTTAAACAAGAGTTTGCATTCCCTTCTCCTGCCAATCTAGCAGTTCAAAAGCACAAAGTGCAAGTAGATAAATGGCAGGAAGATAAACTGTGCACTGCTCTGGTTCGCCAGAAGTGACTTAGTCATGCTGGCCCCATGACCCGGAAGCTGTACGCCGGCTCCCTTGGCCAATAAAGCGAGATGAGCGCCGCAACCCCAGAGTCATCCACGACTAGACCTAACGGCCCTTTACCTTTACCTTTTTTGCAGTGGTGGACCTTGAGGTCTCAAATTTCAGTGGTGTCATGTACCATGGCAAAATTTGGCACACGCCCCTCCCTGCCTCTCACCTTCCTTTCTACATTATAGTTGCAGTGCCCCTGAAGTTCTGCACCCAGTGCGACCAAACTGGTCACACTCCCCAAAATCTGCCTCAGAGTTTGGATGGCCTCTACCATGGATTCCTTAACTCTACAATTTTATTATTCTATTTGCAGAGCCTGGCTACACATTAAATGCCCGATTCTTCTACATCTGTGTCTTCTTCGGTTGTTCATCTGCTATGCTGAATTTGGTTTCTTGCAAAATGCCGCTGATCCAGTAGGAGAGATCTCTTTAGAGTCAGACTAATGGTAGCACTTCCTGCGCTTGGCTGGACCTGCTGAGCCGAAGCTGTTGGCCTCCTGCTGGTACCAGGACCAGAGTTGGCATTTGCCACTGGGCAACTCTCTGGCAAGCTGGATTTAGAAGAGGCAGAGGAACCAGAGACCAAATTGCAAACATGCGCTGGATTATGGAGAAAGCTAGAGAGTTCCAGAAAGACATCTACTTCTGCTTCATTGACTATGCAAAAGCCTTTGACTGTGTCGACCACAGCAAACTATGGCAAGTTCTTAAAGAAATGGGAGTGCCTGATCACCTCATCTGTCTCCTGAGAAATCTCTATGTGGGACAAGAAGCTACAGTTAGGACTGGATATGGAACAACTGATTGGTTCAAAATTGGGAAAGGAGTACGACAAGGCTGTATTTTGTCTCCTTGCTTATTTAATTTATATGCAGAATACATCATGTGAAAGGCTGGGCTGGATGAATCCCAAACTGGAATTAAGATTGCCGGAAGAAATATCAACAACCTCAGATATGCAGATGACACAACCTTGATGGCAGAAAGTGAGGAGGAATTAAAGAACTTTTTAATGAGGGTGAAAGAGGAGAGCACAAAATATGGTCTGAAGCTCAACATCAAAAAAATGAAGATCGTGGCCACCGGTCCCATCACCTCCTGGCAAATAGAAGGGGAAGAAATGGAGGTAGTGAGAGATTTTACTTTCTTGGGCTCCATGATCACTGCAGATGGTGACAGCAGCCACGAAATTAAAAGACGCCTGCTTCTTGGGAGAAGGGCAATGACAGGTCTAGACAGCACCTTGAGAAGTAGAGACGTCACCTTGCCAACAAAGGTCCGTATAGTTAAAGCCATGGTTTTCCCAGTAGTGATGTATGGAAGTGAGAGCTGGACCATAAAGAAGGCTGATCGCCGAAGAATTGATGCTTTTGAATTATGGTGCTGGAGAAGACTCTTGAGAGTCCCATGGACTGCAAGAAGATCAAACACATCCATTCTTAAGGAAATCAGCCCTGAGTGCTCGCTGGAAGGACAGATCGTGAAGCTGAGGCTCCAGTACTTTGGCCACCTCATGAGAAGAGAAGACTCCCTGGAGAAGACACTGATGCTGGGAAAGATGGAGGGCACAAGGAGAAGGGGGCGACAGAGGACGAGATGGTTGGATAGTGTTTTTGAGGTTACCAGCATGAGTTTGACCAAACTGCGGGAGGTAGTGGAGGACAGAGGTGCCTGGCATGCGCTGGTCCATGGGGTCATGAAGAGTCGGACATGACTAAACGACTAAACAACAACTCTCTGGCTAGCATGCAATCTGTAAGTCAAGCCAAATGGTCAATGGCTATGGGAGGCCTGACCAGCCTGACAACAGCCATCCCTTAGTTAAAGGCCAAGTTCCCATATTTATCCAGTTCTGAATGTTCAGTTTTATCATGTTGCAGGTGCCCTGGGGGCTGAGGGAATACTGGGTTATCAAAATGTAATTTTCCTGGTCAGGCGCAGACCTTACGGAGCGAGGCGCCATTTTGCGCTGCTGCTGCTGCTACTGCCGCCACCTCCGCCGCCACAAGAGGGTAGCTGGTTGACTGAGGAGGCAGCCTAAGGAGAAGGTCGCGGGGCTCAAATGCTCCTCGCCCGGGTTCCCGCTCGTTTCGTCCGCCTGCCGGGTTGGGAGGAAAGCGCCGCCATGAGTGACATGGAGGAGAACAACTTTGAGGGGAGGGAGTCGCGCTCCCAGTCAAAATCTCCAGCTGGGAGTCCTGCTCGTGTAAAATCTGAGAGCAGGTCAGGATCACGTAGCCCATCAAGAGCTTCTAAACATTCTGAGTCACGCTCTCGATCAAGATCAAAATCCAGGTCCAGGTCAAGAAGGCATTCTCACAGGTGTTACACTCGCTCTAGATCCCATTCTCATAGAAGGCGATCACAAAGCAGATCATAGATCATACACTCCAGAGTACCGGCGTCGAAGGAGCCGCAGTCACTCTCCAATGTCTAACCGAAGAAGGCACACTGGCAGCAGAGCTAATCCAGATCCTAATACATGCCTTGGCGTGTTTGGCCTCAGTTTGTATAAAACTGAGAGGGATCTTCGTGAAGTCTTCTCTCGTTACGGACCTTTGAGCGGTGTCAATGTGGTTTATGATCAACGAACTGGACGATCAAACGCATCCATTCTTAAGGAAATCAGCCCTGAGTGCTCACTGGAAGGACAGATCGTGAAGCTGAGGCTCCAGTACTTTGGCCACCTCATGAGAAGAGAAGACTCCCTGGAGAAGACACTGATGCTGGGAAAGATGGAGGGCACAAGGAGAAGGGGGCGACAGAGGATGAGATGGTAGGATAGTGTTTTCGAGGTTACCAGCATGGGTTTGACCAAACTGCGGGAAGTAGTGGAGGACAGAGGTGCCTGGCGTGCTCTGGTCCATGGGGTCACGAAGAGTCGGACACGACTAAACGACTAAACAACAACAACACTTTGAAAGAATAGATGATTCTAAAGAGGCATTGGAACATGCAAATGGAATGGAGCTGGATGGCAGGAGAATCCGGGTGGATTATTCTATCACAAAGAGAGCACACATGCCCACCCCTGGAATCTACATGGGTAGGCCAACCCATAGTGGAGGTGGTGGCGGAGGAGGTGGAGGAGCTGGCCGTCACCGTGATTCCTATTACGACAGAGGATATGACCGAGGCTATGACAGATATGAAGAATATGATTACCGTTACAGGAGGCGATCACCTTCACCTTACTATAGTCGTTACAGATCATGGTCAAGATCCCATTCCTACAGCCCAAGGCGCTATTGAAGAAGAGAAGCTAGTCACAGTTGCAAATACAATTTTTAAACAGCAAGTTCCGAACTTCGCTTTCCCTATAGATCCCCTGCAGTTATCTGAAACCCTATTAAAAGTTCCTTGGTTCATTTAGAATATATGTGTTTTCAGTTGAAATACCAGTTTTCCATCTCTTCTTATTGTAATACTCCAGGTGTAATTGTTGTAGCTTTATGTACTTAAATATCTTTAAGGTAAAGTAAAGGTAAAGGTACCCCTGCCCATACGGGCCAGTCTTGACAGACTCTGGGGTTGTGCGCCCATCTCACTTAAGAGGCCAGGGGCCAGCGCTGTCCGCAGACACTTCCGGGTCACGTGGCAAGCGTGACAAAGCTGCATCTGGCGAGCCAGCGCAGCACACGGAACGCTGTTTACCTTCCCGCTGGTAAGCGGTCCCTATTTATCTACTTGCACCCGGGGGTGCTTTCAAACTGCTAGGTTGGCAGGCGCTGGGACCGAGCAACGGGAGCGCACCCCGCCGTGGGGATTCGAACCGCCAACCTTTCGATCGGCAAGTCCTAGGCGCTGAGGCTTTTACCCACAGCGCCACCCGCGTCCCTAAATATCTTTAAGTGGAAACTAAATAGGAAACCCAAAGTGGTAATACGTTTTGTGAATTTTTTTTTAAAGCAAGTGGATTTTTGTTGAACGTAATGGGGAAGGAAAACAGAAGTGTGTTAAAGCCCTGCATGTTGTGTTTCAGTAAAAATCTACTATTTTAATGAACTGTTCATCTTTCTGCCTATTACTTTTGGGGAAGAAAGTGTTGTTCTGTATCTTCAGTTATAGCCCAAGTCAGTGCATGCTCTTAAACCAGAGCATTTTCACTCATTTTCTCAATGCAGTGATTTAATAATAATAATAAAAAAACATTGGAGGGAAGTCTTTGAAAAAACAAAATTCTCGTATACTACAAATTTCACCTTGGCATGTGTTTAATATAATCACAGTGTTAATATGGGTGACATTTGAAATTTGGTTAATATTAAATTGACTGGAACACATTCTTATGTTTGCCCCATAATCAGGACAGGCCTAATTTACTGGGCGTAGAAAATATTTGATCTGTTCTCAGCAGTTCTATATGGAAATAAAATTATGGTTAAGCAGGAAAAAACAAAAGAACAAAACAAAACAAAACAAAATGTAATTTTCCTATCCAGTTTCTCTCTCTCTCTCTTTCTCTCTCTCTCTGTGGTACTGGGTCAAACCACTGGATGAAACTCCTAGCCCAGTGCTGACTTTGCTTCAAATCTGCAGGGAGCTCAGGCGTGGCTCATTCCTACTGCTGCTAACTGTGCTCATTTAACAGCAGATGACCAAGACTAAAGATGGGACCTGCTTCCCACAGACCAGGTCTTCAGCTACCATATTCTTCCTCCCCCACCTCCATTGATGAATCTGGTCTCTTATCAGCTATTTTCAGTTTGCTTTGCCATTTTTATCGAGGCAACGATGTGAGTGTGGGGCTTTTGCTACTCGTCCTCAGAGGAACCAGGTCAGCATCCAGTAAAGTGGTACCCCCTGGAACTGAGAAATTGGTTGCCATAGTAACCCCTAAGAGTCTAGCAGGCCTGAGAGTGCTGCGGTGCGGAAGGCAAGTCCACAGAGATGGGCAGCTGGCGAGGAGAGTGAGTGTCTGTTAGGAGAGTTGGAGAGTAGGTTAAGTCATGGCAAGCCTGAGAAATAAGCTCTTGCTTGCATCCCCCTGATTGTAGGCATCTCTCAAGGGCCAGTGGGTTAATTGTGCAGCCACAGGGCCAGGACTGGTTGTGTGGGTCCTCCCCAGAGAATTAGGTCTCCTCCTACAACCTGCAAAGGGCACTGAAATCCTAAGTGTAAGCCTGAGGATCTGCATAGGCCATCAGACAAACTCCCTTCCCTTCTGTGGGGTCTGCCTCCCTCCCGCCCCTCCCTTTAGTGCTACTGATCCACTTTAAACATTTAAGGTTGTGGCAAGGATGCCAGCGAGATAATGTACCTACGCTGGTGCACTGTATATGCAATGCCAAAGCAGAGGAGCAGATGGGGTGAGGGTCAGGCGCATCGTAGAGCCATGAAGCAATAATGTGGGGAGTACTATTCGAACTGGCATGCTCACAGTTTCCTCCAGCCAACACTGGATCTCTTCCGTTTTTCTTTCCAGCTGAGGTCTGTCCACCAGCAGCAGTTTTCCGTGGGTGTATGCAGTTGTGCACTAATCACACAAGAATTCAATTTAAATGTCTTTTTGCTGTTCTTGATCGTAATTATGTAAAGCCATGTTTAAGATTCTGGCAGTCCCCTCAGGAAGAAAGCTACAAAGAAAATGCCTAGGTGCTGCATTGCGACCAAGTCGAGGCAAATTGGAGCCCTGAGGTCTGGGGCAAAATTTGGAGGAGGGGGATATTCAGAATCATCCCTCTGGGTCAGCTCTCAGGGGCCGAACTGCTGCAGAACTGCTACAAAGGGCATAATCCCTGATCTGAATTAACGAGACCCCAGTTTCATTTGCTGTCCTGAACAGTCAATCTCAATCTTTTAAAAAGTACATAAATCAAAGGCTTTGACTTTTCATCAGCTCTTAAGCCAAATTTCCCATTGAGACCAATTAAAAGTGCAGGGCTCTATTCTCAGTGGGTACAAGATATTACCATATAATTAAAGTCAGCTGAGGTACTGAGGCTTGCACTAGACAAAGGTCAGTTTCTGGAAGGATGGGCAGAGATCGTCATTTCTAAGGAGAGCAAGCAGCCAGTATGTCATAATATATATATAATAATATTGCTCTAGCCTACTTTCTGCTCTTCTTCAACTTTTTCTCCGCTATCCATTTAGGCTAGCTCCCCCAACCAGGTGCTGGGTGCGGCTGATGGGAACTGTACTTCAAAACTAGCATGGTAAAGGCTGCATATACCCAGCCTGCTTTGTCTCGTGTCCATTAGCCACCCTGCCTCTTGACCATCCTCCCTGACCCTCTCCAATCCCTGCCCCATAGCGAAGCTTTGCCCAGACAGGTAAACAAACACCTTGTGCCCATGGGCACAAGGGAGCTCAGGTTCCTGGCTTGGAAAACACATTTTTTTGTTGGTGGTGTTTTTGAAAAGTGAGTGGGCCCAGGGAGCATGGCTAACACGGACACGAAATCTTTTGCTCCATGAACTCTTGGATGGAATCAACCTTCCTCATGTGCTTCAGCTATAGAATTGGTGTTTATGTTTCCATGCACCTTATTTAAGGAATGTTACACAGCTCTTTGAAAAGCAAAGGAAGTGTGTTGATGTCATATTTTATCCCAACTGAGCAAGGCGGCCTCGTATCATCTGACAGACCATGATCTGGCAATATGGCCCCCAGCCCACAGAAAACCTCATTCAATGGGGTGCAAGATGGCAAGAACAGCCTCAAAGGGGGACTAGTAGGGGACTAGTCAACCAATTTCAAACATTTGAAAAGGAACTGACTGCACAGTGGGAAGAAACCTTGAAACCTTTGGTGGAAATAAAATGCAGAGTTTGACTCCTGCCTTGATGCTTTGGCAACTTCCACTTTCAAAGCTCTGGACGTCAGCCTGGCCAAACACAGAAGAAATTCAGCTCTTGAGAAGGGAAAAATAAAAGAATTAAATCAAAACTGGAGGAACTCAAAAATTGCAGCCAAAACCTGTGGTTTTGTTTTTGTTTTTTGCAGAAGGAGCAGACGAATATTCTACATCAATTAAAGAATTTGTTGTGGATTGGCTGTGTGCCACATTTCCTGGCTTTGAAATTGTGGCTGAAAATAATTAAATAGACATTAATAATACCATGATTGTATTATTATATGTAAATCAACATTATTATTAATTTGAAAATAGAAGGTCTAAATTATTGTCCAATGTAATAAAAAGAATACAGAAAAAGAGGGTGATTTTGCTCAGTGAACTACAAAGGATAAGCACAGAATTTGGAAATCATGTTAGGGATTTATATACATTGCATCTCATGAATCCTGACACTTTTCAAATATTTTTCTAACTTGTTTTTTTACATGGATGTATTGTGTAAGTCGGAGATTGTTGTTCAGATTTGAGAAGGTGTGTGTGTGTTTTTCTCCTCTTTTCTTGTTAACAAACATTTCAATTAAAAATGTGTGGTTTTTTTAAGTGAGGTGGCACTACTATGCAAACATCCATTTTCATGCCCACAATGAAACGTCTGGCGAGTGGGAAAGTACTCACAGCACAAATTTGCCCCTGTTTGTATGGATGGGAAATACTGAGGTAGATTTGGGAGCCATAAAATTGAAAGCACTCACGTGTGGACAAAGGTCCACGAATGCCTACATGGAAACAGCAAGCCGTGTGCACATTTTTGCCCATGTGTGGACGCAGCTTGAGTGAAGCATAGCCATTCCACATTAAACACTTTCAGGCGGGTGTCTAATGTGGAATTGGTGCCCCCAACAGGGGTTGTTGTTTTTTGCACCGTGCACATGATATCATCAGCATCAATATGCCAGCTCATATCTGCCTCCCCCCCCCCCGGGTTTAATCTAGTTTTGACCATTCCTGAGAAAATCCTGTAAGTTTTTAAAGAAGAAGAAGAAGAAGAAGAAGAAGAAGAGGAGGAGGAGTTTGGATTTGATATCCCGCCTTTCACTCCCTTTAAGGAGTCTCAAAGCGGCTAACATTCTCCTTTCCCTTCCTCCCCCACAACAAACACTCTGTGAGGTGAGTGGGGCTGAGAGACTTCAAAGAAGTGTGACTGGCCCAAGGTCACCCAGCAGCTGCATGTGGAGGAGCGGAGACACGAACCCGGTTCCCCAGATTAAAGAAGGTGTTGCCAACCCACCAGCAACCCATTTCCAGTATTACATCCCCCTTTGGAAGCATCCCTGGTGTGTAAGCAGCCTTACTTTCAGGAAAATGTGCATAGCATTGCAGCCTTAGATTTCCATAGGACACAAATCGCTGGGAAACTGGAATATGGCAGTTCTACTTTGGAGAGCCCTCTGAGCAGCCCTTTCTTGCTCTGGTTCCTTATCTCCTCTGCTTTTCTTCTCAAAGCCTTCCATCGCTTTGCATCAGGGCTCCCAGATCCTTAGCCTTCTTGTGTCCCAGCACCTCTTCCCAGTCCTCAACCCACCCGCTGTGTGAAGTTTGGAATCTCACCCAAACTGATAAGTCCCCTTTCCATTGCAGGAACTGGATTCCAAATCATGACATTCCTTGTGCAGCCAGGCATCATCATCCTAGCAAGGAGGATCCAAGCATAAATTAATGTAGATTGAAAAATATTTAAAATCTGGATTCAACAAACACCCCTCATTCTTAGCTCTCCAGATTGGGTTTACTGCAGTGTCGTTGTTGGGCGGGGCGTGCTAGCCAGTTGTTTTTTTTTGGCCCAGGTAAAGTCTCCAGAGCAGAGCCACTGAGGCTCCCAGCCAGTGTGTGTGTACAGAGATTGGGGGCGGGGGGACTGGGCCTGGGTGAAATAAAGCCTAGTATCGCCCCTGGTTTACTGGTTCCAGTTGTCAGGCTCAGCAAAAAAGAAAGATCCATTCTCTCAAGGCATTTATCCAACTCTGCGTCCCTCCTCATCTCTCTCTTTCAGAAAGCTTTTAGTCTGCTGTGTATTAATTTTTGCATAATGGGGGTGGGGGGGTGGAACTGATTGGATTTGTGATAGCCCCCAGGACAAAAGGAGGAATAAACATATAGAGACTTGAATCTAGAGTGCTATGGAAGACAGATCTTCAGCAACCCAAGTGCTCAGCTACATACAGCCCCAAAAAGTTGCTCCTTGTATTGAGTTACACCTTCAGGCTTTCATTAAATGTATGTACAAATTCTGTCCCCCTGCATTTTGTGGTGCGATGAGATACGAGAAAAGGACCTGTAAGAAATGGCCTTGTGTAGGGTGCTCTTAGTCTGCCTGATTAAAACATGCCCCATCTGACAGCTTCTCTGGCGCTCAGCCAGGGGGCTTTGGGGGGGGGTCTCTCCTGATTTGCATGAAAGGGAGGAGAGCTGCAGCTGTTGCCCTGATCTCTTTCTGTATCTCTTTCCCTCCTTCATTAAAGTCTTGCTGACCAAGATAAATGGATCTTGGTCAGCTGAAATCATCATCAGCGGGGGCTGCCCTGCTGGTTTTTAACCTTAACAAACAAGAGTGAAGCTAGCCAATAATAAAACAGACAAGATATTATACTTGTTGAGCAGTTCCTCCTAGTGTCTTACTTGTCATGAACAATCTCTGTGTTTGTCATTGTTATAAAATTATTGCTTGAGAGGAAATACATGGAAAATAACCCAAGTATCCCGTCCGCAGGACTGGTGTTGTCATGCACGCAGCAGAGGTGTTTAGGGAAGGGGAAAGACCCATATTGTGTGCTTTGGAGGATCCTCCTTCCACCACACAGACCCTGGCCTTCCCATTCACATATTATGATATTTCAGGACACACCGGCCAAGGATGTCACCACGAAGCATCATGATGGACGGCTGACTCCATCTAGTTTCCTCCCCCAAAGTGGCTGGCCTTCATGAGCCAAAAATCACAACCCAAAATCCTCTGTAACGTTGTGAAATGCCTTGAGGTTCCTCTCTGACTGCACCCTACTTCCTCAGGGGCCCCTACAACCCTACAAACTGCCTGTGGGTTTGCACTCCCTGGCCCTGATTGGAGTAACTGTGCCCCTAAAGGACCAGTTGCACAGCCTGGGGGTCATTTTGGGCTTCATGGAGGCTCAGGTCAACTCTGTCCAGGGCAGCTGTTCACCAGCTCCATCTGGTACAATGTCTGAGACCCTACCTTCCTGCACACTGCCTCACCAGAGTTGTGTATGTTCCCGTTACCTCTTGATTAAACTACTGCAATGCACTCTACATGGGGCTACCTTTGAAGGTGACTGGGAAACTACAATTAATCCAGCATGCAACTGCTAGACAGGTGACTGGAAGCAACTGCCAGGACCACATAACACCAGTCCTAAGGGATCTACATTGGCTCCCAGTAGATTTCTGAGCACAATTCAAAGTGTTGGTGCTGGCCTTTAAAGCCCTAAACACTGAGATTCAACTCTGAGTGTCTTCTGGCAGTTCCCTCATTGCAAGAAGTGAAGTTACAGGGAACCAGGGAGAGGGCCTTCTGGGTAGTTGCACCCACCCTGTGGAATGCCCTCCTGTCAGATGTCAAAGAGTTAAATGACTAAATGACTTTTTGTAGACATCTGGAGGCAGCCCTGTTTCAGGAAGCTTTTAATGTTTGATCCACCCCCACCCCACCCCCGGCAGTTTGTTGGAAGCTATCCAGTCTATCTGGAGTAACCCACTCAGGTGGGCAGGGTATAAGAAATAAATATTATCACCACCATCATTTGGTGCTTGCCTAATTTATCAAACTTACAGAACTGCCTATGTGTTCAGAGACAGTTCCGCCCAGTGGCATAGAGCAGCCTTCACCAGTCTGGTGTGGTCCAGATGTTTTGGACTACGACTCACCAGCACCCGTCTTTTGGAAAAGTAATAAGGAATAAACTGGGCATAAATCTATGGGTGTTAGTGTGAAACTTGGATGCGGCTTAACATGTGTGGGATTCTGTCCCCGGGAAGAAAATGTACCTTTTGTATCTAAATAAATAAAGGCTATAAAAAATGAAGTGCCATTCTTGCTCTGCAGTATCTCTGGAGATTGGCTGTTGCAGCCATGGGCAGCCAGCCCTCTGCCTGCCGTCTCCTGCAGGTCCAAGTGGCTGTTTAAATGCCAAGATCAACATGAGGAGGAAAAGCCGGGCTGATGTGTCAAACAGTAATGTTGCCTCTGAAGGCATGAAGCCCACAGACCTTGCTTTGTGTTTCAAGACCTCCCTGTATGACGAGCGGCTCTCCCAATTGAATTGTTCCTCCCACGCATTACCCTTTTGTTAACAGGGTTGGTGCAATGATGGCCTTCGCTTCAGAATATGAGAGAGGAGGAGGAGGAGGCGAGTTCCTGGGGGCTGTTTTTTAACAACATGTACAGGCAGAAAGCTGAAAGTGGCCTCTCTGCAGAGATGGGCTGCTCAAGAGGTTGGATCTGCTTCCTAGTGAAATTTTAGAGCTGGAATAAGAATCACTCCCCCCAATTCTCCTCTGCAAATTTAGATGTTGAATATTTACTGAATATCCCCTGACTATTTCACATCTGAGGACATAAAGAGTGGAGGGTTTAGGAACTGTCCAAAGTACCTGCCTAATCAGGGGCCAAGCTGGATGTTCGTGTTACTTCCAAATTCATTCATCTTTCATTGTCAGTATGCAAAAGTGCACACACAAATACAAAAGCATCTTCACACCAGCTATGTAAACAGAGAATAGGAAAATGGAGCCAGTCTTACTAATTTTTTATCTGGATACGGCTCTTCCCCCTCCCAGAGAGTGGAAGGTGATGGGAACGAAGCATAGTTTCCTATGGTGCGTGCAGCCTTTGTTTTCATCTTGCTGCTGTCTCTGGCCAGTCTGCTTTTGCAGGAGTTTGAAACAGTAGAAAACATGCTTTACTAGAAGGAGAAAGGAAGGGGCACTCCGTAATGCCATCTTAAGCACAAAAGCACCAAGCCCTGTCCCAAAAGCCTGCAAGAATAGTTCAGCTCTAGGTTTGCACCTCTTCCAAGCCAGTCCTGACTCAGCGGCACAAATGCGGCTTCTGGTAATCCCCTGTGTCAAATGGCAAAGTTTTCCAGTACAACTGTTGGCGTTGGCTACTCATTAAATCGACCTTCCCCAGTCTTGTGCCCACTGGATTCTTTGGACCACAACTTCCATCAGCCCCAGCCAGCATGGCCAATGGTGAGGGATGGTGGAAATTACAGCCCAAAACATCTGGAGGACAGAAAGCTGGGAAATCCATCAGCTGCCTGTTGACACTCATTTGCAGTAAACACCTGATGTAGGCAAGTCCTGGACCTCTGGCCCTGTTGATGGCTGATGGCATGAACATAAGAGCCTACTGGATCAGGCCAATGGCCCATCTAGTCCAGCAGCCTGTTCTCACAGGGGCCACCCAGATGCCTCAGGGGGAAACGCGCAAGCAGTATTCGAGCGCAAGAGCCCTCTCCCCTCTTGTGGTTTCCAGCAACTGGTATTCAGAAGCATTGCTGCTTCCAACTGGGCGCAGAGTAGAGTCATCCTGGAGAGCCAGTGTGGTGTAGTGGTTAAGAGCGGTAGTCTCATAATCTGGGGAACCGGGTTCGCGTCTCCGCTCCTCCACATGCAGCTGCTGGATGAACTTGGGCCAGTCACACTTCTTTGAAGTCTCTCAGCCCCACTCACCTCACAGAGTGTTTGTTGTGGGGGAGGAAGGGAAAGGAGAATGTTAGCCTCTTTGGGACTCCTTAAAGGGAGTGAAAGGCGGGATATCAAATCCAAACTCCTCTTCTTCTTCTTCTTCTAATAGCCATCAAGAGTCTTCTTCTCCTCCATGAACTTGTCTAATCCTCTTTTAAAGTCATCCAGGTTGGTTCACATCACTGCCTCCTGTGGGGGCTCCATAGTTTAGCTACGCACTGCATGATGAAGATTCACACATGAAGAGGCAGAAATAATGCTTTTGCAACTTATCTTTTTATGCCACCGTTTCCTTCCCCTCCATTTCTTTCTGTTCACTAAGGAAAGACAGATTGGTTGAGACTTCTGGATGAATTTTTAATAACTGTCTGGTGCGCTGCACACAGTAAACACGCTGTTCCTGCCTTCCAAATATAGAATTCACTCTGCACCAGTGGGAACTAATAGCATCAGATTTTCTTCTTCTCTCTGAAATAGCTCTTGCTATTGATCAGTATGCAGGTGTTGCGCCCTGCCTGTATTGCAATCTGCCACCTAGTCACCACCTGTGTCTCGGCCCCCATAAAAACCATGGCGTCTGCTGACCTTCTCTTTGCTTCCCAGCCCTCGTTCCTCGTTCTCTGGTGCTGTTCCAGAGAAGCTTGCCGGAAGAGGTGCTGTCTCCCTTGTGGTCGCAACTGTGCTTGTTTTGCTTAAGACTGGAGATGCCTTAGCTGATGAGGAGCTTAAGGTTGCAGCACAGATGCTGTGTTTCCATCTCATGACTCCCATTGGCAGGCAGGAAGGGCGATGATGGAAAGGCTCCCAGGAAGACAGAACTGGCAAGGAAGATCGAGGATGCAGATGAGACTAACAGCCCCAGTCAAAGGCAGAGATGTTGTTTCTCACCTGTACAGACAAAAGCCCAATGTGCAGCACAGAGAACAGCGCTGAGTGCCACAATCCTGAGGCCACGGTTGCTGTACCAGGAGGCAGGGTGTGGCAGGTAGGTGATTTGGGGTATCAGTAACAAGCAGAATGGGAGCCAAATCTAGTTGCTTGGGGCACAATTCACCAGGAAGTCTCTCTGTGCGTATTTGTATTTATAACTGTCACAGTGGCTAACATTATAAAACAGTAACATGCAAAATAATAGCAAGCAATGGCAGAGACAACATGTCAAAAAGCAAAAAAAATAATAATGCCAGGGAGATAATGTCGCAGCACTGCAAGTCAGTTGTATCTTGTTTTGCCGGGACTGGAAAAGTGATAGGGATTGCCAGGGCAAGGCAGATCAGGACCTCAGGCACTTCTCAGTGGGCCCTGCTGGCTGTTTTTATTTTTTATTTATTGCATTTATATCTCACCGTTTTCCTCCAAGATGCTCAAGGTGGCATACCTGGTTCTCTCCTTCCTCCATTATAATCCTCACAACAGCCCTGCAATGTGGGCTCGGCTGAGGGGCAGCGACTGCCCCGAGGTGACCCAGTGAGCCTCAGGGCCAAGCGGAGATTTGAACCCTGGTCTTCCAAGTCCTAGTCCAACGCTCTAAGCCACAAAACCACACTAATGGGTGGGAGGCACTGGCTGCTTAAGCACCATACAGGTAAAGCACCCTTGCTCACCCCCAAGAACTCTGGGAACTGTAGTTTGTTAAGGGTGCTGGGAATTGCAGTTCAGTGAGGGGTAAGCTACAGTTCCCAGGATTCTTGGGCAGGGGGCAGGGCTAGCTTTACATGTGTAACCAGAGTCAATTGAAGGCTTTTAAGAAAGTTGGCAGGCTCTTCTCTTCCAGTGGTTCCATCCCCTTGGAAGAGATATAAGCGTTCCTTGAAGGGAACAGTAGCCAGTTCTGTAGCCACACAAGCTCCTTCATGGCTGTGAAACGGGAGAAGCTGCAGGGGAGTCATCATGTGTGAAAACCAAATCTTCTTTTTTTTAAAAAAAAAAAATTTATTAAAGTTTCAAAATTTTTAAAAAGACAAAACAAAACAATACAGTAATACAAACAAAAAAAATAAAAACAGGTATAATTTCAACCCTTATTTTCTTATAACTTACTTCTCCGACTTCCTCATACCTCCCCTTTCTGTATTCCACTTTCTAATTTATTAATTCAGCAAATCCTTTCCCTTATTTTTCATTTAATTTTTAGCCTTTCTTTTCTTTTTTACTTATCCATTACAGCTGGAAACCACATAATTTCTAAACCAACGTCATTCTAACATTCATTAATTTTGCAATATTTCTTAAGATAGTCCTTGAATTTCTTCCAATCTTCTTCCGCTGTCTCTCTTCCCTGGTCTCGGATTCTGCCAGTCATCTCTGCCAGTCCTATATAGTCTATCACCTTCATCTGCCATTCTTCCAAGGTGGGTAGATCTTGTGTCTTCCAATACTTTGCGATGAGTATTCTTGCTGCTGTTGTAGCGTACATAAAAAATGTTCTATCCTTCTTTGGCACCAATTGGCCGACAATACCCAGAAGAAAGGCCTCTGGTTTCTTCAGAAAGGTATATTTAAATACCTTTTTCAATTCATTATATATCATTTCCCAGAACGCCTTAATCTTTGGGCACATCCACCAAAGGTGAAAGAATGTACCTTCATTTTCTTTACATTTCCAACATTTATTATCAGGCAAGTGATACATTTTTGCAAGCTTGACTGGGGTCATGTACCACCTATAAATCATTTTCATAATATTCTCTCTTAGGGTATTACATGCCGTAAATTTCATCCCGGTGGTCCACAACTTTTCCCAGTCAGCAAACATAATGTTATGACCAATATCCTGTGCCCACTTAATCATTGCTGATTTAACCGTTTCATCCTGCGTATTCCATTTCAACAGCAAGTTATACATTTTTGACAGATTTTTAGTATTGGATTCTAACAATTCTGTTTCCAATTTTGATTTTTCCACCTGGAAGCCAATTTTCCTGTCCATCTTAAAAACCTCCATTATTTGATAATAATGAAGCCAATCTCGCACTTTATCTTTTAATTTCTCAAAACTCTGCAATTTCAATTTGTCCCCTTCTTGTTCCAGAATTTCCCAATATCTCGGCCATTTGGGCTCCATATTGAGCTTTTTCCCAGGCTTGAAAACCACATCTTCAAGCCAGAGCTGTAGAGAAGGGGTTGCTGAGGGCTCCCCCTTTGCTTGGGGGTGACTGGGGCATTGCCCGGATCTGACACCTCAGGCCAGCCCCCAATACCCACACTGGCACATCACATGCACACCAGGGAACACCCAGGCACACAGCGTATAATCTTGATGTCTGCCTGCCACTCCCTGAGGAAACTGAGGCACAGGCTCTTTAGGAAAAGGCAGAGCTGGGGGAACAAATCTACTGCTTCCCCCCCTCAATGGATGTGTCAGTTTGCCCTGAGAAAATTGTCACTATAGATCAGCGTTTCCCGAAATTTCTCAGGCCGCTGCCTCCTTGGTTCTACAGACTCATCCCCAGAGCCTGCTAGCCTACCCAAAGCCTTATTCCAAATAGCACTTTGCACAGCCCACTAAGGAAGGCAACAACACAATAAAATAGCAACCATTCATTGCACATTTATTCAAAATTCGATTAAAACTATTTAGTTTAATTAACTCAACAAAATTGATGAACGTGGTCCAGTGAGAACAGCTTTTCAAAGTCTGATAGTCATTTACATCTCCAGTGGCCCCCGCCCCCACCTTTCCTCTTAGCACCCTCTTAGTACCTAGTACCACCCACTTTGGGTACCACTGTGGTGTGGGAAGGGTGCTGGGGGCATGGAATGGGCAATGAACTTGGGGAGGCGTTCCCTTGCTTCCATCTCTCCTGTTTGTCTTCAAGGCGCACCGATGCATTCGGAGGAAGCCCTGCCATGTTGTGTGTCAGACAGCATCTCAGCCTGCCCTTTGCCCAGCTGGGCTGTCAGTTTACCCTGGGACAGATGGGAGGTGCTGATCATATCCCACAGCTGATCTGCCAGTGACCCTGTTTCCTTGTTTCATGGCCTCCACAAGAAATGGAGCTTTCATCCCTCCAGATTTGTTGTCTTAGCATATCTGGAGATTTTAGATGCGTTCTGTCGACATGTTGTAAATTAGCTATTTTTGTTCCCTTCCACTTTGTCACCTTGCTAGACTGGGGGGTTTTGAAGGAGACCATCGCAATCCAGCCATAACAGACTGGGATTGTCATCTTTACATTTCTTTTGTGATCCTGAACCTCTTCGTTTTCTCTGCCCTGATTGCTCTCATCATGTGACCTGCACAATGGCTTTGTTTTGCTGTTTGAAGTGCCACTTAAGAGCGCTAAGCTTATCCATAACAGACCAAGGAGGGACAATAACTATTAGATTAAATTGAATCAAATTGGAATAATCAGAAGAGTGGGGGGGGGGGGGAATCCCTGGTTGTTCTGTAAATGCCAAGGCAAAATTTCACAAAGAGCAAAATGAAAAGGGCAGGCGTGAACTGGCAAGGGAGCCCAGTTGCAGCTTCACGCTTTGAATTCAGAAGATCCCAGATTTTGTCCACAGGATCTCCAGTTAGATGGAGCTGATATGGAATCAGTTGCACTGGTTGTCGGGGGCTTGTCCAGGCCCATTTCAAAGTGCTCTTTATTGCTAGGTTTATTACTCCTTTTCACTTTCACAAAAAATCTGTTTTATGGTATGGTTACCAGTGTGTTGTGTTGTGTTGTGTTGTGTTGTGTTGTGTTGTGTTGTGTTGTGTTGTGTTGTGTTGTGTTGTGTTGTGTTTGAAGCTGAGTAGCAACTGGGAGTCAGTAATGGGGATGGTATGGCCAAAGACCCTGGGCCCAAGCACACATGCATGTTGTATAAATGTGCAAAGCCCTTCTTTCGCACCCTGTGAAACATAAATGTGCCGACCCGTGACTCCCGGGCCTTCCCCGATCTCCTGCCCTCTTCCCCCTTAGTTTTGACAGATTGGGGGAGGCTCGGGAGTCGCAGGTGGGCAACCGTTGCCCAGGAGGGACACCAGGTGCACGGTTTCTCTGCCAGGCAAAGTGCAAAGCTCTTCTTTCACATCCTTTAAAACATAAATGCGCAGAGTTTTTAAAAAACTGGGCAATGGCCACCAACCCACAACTCCTGAGCCTCCCCCATCAGTCAAAACAAAGGGGGAAGGGGGCAGGAGATGCTGTGGCACCCACCATTTTTCCTCACCGGAAGTCCTCATATGATGTGTTGCTCACATGACACATGATATGGGGACTTCCGGCGGGGAAAATTGCAGGTGCCATGGTAGCGAGCAACTCCTGAAGCCAGCCAGAGCCAACTGTGCTACCAGGCTGGCTCCGGGCTGCTGAGGCTGCTGCTGCCATGTTTCCCAGGGACAGATTTTCAAATCTGGAGACATTCCGGGGATGGAATTTATCCGGGGACAGATTTGCAAATCCGGGGACTGTCCACAGGAACCGGGGACGTCTGGTAACCCTATTTTATGGCCTTGTCAGTTTCCCGTTTGTGGAAGCTATGAGACTGAGCAGTAAGGATCCATTTAAGCCAGCTATCTCCCCCCCCCCCAACCATTTCTGACTGCTAAGGAGTCAGACCTGCAAGAAGAAAGAAAAACCTGCTCCTGATTATAGCCCAGAGTGACTCTTGTCAATGAATAATCTCAGCACACCCTAAAACAGCTCAACGTGGGAACGTCAGGAGCACCTTGGAAAGCCATAGCAGAAAGAAATACAAAATGCCTTGGTCTTTTTTTTGCCCGCTTTAAATTGTTTATGGCCCAAATGCCTCCAGAGACCTTTTAATATTCTGCCGCCTGAAAAATAATCCCTCTGTACATTATGGCACTGCAAGGGAGGAGTCTGAGGATGTGATTTGAGGGTGTCAAATCTCTGGCAACAGCTGATGTGGCAGAGAGAACAAGAAGGAGATAGGAAAATAAGGCTTAAAAGAGGCTAACAACAGTGAAACACTCACATAAAAGTGGAAAAATAAAGATTCCCCCCATCTCTCTCTCTCTCTTTTATTAACGCTATCACAATTCATTGCCAAAACTATTAGACACCCTTGTTTCTACAAAATAGAAAGGGGGAAAAGAAAGTGATATTTGATGGGGGAAGGGACTATATATATATATATATAGTGTTGTGAATAAATAAAAATGAAAAAATATTTAGATTTTATCATGAAGATAGTTTGCCAGTTATTCCTTGCCAATCAGTTATGGTGGGGGAGCGGGGAATCTTTATTTTCCCACTTTTATGTAATACAGTGTTTTGCTGTTGTTAGCAGTATTGTAATCAGATGAAAATCAGTACTGATGAACTCGGAGTGAAGTAACCAAAGGAGAGTTTTTTTTTAAGGGATTCTTGGGATATCATCACCTGCACTTATTTTTGTATAATGATCAGTGTTTCTGTCCAGAAAGGTATTTTTTCCCCAACTCCAAAAGGTATACAGTGGTACCTTGGTTTAAGAACAGTCCTGTTTACGAACGATTTGGTTTAAGAACTCCGCAAAACCGGAAATAGTGTCTTGGTTTGAGAATTTTACCTTGGTCTAAGAACGGAATCTAAACGTTGGAAGGGCACCAGCGGCAGGAGGTCTCAGTAGGGAAAGCACGCCTCGGTTTAAGAACCATTTTGGTTTAAGAACGGATTTCCGGAACAGATTAAGTTCATAAACCAAGGTACCACTGTATATTAAATCCTCCTCAATTCTGTTACGCCTAAAAGAAGTTAATTTTTAAGGAACTCGGGGCCAGGCCTGTTTTGCACTAACAGCATCTCTTTCTCTGTGTGCCGAGCGCAGTGTTTGCACTTTCAAGAAACCTTTTGGCAGGAGTGTCTTTTAAGGTGTAAAGGAAATAGAGCTGGGTGTGTGGAGCAAGCAGTTTGTTTCACTGGCAGGTAATCTTTATAAGCAAGCTGGGAGCTGGCAAGGTGGGTCCGCCATGTCAAGAGATGGGCAGACAGTGTGGGAGACAGATCCGACCCACAGGGCACAATCTATGGGGAGCTGGAATGAGAAGACCTGTTTGCCTACCATTGGTGTGGGGATGAGGGTGCCACGCAAGAAATATTCCCGGCTGATTCCTGATTGCTAACCAAAATTAAGTTTTCTGCAGGGGTTTTTTGCAACTAAAGCTCAAACGTCCACCCCTGAGGATGGGGCAGCCTTGCTTCATGTTGTTTTCCTTAGAGTGTAGCAGGACCAGCTTTTCAACAGCACCTGCAGGCTGCTGTGTGTGGCTTTTTGATTGCTCTTGTCTATTGATCTGGGTAGCATCTATCTAGTCTCTTTGCCTCCTCGCCTTGTGTCTTTCAGAGGGGGTGTCTGGCAGATCATTTTACAAATCCCCCTGGTGAAATCAGCTGAAATGCTGAACCCTTTGTTCTTCAACAACTTCCCTCCTTCTGTGCATTTCTGCAACATTCCAAGCTAAGAGTCTCATCTGTTGCTGCTCCCACTGTTTGCCTCTCCCCCCACCCAGCACCGGCATTTGCCCTCACCCACAAAGGACACTGGAAAGGGTTGCTGTCCTGGCCGCTTTACAAGGACAGCTTTTCTTACTCTGCCAAACTAAGGTGCAGTTGATGCTCTGTGCTTTCCTTTGGCCAACCCAGGACCTGTATCCCTCCAGCTGCTGTTGAACTCCAACTCCCATCAGCCCCAGGTAGCATGACCAATGGAAAGCAGTGATGGGAGCTGGAGTACAATAACTCCTGGAGGACCAGCCTAGCAGTTCCTTTGTCAAGATGATGGCTTTGGCTGGCCAGAAGTACTGCCGGGGGTGGGTGGTGGGAGAGGGGTGGTAGCTCTGTGGAGGACACATCATGCTCCATCTTTAGTCCCCAGCATGCACTAAGTTCTCACAAGTGCCTCCTGGAAGCTGTCAGCAAGCAACAGCGGCCATATCCCAGGAACAGCTTTGACGGGCCAGCTAAACCAGGTGAGGGGAGTCGATGGGTCTCAAACCCACAGTGAGTTGGGGACTTCCCCTGCATGTGGAGACAGACTCCAGCTGATTGAGTTGACGAGACCAAGAGTGGGTCCAACAGTCAAGAAGGCACTTTCCACAGTAGAGGGAAGTGAGGGATAAATGGGGCTCATCCACCTGGGAAGGTAATCCATCTAGGAGAAGGAAAACTCTGATACCAAACTTCCACTGCCTTGCAGGACATCTTCAGGAGATGAAAAGGCTAAGGAGTAAACCCTGCCCAAAGCTGGAGTGGAGTCCCTAAGGCAGTTGGAAGGCACCTTGTATGCCTCTATCTGGCAACTCTTGCAGCCAAGCTGGTGCCAAACGCCTTGCTCTGCTTTCCTTTGGACCCCATCAGTGAGGCCAAGAGGGGAGTCTTGTCATCTGAGCAGCCTAAGACCTCCATACACACTGGCCAGGCTTGTGTCCTGGGGAGGTCACTTCAGTGCTGCTGACACAGTGGTTTGATTTCACCCTCAGAGGCACACTCCATTGTCTCTTGAGCAGTGGCGTAGCGTGGGTTGTCAGCACCCGGGGCAAGGCAAGTAATTTGCGCCCCCTAACCCGTGGATTTTAGCACTCGAGTGCGAGTGCGCCCCCCCATGTTGCGCCCGGCCCCCCTGCACCCCCCCACGCTACGCCACTGGGGCTGGGGGCGAGCGAAGGAGCCAAGGACCCCCCCCCCAAAGGCTCAGCAGGAATTTATTAAATTTATTATTTGCGGAGCCCCCGCGGGCCGAGGCAGCCGAAGCCCCCTCCCCTCGGGCGCCTCCCCGCCCCCTCCTCTCCTTGGGCTGTAGGTGGAGCCCGCACTCCGAGGCGCTCCAGATCCGGGCTTGGCGAGCGCCTCTCCTCCTCCCGGCCGGGTCCGGGGGCTTCCAGCCGCGCTCCGTCCTCGCCCCCCCCCCCCCCGCGGCTGAGACTTGCGCTGAGAGCCGGAGCCAGCGGCGCCCCCTTCCGCCGGCTTCCTCTTGGAGGGTTTTGGGGAGCGCAGGACGCGGCGAGGCCCCTCGGAGCTCTCCTCCCTCCCAGTCGGCAGAAGCAGCCGCCGCCTGTGGCTGGGCCGAGGGGATGGCGGCGTCGGCAGGGTGCGGAGGCTGCCCGTGCCCAGCCAGGCGTCGGTGGCGGCGGCGGCGGCGCTGCTGCAGCGGCTGCTCATCCTGCGAGCAGTTAGTGGAGCGCAGCTGCAGCGGCGGCGGGGGGCGCGCGCGCGCTAGGGCGCAAGGCTGGCAGTGGCGGCGGGGAGCCCGGCGGAGGAAGGAACTTGTCCCTTCCCTCTGGACTCGCGCCCCCCCCCAGATGTTGCGCCCGGTGCGGCCGGCACCCCTGGCACCCCCCACGCTACGCCACTGCTCTTGAGACAGGCGGCTGCCAATTCTGCCATTTGTATGGGCAAAGAGAAAAATGGGTGGGCCTTTTCTCACCTCACCTGGCTGGATGCCACCTCATTCTTGGATGGAGAGCAATAGGCGATGCTGGGCTGTGTGAGAATATTGGCTGATGCTGGAATCTGGATACACAGAGGCTTCTCTTGCTCTGTGCTGGACCTGTGCTGACTCTGGGGCTTCCCTGGGAACAGAATGAGGAAACAAGATCTATGAGTGCGCTAATGCTGTGAGCCCCTCCATCCTATGCTCAGGTCGTATGTCTGTGTAAATAAAACCATATATCCTAAAGACACCACAGTCTCCACTGAGCTTCATGCTAAGGAAACCAAACCCTGGGTAAGTGCAGGAACTCCTAGAACCTCTCGCTGCTCAGAGATTGGTGTGCATGCAACAAGATTTTGAACCAAGTTGTAGCTTATCTCAGAGGAGGAAGGAGGTTGCTTTCCCTGACCCTGTAATAGCATGAGGTTTTCAGGGACAGGCAGATTGCATTGACACACCAAAGAAGTGCGCCCTGTGTAGAGGCCCGCTCTGGCTGAGCATGCAGCAATGGTTGTGCATGGAAAGAGACGCATGATTGATGCTTAATTTAATTGCCTTTATTGGTTCGTCTCTCCTGTTTGGCAATTCCATTAATCCACTTTGAGGCCCGGCTCAACTTCAACTTCAAAAAGGCTTACCAATGTTTGGTGCCAAGAATCCTGTCCC
The DNA here is from genome assembly GCF_964188315.1 of Podarcis muralis. Taxonomy (NCBI): domain Eukaryota; kingdom Metazoa; phylum Chordata; class Lepidosauria; order Squamata; family Lacertidae; genus Podarcis; species Podarcis muralis. Next base: position 13,743,760 of record NC_135661.1, read on the forward strand.
TCCAGAGAGGTCAAGCAGCAGAAGGGGGGTGGGGCAGAGGGCAAAAAGAGATTGCTAAATTCACAAGGGAAGGGGAGAGAAGAGGGGTGCCATAAAAGTTGCCTTAAAAATAGATACAGAAAAGAGGAAATGGTTTGTTTTATTAAACCAAAAAAGATGCCTGGAACATTGTATGTTTAGGAAGTTTAGAGCTTCCTCATGCTGCCATGATCTCCTTTTCCTGAGTCTCAAGAGTTGCATTTCTTACGCATTGTCATTAATGAGAAACGGATGTAGGTGCAATTTTGCAAATAGCAAGTTGTTCTCAGCATGAGTAGCAAAAAGGAGGGTTTTTTTTTTTAATCCCCCAAGAAACTCTGAGCTCCCTGAATTTTATTTTGCAACTCCCTCCCCCATTTTTTATTTCCTTCCTTTTGACAAGCTTTCACATTTTCTAACATTACAACTGCAGCTATAACAAAACAGGCTGCTGGAGAGGATTCTAGAATTAAACTCCTTATGAAGTGTGTGTATGTTTCTTTGCATGTGTAGATGCCATCCTGTTATGGAACGGCATCTGTGGAGTTGTTGGTGGGGCAATCCAATAGGGCAGAAAATGAAAGCATGCAGATAACTGAGCCCTATCATTTGCTAAGAGAATCCCAGGATGGGAATCCCAGATTGCAGAGCCCCCGGCTAACCCAGAGGGCCGCGCACTCCCACCTTCCCTAGGGTCTCTGCTTTGCAGACAGAATTTCCGACTCCAGCCGAGGGAAGGAGAAGCTCAGAGAGTCTTCCGGGCTCTCGTTGTTTCCTCGCTCTTTGCCTTCCACCCCCCACTCCCAGGGGACTCTTCTGTAAAAACTCCTGCTCTTCCCCCAGTGGGCAACTCTGCTGCACTGTGTAAGACAATCTGGCTGCCGCCCGCTGCCTGGCACAATGAGATTGCCAAAGCACCATATGCTAGAGCTGGCTCATACGCCAACGTGCCCTGTGGCCCCAGGCTGCTCCCAGCCCTCCTTGCCTGAATGCGCTGCTGTCACACACCCTTCTGGGCTGTGGAAGCCTTTTCGTGATCTGCCTGATTGTCTTCCGTCCACATATGCCATCTGCGGATTCCTCCTGGGTTTTCAAGCGACGCGCGGAGAGAGACTCCTCCTCATCTGGGATCCTTGACAATGGGCCCTTTGTGTCTGGGAGTGGAGGCACATGGTTGCCATGGACAGAACTGGGCAGCCTAGCCATGTTCAAGCTGCCTGGGGTGACAGATATTTAAAAGCTGGGGAGAGCAGCAGCCTGGGTAGCAATGAATTTCTCCTTCCCAGACAGAGCCCCCAAGAGACAGCGGAGGGAGGATGAAGGGGTGTTGGGCCAAAGCAGGGGGGTGTTAGGGCCAGGCTGGGTGCTTAGCTCCAGGCCTGGTGGGGTGCTGTTCCTTCCAGAGTCCTGGAGGCCAGATGCTGAATCCAGAGCTGGCATCACAGGTTGGTAAGGTGGGGCACCTGCTGAGCTGCCACTGCCAAGAACTGCCCATTTCTCCTCTTCCCCATGGCCGCCTGCTTCTTACCTCTCTCAAACTCAACATGTCAGCACCTCCCACCATGCCTCAACCCTACCTTTGGGGCTGCAATTCCACATCTCTCCCCCAAAATGGGGAAGGTGGAAGCAATGCTGGGGAAACATGGAGGATTCCAGGATTAAGGCTGCATTGTGTGGAAACTTGTCACAGTCGGTGCTTGGTGCATTGTTGAGAGGGAGGTGGCCTCATGTCAAGTCTAAGAAAGTTCCACCCCCACCCTGGCATCAGTCCTGGATCTGGCTGCTCTCCTCTTTGTCCTTGCTTCCTCTCCGCATGTGACAGTCCCTCAGCTCCCCTTGCCTCTGCTGCCCCTTCACCCAGCCTGGGTCGCTTGGTCCCCCTTTGTGCTGTGACATCCTGCATCACCCCCTTGGTCTCCTCCCCACATCTACCCTGGAGAGTTGTGGCAACCCTTGGGGCTTGTCTCTTTCCCCCTTAAATAGGGGCACTAATCTATGTGGGACAAGAAGTTGGAACTGGATATGGAACAACTGATTGGTTCAAAATTGGGAAAGGAGTACGACAAGGCTGTATATTGTCTCCCTGCTTATTTAACTTGTATGCAGAATTCATCATGTGAAAGGCTGGGCTGGATGAATCCCAAGATGGAATTAAGATTGCCGGAAGAAATATCAACAACCTCAGATATGCAGATGACACAACCTTGATGGCAGAAAGTGAGGAGGAATTAAAGAACCTTTTAATGAGGGTGAAAGAGGAGAGCGCAAAATATGGTCTGAAGCTCAACATCAAAAAAACGAAGATCATGGCCACTGGGCCCATCACCTCCTGGCAAATAGAAGGGGAAGAAATGGAGGCAGTGAGAGATTTTACTTTCTTGGGCTCCATGATCACTGCAGATGGTGACAGCAGCCACAAAATTAAAAGACGCCTGCTTCTTGGGAGAAGGCCAATGACAGGCCTAGACAGCATCTTGAGAAGTAGAGACATCACCTTGCCAACAAAGGTCCGTATAGTTAAAGCCATGGTTTTCCCAGTAGTGATGTATGGAAGTGAGAGCTGGACCATAAAGAAGGCTGATCGCCGAAGAATTGATGCTTTTGAATTATGGTGCTGGAGAAGACTCTTGAGAGTCCCATGGACTGCAAGAAGATCAAACGCATCCATTCTTAAGGAAATCAGCCCTGAGTGCTCACTGGAAGGACAGATCATGAAGCTGAGGCTCCAGTACTTTGGCCACCTCATGAGAAGAGAAGACTCCCTGGAGAAGACCCTGATGCTGGGAAAGATGGAGGGCACAAGGAGAAGGGGGCGACAGAGGACGAGATGGTTGGATAGTGTTTTCGAGGTTACCAGCATGAGTTTGACCAAACTGCGGGAAGTAGTGGAGGACAGAGGTGCCTGGCGTGCTCTGGTCCATGGGGTCACGAAGAGTCGGACACGACTAAACGACTAAACAACAACAACAACATCCTACTCATGGTCTAAGCACCAGGGTGTAGCTGTAACCATGTAGCCATTTGCAAGCCTTTCAGATTATTATATACTGTTAAGCCCTTTAAGGCTGCAAAGGTGTCAGGAGAGGGCAAGTCCCACAGGGGACACAGGCCTTCCTTCTCCTCATGCATTGGAACAGTACAGTCAGAGGTGGCCTTTGACACTGCCAGTCTCCAAACCTTGCTGGAGGGAGATGGGGTCCAGTCTGAGTTCATAAGGCAGTCATGTGAGGACAAGCTTTGAACTAGTGACCATCCTGCAGTGCGGACTAAGAGCTGTTTGCAGGACAGAGAGGCTTGCAGGCAGCCAGCTAAAAGCAATCTGGGTCGACAAGAATGTGCAAGCGCAGCTCTGTGTCAAGGGCGACACAAAAGAGGGGTTTTGCAGACACAATTCCCCCTGCCGGCCCCTATTGTGGGAAAATTTCTAGCAGTTCTGCTTGCTCAAATGCTGGGGGATTTTATTTATTTGTTTGTTTATTTTGCAAGCATGCAATAACCTTGCATGAAAGTTAGATGATGGCTAAACCATGTGAGCAGACCTGCCCAAGGCATATTTTTTTTTTACTTCTCTGATATCATATATCATGTATATAACCCCTTTTCCATAGTGCCCCTTCCCATCACAACTGGCACCTGGCTGAAAGGCAGGAAGACCTTTCCAGCTTCCCTCCTCTCTTAATCCTACTCAGATCTTTATTTTTAAGTCCTGGTTACCAGGCAACGGTAACATGGCACTGCCTTGGAAGAGTAAGAGGCGAAAAGGAAGTGGTTGTTCTGCAGAGTTCAAGAGAAGTCTCCATCCAAACACAAGCTGACACTGGAGAGGAATGGAAAGCAAAAGTGTTGTCTGAATTCAGGATCCCCAGAGCAGGTCATCTAATGTGCCAGCCTGGGGAATGACATGAGCACCCAGGCTGAGGGGTTCAAAGCAGGGCGGAAAAGCACACGGCAGAGTCATAACTTTTCATTATATGTGCCTCTTACTTTTAAATTCTCAATAGCCTCTTCCATGTGTGTTTTTCAAATCTCGACATTTGTGACTGCAGGAGGTTGGGCTATATGACCCTTGGGATCCCTCCCAACTCGACAATTCTGTGATTACCCACAAATGCATTACACTCCCCAACACTGCGGCTGTGTACACAGTGACTTGTTTGTCACACAAAAATGTAATTTTTTTACTCAATCCAGCATTGTTCATGCTCTTCATCAGCATGCTGTTCTCCATCCAGGTTGAGTCTAGCTCCTGCCATCCACAATGCTGGGTTTGGTGACTTGATAGGCAATAAAAATCCTCCCTTTGATGAGGCTATCCTTGCTTTTTCCATTTGCCCCAGGTGAATAGAGAAGGAAGTGGGGGTTGTGATCTTGGTTTATGCTCACCCACAACATCATTGGGTAGAGGTAGAGACACCCCCCCCCCATTGCCCAAACCACCTACACCTGCCTTCCTCTGTTTTCAAATGGATGTGCTGCAGGGTAATGCAGAATCGAGCTGAGTTCTTATATTAAAAATGAAACCAGTTTCTCAGGAAGCAGTCTTCAGGGGCAAGAATAATGTGCAATATATCTGGATTGTGAACGAACTATGTGGGAAAAACAAGCACTCCGCCTCCATTGATTCTAGAAGGGAATGTGTGAACGCAGCGTGTGTTGGGTTGTTGGTCCATACATCAATGCTAACAGGCAGCATGTGTTCAAATATTTAGATGGAAGAGTGAGAGATGTGCCCCAGACACATACACATGCAAACCCAGAGGCCCAAGGAATGAAATTCTGCTCCATAGTCCTGTCTGGCAGGGGATGTGCTACATAAGGCCTTGTCAGCACACGGCACTGTTGCTCAGGGTCTTGCACTGGCTGCCAGTTTGCTTCTGGGCAAAGTTCATAGTGTTACTATTAGTGTGTGTGTGTGTGTGTGTGTGTGTGTGTGTGTGTGTGTGTGTGTCTCTCTATATATATATAGTATATTAGTATAATAGCTTGGGAGCAGTTTACCTGTGAGATCGCCTTGCCCATGTATGCCCACCTGACCTGACAGCTTCGATTGGCGAGACTGGCTCTGTTACAAGTGTCACTTAAGACCCCTTCTGCATTTGTATGGAACCAATTTTTAGTGCAGCAGCAGTAGCAGCTACCCTCTGGAACTCCCTGCCTCTTGACAGCAGTCAGGCTCCTTCACTGAACTCTTCTCAGCACTTGCTAAAACCTTCTTGGTCAGACAAACCTACCGGGACATTTGGAAAGTTCATACAGGTTTCGATCTGTCTTTAGTCTACTGTTATGTCAACTTTTCAAATGTCTTGCATTTTTGCTGTTAATTCTTCATATTTTGTTCATTGATTTTCAGTGCATGAACACAGTTAAGTCTTCTTACTAACAATGTTGTTGTTTTTTTTACAGTCAAGCAGTATATAAATTTTCTGAAATAAATAAGTAAAACACACCTTTCCTGTTTGCAGCCCTGTTTGTCAGGAGCTGGCCATACCATGAGACCAAGGGAAGCAGACCCTCTCAGCTGGCAGATTATGGATGCCATGAGGGATGGCAGAAGGGAAGGGAGCAAGTCTGACCTAGTGCAAACAAGGGAACAGCATATCCTCCTAGCAGCCTTCACGGACATGGGGCGGGGGGTGACTGTGCTGGATGCTCTGCTGCGAGGGAGAATCATATGTAGCACCAAACACTTAGGCTGGTCCAGCTGCTTCTAAGTAGTGCAATAAGAGCATTAAAGGGTAAAGGGACCCCTGGCCATTAGGTCCAGTTGTGACCGACTCTGGGGTTGCGGCGCTCATCTCGCTTTATTGGCCAAGGGAGCCGGCATTTGTCCGCAGACAGCTTCTGGGTCATGTGGCCAGCATGACTAAGCCGCTTCTGGCGAACCAGAGCTGCACACGGAAACGCCGTTTACCTTCCCGCTGGAGTGGTACCTATTTATCTACTTGCACTTGACGTGCTTTCGAACTGCTAGGTTGGCAGGAGCAGGGACCGGGCAACGGGAGCTCACCCCGTCGCGAGGATTCGAACCGCCGACCTTCTGATCAGCAAGTCCTAGGCTCTGTGGTTTAACCCACAGCACCACCCACAATAAGAGCATTACAACCGTGCAAATAACGTTCTCTTCCTCCCTGACCACATATACTTTGAGTAAGTAATTTGTGGCTTTTTGTTAGGCTTGGTCCCCTGGAGAAGATTCTTCCTCGCCACAGGCGACCAGATGAGTAACGGTTTCAGGTCTCTCTAGGTTTTCTGCCTACTCTTCTTGCTGGAAGGAAGAGACTCACGTGCTTTTGCCTTCAAGCCACATGCCATCTGGGCTCCTTGGTTGTAATTAAACGTTTTTAGCAATAATGAACAGAGAAGATTTGCTGCAATGTGTAATTTACGCCGGGGCTTTCTGTCAGCCTGATGTCCCGATAAAGCTGCAGTTGTTTGTGACTCAGCCTGCAGCTCCCACACACACACACCCTGCCCACTTCCCCCTGTGATCCTAGAAGTATATAAACCCCCTCAAGCATTGTCAAGAGGTGCATTCTGACATTAAAGTTCTGGATTCTGGGAAAGGGGGCTTGGGCAATTTCTTAACATTGCTGTGTTAGACATATTAGAGCTGGAAGGTGTGCGGAGGAGGGTGACCAAGATGATGAAGGGTCTGGAAACCAAGCCTTGGGAGGGAGCTGGGTATGGTTAGCCTGGGCTCATCAATCAGGTTTCCTGTGGGTTGACTTCTGTTCCGATTCAGCGGTAAACAGTGGGTTTTCTCGGGGAAAGAGGCGGGACTAAGGGAAAACCTCTTCGACTTGTGCCTTGAAGTCACGGACCAATGGAAGAAATTGTGGGACAAAGGGAAGTGTGGATGACATACTGTATTTTTTGCTCTATAAGACTCACTTTTTCCCTCCTAAAAAGTAAGGGGAAATGTGTGTGCATCTTATGGAGTGACTGCAGGCTGCGCAGCTATCCCAGAAGCCAGAACAGCAAGAAGGATTGCTGCTTTCACTGTGCAGCGATCCCTCTTGCTGTTCTGGCTTCTGAGATTCAGAATATTTTTTTTCTTGTTTTCCTCCTCCAAAAACTAGGTGCGTCTTGTGGTCTGGTGTGTCTTATAGAGCGGAAAATACGGTAATAGCCACCTTCAAATATCCGAAGGGCTGTGCCACATGGAAGACAGAACAAGTCTGGTTTTTTTGCTGCTCCAGATGGTAGGATTCAAATGACACGGAAGGAGATTCCAACTAAACACAAGGAAGAACTTTCTGAGGGCAAGAGCTGTTTGGCAGTTGGAGGGTGATGGACTCTCCTTCACTGGAGGTTTTTAAACAGAGGTTGGATGGCCATCTGTCAGGGATTGTTCAACTGTGATTCCTGCATTGCAGACATTTGGAGTCCCTTCCAGCTCTGCACTTCTATGGTTCTAGGATTCTAGAGAGAGAGGATGCAAATAGCCTTTCCATCTTTGTTTGTGCAGGCCCCCAAAGTAGACTAGAACATCCAAAATGAGCAGCGAGACCATCCCCGAGGAGGTCTCCTCCCTCCCCACCCAAAGCCAGCATTACTTCGACCGGTTCGCAGAAGATGACCCGGAATACCTGCGCATCAGGAACATGGCTGCCGACCTGCGCCAAGACTTCAACCTGATGGAGCAGAAGAAAAGGGTCACCATGATTCTGCAAAGCCCTGTGAGTATCACCCACCTCAATGGTGCAAGCCAGATTTGACAGGGTGGGGGGGACATTGTGCAGCAAGGCAAGAGCCATTCCCCTCAGGAACAGCAGGGCTCAGCTTGAGCCGGTGAGCATGTCTGACCTTGAGGCAGGGCCACATGACCTGCTCTGGGCTACAGGCAGGGCCAGATTTAGGTTTGATGAGGCCCTAAGCTACTGAAGGTATTGGGGCCCTTTATATGTCCAACTGCCCTTTGTCAACAACAAATTGTCACTGTTTTTTGTGTTGAATATATGCTATATGGTAATTTATGGACCTAATAGGATCTAAAGCCATTTGCACATAACAAAATATGCATTTTATCAAAGTAATTCTTTACATTCTTTTGTTCAAACTTTCCTCCTGTGCTTGATTCAGGACCTGTGCTTATTTGGGTCTACTAGCTGATCTCCTGAGTGATTTGCAGTTGATCAATAAGGGTTTCTGACTCCTGGCAATAGGAAAGCCCCCCCCCCTTTACCACAGACACACGGCTATGGAAACCAATAAATGTTACAATTCCACTTCTCATTTCCCCAAATTATGTGGGTACCTTAAAGATTAACAATGATCCCAGCGCTGTGAAGTTAATTAACAGCTGCAGTGGGATAGAAAGCCATTACTGTGATTGAATCCAGAGTCCTTCAGTGGTTCAGGGATGATTCATCCCATTGCACCATTTGAGGTGAAACAGGAAATGCTACGCTGCCCTGCCGCCAAAGCACCCCTTACCTAGCTGAGCAGAGGTTGGTTCTGGCGAGATCTTGCGGGACGTGGGTGAGATCTCACAAGATCTTGCCCAAAAAAACAGTGGCACCACTTCTCATGGATGGGTCTGCCCTGCAGTGGTTTTACAATGAAGTCTCCCTTTATTGTAAGACAGGCCACTTTCGGACCAGCCAGAGAGTCTTCCTGGGCAGATGAAAGGGTCTCTCTCTGGTTCCTGAATATCCAAATGAATGAAGTGGTCATTCTTGAGCAAACGAATGTCAGAGTTTGAAGGGTACAGAGGAGGAGGAGGAGGAGGAGGACTCAGAGCTGCTGCAGCCTGGATCATTCAGGGTCTCTGTGGGTTTCCCCCACCCCAGTCTTTCAGGGAGGAGCTGGAGAGCCTCATCCAGGAGCAAATGAAGAAAGGAAACAACTCCAATATCTGGGCCCTCCGACAGATTGCAGACTTCATGGCCAGCACTGCCCCTTCCGTCTTCCCACCTTCACCCTTGAGTAAGTTGGCATCCCTTGTATGAATGGCTCTGGTGCCAAAGCACCTTCTCCATCTCCTGAGCCCCTTTCCTCCCTCCTCTTGCCTAGAAATCTGCCTGTGCCTCACATCAACACAAGCCACCTGGCCACCACACAGGTGTCATTCACACCATTACATCTGAAGGAATGTCATACCACTTTTTAAACACATACGGCTTCCCCCAAAGAATATATATGGGGCTGAGTGTTGTGAAGAGACCCCTATTCCCCTCCCAGAACTACAAGGCCTAGAGCGGTCTAATAATCAGCCCCTCTCCACGGAGAACGGTAGCTCTGGGAGGGGAATAGGGAAGGGGTCTCCTAACAATGCTCTTAACAAACTACAGCTCCCAGAAGTTTTTTGGGGGAAGCTGTGACTGTTTAAAGTGGTGTCACAGTGGTTTAAATGTATGGTGTGAATGCGGACCCAGTGACTCCAGCAAGGCCTGACTGTGCTCAGCCTTTTGCCCCACACTGCACCCTGGCCTGGCCGCCTCATGGGACGCCTCCCCCCCCCCCCCCCACACACACTTTTCAACCTTGTTTTGAATTTGGCGGACCCACGCATTGCTCTCAGCATTCACTTCTGCAGAACCCCCCACCCACCTGACACATGAGCCGCCAGCCCCAAAAGGGATCCAGCTCTTCGTTCTGCAGCTACCCCCACCTCAGCCACAATTCCTGACCGCCTTCCTCTCTCTCCATCCTGTCCCTTGAGATACTTGACACCCAGTGAGGGAGGGTCTTTCTCCTGAAATGGTAGGAGGAAGTGATGGTTTGGCCTAGCCAAATGGTTGTAAGGTCACCTGATGGTCCAGAAGGTCAGGATTAAATCCCGCATTGGCTGCTCATGCCTGTTTCCAGCCAGGAACAGGTGCCTGTAACCAAAGCAGCAGGATTTACAGGTGAAACTCGGAAAATTAGAATATCGTGGAAAAGTTCATTTATTTCAGTAATTCAACTTAAAAGGTGAAACTAATATATGAGATAGACTCATAGCATGCAAAGCGAGATATGTCAAGCCTTCATTTGTTACAATTGTGATGATCATGGCATACAGCTGATGAAAACCCCAAATTAACAACCTCAGAAAATTAGAATATTAAATGAAACCAGCAAAACAAGTACTGCAAATAGAGCAATATTGGACCTCTGAGAGGTAGAAGCATGCATATGTACTCAGTACTTGGTTTGGGCCCCTTTTGCATCAGTTACTGCCTCAATGCGGTGTGGCATGGATGCTGTCAGCCTGTGGCACTGCTGAGGTGTTATGGAAGACCAGGAAGCTTCAATAGCAGCCTTCAGCTCTTCTGCATTGCTCGGTCTCATGTCTCTCATCTTTCTCTTGGCAATGCCCCATAGATTCTCTATGGGGTTCAGGTCAGGTGAGTTTGCTGCCATTCAAGCACAGCAATCCCATGGGCATTGAACCAGGTTTTGGTACTTTGGGCAGTGTGGGCAGGTGCCAAAGTCCTGCTGGAAAATGAAGTCAGCATCCCTATAAAGCTCGTCTGCGGAAGGAAGCATGAAGTGCTCCAAAATCTCCTGGTAGACGGCTGCGTTGACCCTGGACTTAATGAAGCACAGTGGACCAATACCAGCTGATGACATGGCTCCCCAAATCAACACAGACTGTGGAAACTTCACACTGGACTTCAAGCATCTGGCATTGTGTGCCTCCCCAGTCTTCCTCCAGACTCTGGGTCCTTGGGTTTCCAAATGAGATGCAAAATCCATGCCACGCCGCACTGAGGCAGTAATTTTCTAAGATTGTTAATTTGGGGTTTTCATCAGCTGTATGCCATGATCATCACAATTATAACAAATAAAGGCTTGACATATCTCGCTTTGCATGTCATGGGTCTATCTCATATATTAGTTTCACCTTTTAAGTTGAATTACTGAAATAATGAACTTTTCCACGATATTCTAATTTTCGGAGTTTCACCTGCAACTCCCTGCCCGCCAGCTGACCAGTGGGGTGGGGTTGAGCCCTGCTCAGTTTGACCAGATTCCATGCCAACGCTTTCCTGATTCAGAAAGTCACCTGCGGCAAGTCCCCGGCTAAATTGAAGTGTTCCCCTCCATTTTAGCAGGGCATCTGATGCCAGCCCCTTCAAGACAGATAAAGGAAAGTCCTCCTTCACACAGCACAGAGTTAAACTATGGAACTCACTCCCACAGGAGGCAGTGATGGCCACCAACTTGCATGGCGTTAAAAGAGGCCAGGGCAAAGCCATATCGCTATGAGCCACAATGGCTCTGCTCTGCTTTCACGGTCAGAGGCAGCAATGGGAGAACAGTATGCTGGACTAGATGGGCCATTGGCCTGACCCAGCAGGCTCTTCATATGTTCTTCCAGATTCATAATCGTTTGCTAAAGCCAGGAGGGGGTCTTCATTACAGCAGTACCTTAAATAGTGCGTTGAAGTCCTGATTTCAGAACTTCAAGGCACCTTGGATCTGGCGTCATTGAGACATCAAGCAATTTCCCACCCACCTGTCAAATTTGGTCTGCAAGGCCTATCTGGATAAGAAGGTGTCCTGTGGCGTCAAATAGGTTCCCCACCTCTGTTTCAAAATTAAATCACCCACAAGGAATGGAGGAAAGTGAGAGGCAATGTGCTTTTCCAGAGCCATGGGTGGAACATGCAAATGGACCGTCTCACCCAGCTCCAGTCATGCCTTGATTGTGTTTGTTTAACCAGCTGACCCCTCCTGTGCGCTTTCTCTCCCACAGACCTCTCCACGGTGACCCCCATCAATGACCTCCAGGGCATTGACTCGACGTCCTTCGCCAAAGGGGAGAGGCTCATGCGCTGCAAAGTCAGCAGCGTCTACCGGCTGCTGGACCTCTATGGCTGGGCGCAGCTCAGCAGCACCTGTGTCACGGTGAGGGGTCCCTTCCCTGCCACCCGCCACCCACTTTGCTCAGGGGCTCCTTCAGTGGCCAGGAAACAAGGCGCCTTGAAATCTCCTTTTTCTTGGTCAATGCCCACTTTATCCCCTTTGGCTCAAGGCAACGGTGCACCAGTTTGTTTCCAGGCCCAAAGTGAGGGTTAAAATCTAACAGGTGGTTGCCGAACTGGTCAGACAAGTTTCTTTTTAAGACAGTGACCTTAACTGTCCCAAAAGAATGAGCTAGGGTGTAAAAGCTACAGCTAAGTGAGATGGCCCTCCAGGCTAAGCCGCCTCTTTCCTCCACCCCCCTCACCCAGCTCCTAGGTAAGAAAACAATAGCCAGAGTGTGTGTGAAAGGGCTGAGCTGGAAGCAGGCTGGAAGCTGGAGACACAGGGACCTGCTTGCTCTGTGCTGGATCCAAAGCCGTGACTACTAGAGAAGCAAGATCTGTTGGGGTGGCAATGCTGTGAGCCCCTCCATCTTATGCTCAGGTTGTAGATGTTTGTAAATGAAATCATACGTCCTAAAGACACCACAGTCTCTGCTGACCTTCCTTCCAAGGAACGCAAGCGCCTGGAAACCCCTGGAGTCAGTCTTTCAACACTCAAAGATTGTGGTGACGTGTAACAGTATTTAAAGCCCTGAGCGGCTTAGGCCCCAAATATCTGAAAGATGGTCTCCATCTCTGCTGACCCTCTTGGATGTTCCGCCCGGGAAATGGCAGCTCAGGAGAGGACTTCCCCTGTGGTAGCCACTAAACTGTGGACCTCCCTCCCCACAGAGGTGTTCTACCATCTTCATTGTCTAGGTTTCACCAGATACTGACACCCTTTGCAGTTAGGGTGTGTTTTGTTTTGTTTTGTTCTTTGTTTTGTGGGACCCACCTCTTTGGCATAATTTACACTGTTCTGAGCTGACTGGAACAGTTTTACTTGTTTTTATACCTGTAATTGTTTTATCTGTTTTTATAACGGTAAATTATATTGTCATAAGCCATCCTGGGATCTTATACAGTGGTGCCCCGCAAGACGAACGCCTCGCAAGACGGAAAACCCGCTAGACGAAAGGGTTTTTCGTTTTGGAGGCGCTTCGCAAAACGAATTTCCCTATGGGCTTCCTTCGCAAGACGAAAGCCCATAGGGAAATCTCCGGGACAGTGGGGAAGCGCAGCGCGTCTTCCCCACTGTCCTCGGACCTCCTCCGAAGGCTGGCGGCGGGGCGGAGAGACCTTCTCCCTGCGCCAGCCTTCGGATGGCTGTCCTGAAGACTTGCGGTGGGAGGAGGGTTTTCCTTCCCACCGCCAACATTCAGAATGCTGTTCTGAATGTTGGCGGTGGGGAGGAAAAACCCTCCTCCCACCGCAAGCCCCGGGAACAGAGGAGAAGCGCTGCACGCCTTCCCCTCTATTCCCGTACCTGACCTGAAGGCTTGCGGTGGGGAGAAAAGCCCTTCTCCGCACCACCAGCCTGGCAAGTGGTCTCCATAGGAACGCATTAATTGATTTTCAATGCATTCCTATGGGAAACCGTGCTTCGCAAGACGAAAAACTCGCAAGAAGAAAAAACTTGCGGAACGAATTAATTTCGTCTTGCGAGGCACCACTGTAGTAAGAAATGGCAGAAATAAACAGTGTCTTAAAGGTGGGTGAAGACTCAGGGGGAAATAACGAAATGAAGGGAAGAGCCTTCTGATCTTAATTTCCCTAGGGAAGAAGGGAGGCCACAGGAGCCCAAGGAAATGAAGACTTGAGCTCACCATTCTCTTCTGGTCTTCCTTTCACAGCTGAGAGTCAGCAAAGAACAAGACCACTTCCTGATTTGCCCTGTGGGCCTTTCATGTCCTGAAGTTACAGCTTCTAGCCTGGTGAGCACACAAGATTCCTCTTCCTCTCTCCATTTCCACAACTGGCTAACTTGAGGGTTTGAGCATCTTCACACTTAAGGCATTATTAATAAATAAGTACAACACCTCCCTTGAGGGTCAGACAACACATCATGAGAGGCATGGGGCGGAGTCTTCGCCCCCAGTTCCCTTGGCATCATGGAGGGCAAATGACTTGGTCAGCTGATAGGAACTGGAGACTAAAATACCTGGAGGTTGGAGGAGGCAATGTAAGCCTGATAAAACCCAAGGAATCACCAACTGCAGAGAGGCTTGGAAGGGTGAGGTCTCTGTTTCATATTTTGCTGTCTGATGTGCAAAGGATTGCTGGGGCCGGGTGTGGGTTGAGAGGGGGTAAAATGAGAAAATGCAGAATTCTGATAAAAGGGCACACTCTGGGTCTGAATTAAAATGGGAAGTACCTGTCACTCTTGTGACTGAAAATATTTCTTCTTAGAATGGGTAAGGTTAAGACACCTGGCTTGAGAGCAGTACATGTGAAAAGGATCTAGGAGTCTTGGTTGACCACAAACTTGACATGAGCCAACAGTGTGACGCGGCAGCTAAAAAAGCCAATGCAATTCTGGGCTGCATCAATAGGAGTATAGCATCTAGATCAAGGGAAGTAATAGTGCCACTGTATTTTGCTCTGGTCAGACCTCACCTGGAGTACTGTGTCCAGTTCTGGGCACCACAGTTCAAGAAGGACACTGACAAACTGGAACGTGTCCAGAGGAGGGCAACCAAAATGGTCAAAGGCATGGAAACGATGCCTTATGAGGAACGGCTAAGGGAGCTGGGCATGTTTAGCCTGGAGAAGAGGAGGTTAAGGGGTGATATGATAGCCATGTTCAAATATATAAAAGGATGTCACATAGAGGAGGGAGAAAGGTTGTTTTCTGCTGCTCCAGAGAAGCAGACACGGAGCAATGGATCCAAACTACAAGAAAGAAGATTCCACCTAAACATTAGGAAGAACTTCCTGAGAGTAAGAGCTGTTCGACAGTGGAATTTGCTGCCAAGGAGTGTGGTGGAGTCTCCTTCTTTGGAGGTCTTTAAGCAGAGGCTTGACAACCATATGTCAGGAGTGCTCTGATGGTGTTTCCTGCTTGGCAGGGGGTTGGACTCGATGGCCCTTGTGGTCTCTTCCAACTCTATGATTCTATGATTCTATGATAAGAATTGTCTGTCCTTGGGGGGGAGGGGATTCCAGTCCTCTGTATTTCTGCAAAGTTACTGCCTTGGGCTTTCCTCTGCCCAGCCAGGTGGCACTCGCAGATCAATGACTCACACAAAGATACAGCAAGCAGAGCATATGACGGCAGAGACTTCTGCCGCATCTCTAGACCTGAGTGGAGGTCTGCAAGTCTAGAAGAGTAACATGCAGAGTTGGAAGAGTCAGCCTCCAACGAGGTTGAGAAGCTCCACTGTGTCTCTGCATGAGGTGCAATTGGATCACTCATTCACAGTGGGTATTATTGGAAGCTCACAAAACCAGAGCAGTGACTCATGCAGAGATGCAGCAGGCAGACTCCCTCATGAGAGGATTGTAGCTGGGTTGCCATGAGCCTTGAATATTGTCAAAAATGTATTTATCATGGCACTTGTCAACCTATCTTGCCACCTGGTTTGGGAAAGACTGCGTCGCCTACCCCCTCTATCCCCAAAAGGAAGCTGCCATCCAGGCATCACCTTTAGGGTGCAATTCAGCACCCTAACATCTCACCCATCTGTGCTTCCACCTTCTCTTTTGCACTGCAGGTAAAAGTGAACATCCTGGGAGAAGTGGTGGAGGCAGGCAGCACCAGCTTCCCAGTGGATACCCGTAGGTTCAGCCTGCACTCTGCCATCTATGCAGCCAGACCAGACGTGAGATGCATCATCCATCTGCACACGCCAGCCACTGCTGCAGTAAGGAACACTATCCATTCATCTTGCTGACAGAGCAACGAGAAACAGCAGACAGAGCCTCCTGCCCAGTCTCCTGCTCCGAGACTGATTTATAGAAGAGCATTAAGCTTGGAACAGCTTGGCCTCTCCATCCCTCCTTGTGCACTGCAGAGACTCTGGGAGACTCTGAATGGGAGAAGGTCTTAGGAATAGTCAGGGGGACCCCAGTTTCACAGTATCCAGGATGCCCAACACGGAACCCAACAGTGCTATCTGGAAGGCATCGTGTAAACCAGGGCATCTTTTGAGTTTATTCAAATAAGAACAGCAGAAGCGCCTGCTGGATCAGACCAAAGGCCCATCTAGGCCAGCATCTTGTCCTCGCAGGGGCCAACCAGACACCACTGGCAAACCAGCAAGCAGGACTCAAACTCAAGAGCGCTCTCCCCTCCTGTGGTTTCCAGCGACTGCCTCCAACTGTGGAGGCAGAGCCCAGCCACCATGGCTCGTCGCCACCAATAGTCCTCTACTCCTCCATGAACTTGTCCCATCCTCTTTTAAAGCCCTCCAAGTCATCACTGCCTCCTGTGGGAGGGAGTTCCATAGCTTAACTATGCACTGGCTCTGAATTTTAGGGAGAATACTCGCCAGCAGTACAGAGGTGACAGGAGAAGAAAAATGAGATGTTTAGAGGAAACCACAAAGCAGCAAATGAGACAGGGAAGAGGAACAGAATCCCTGCACCTGGTTCTATGGCCAGGAATCAGGCAGGGTCCAGTCAAAGTCTAGGCTCAGTCAAGATCAGGACCTTGGACAGCTTCTGAGTCAGCTATGGGGGCTGTAGTCTCTGCAAAGAGCTATAGCCTGCTGAAGAAGCCTTAAGTAGATTGGCTGGTAGATTCCACCTCCCTGAAGGAGCTGGATGGATATAGGACTCTTGCACTGTTTTGCAGTCACTGGGAAAACTGCAGGGGACTGTGTCCTCTGGCCAGGAGGTCCCCAAATAAAGCCCGGGTGTTTCTCCCTCTGAGAAAGTAGCCTGACTCCATTGCAAGACCCCCAGGTTGTGGCTCATATCGCCCAGAGGGGATGTTGGTGAAAGGCGTTGGAAGGTGTTAAGCCAGGCATGTCCAAAGTCCGTTTCCATGGCCTAATTCGGCCCACTGGTCGGTTTATTTCCTGGGGTAAAATAAATAAATAAAAGCTCAACAGCTTTGGGGTAAAATCGTAAAAAAGCTAAACAACCTGGTCGGCCCTCATGCATGTTCACTTCATCAAATCAGGCCCTCTTTGAAAAAAGTTTGGGCACCCCTGTGTTAAGGGAAGGGACAGAAAATGGCTAGATTCCAGGCTTGTGGATGGTTGGGAGGAGAGAGAAACTCATGACTCCTATGCAACCACCAACAAGGCTCGCAACAACTTCCTAAGCATCTGGGTGGGCTTGTCTAAACAAAAAAATGTTTTAGCAGGCGCCCGAAAGAGTACAGTGAAGGCTGATGTCAATATGGAGGGAGTTCTAAAGTGTTGGTGTTGCCACACTAAAAGATGGCATCCTTAGAGATGTGGAGGGGGTATAATGTGGCCCCTGTAACAGTGCCAGTTCCAGTCAAAGCAGTCAAGCGGGCACAGGCGGGGTAAGGCCATCTCACATATAGAACAGGTCCCAAGTTGTTAAGGGCTTTATATGCTAATAGTCACACCTTGAACCTGGCCTGGTAGCAAATTGCCAACCAGTGCAGATCTATGAACACAGGTGTTGTTTGCTGACAAGGCCTCGATCCTGTCAGCAATCATGCTGCAGCATTGCACATTAACTGAAACCTCCGTATCAAGTACAAGGGAAGCCCCACATAGAGTGCATTGCAGTAATCCAGCCTTGAAGTAACCAATGAACTACTGTACCCAGGCTTTCCCAGTCCAGGAATGGCCACAACTGTTGAAGCAACTGCAGTTGGTAAAAGGCCCTTCTTGCCACCAAGTGCTTTTGCCTGGCTGGAAGGATGCCTCTCGCTTGCCTGGAAGGGGGGGTGGAGAAATCTCTGACTCTGGCATGCCTGGGATGTGACCTACAGTGCAAAGGTCAGGCCCACCTCTGTTGCCCATCCAAGGCACAGTGGAGATGCGTCGATGGAAAGACAAGGGATGGCTCTAACCTGCTCATCTTTGCCTCTCTGTCTCTGCTCTCTCTTCCTTCCCAGGTGTCTGCCATGAAGCACGGCCTCTTGCCCATTTCCCACGATGCACTGCTGGCAGGGAACATGGTGTACTTTGACTTCAATGGGGAGATGGAGGAGGAAGCGGACAGAATCGAGCTGCAGAAGTGTCTAGGACCCACCTGCAAGGTGAGGGTTGAGAGGTAGCATTCAGGCTTCAGCGTCCTCTGGCACTGTGGCGTGTCAAACAGCCCTTAGGGATTGTCCACACTGCTTGTTTTGTGCCCAGAAAGCCCAGGGGCAAGAGGGTTTCTGCTTGCCCCATGCATTCCAGGCAGGGGTCCAAGTGGTTTTCTGTCTGTTTGCCTCACGACTTTCCCCAGGAAAACCTGCTCTTTAACACGGAACCAGAGGAAGCGTCAATTCACAGAAAACCTGACTGATGTTTGCTCTGATTCAATGGTAAAGTGCCAGTTTCCCTGGTGGGGGGACGGCGGGACATGTGGAACTGTGGAGGAGCTGGCATTTGGGATCTAGACATCTGAAGTAGGGCTTAGCCAGACTTTTTGAAATCCTCGGGCAAGAGGCAGTGTGAAAAATTATACAGAATTGAGAAGCACTTATGGCTTTCCCCATTTTTACTGACCCTTTCTCCTTCCTTCTCTTGGCAGGTTCTAGTGTTGCGGAATCATGGTGTGGTGGCCTTGGGAGACACGGTGGAAGAAGCCTTCTACAAGATCTTCCATTTGCAGGCTGCCTGTGAAGTGCAGGTGAGCAGCAGAGCACACCCACACCCACCCACCCACACCCACACACCCTTCTTTTAGTCACCAGGCATGTTTTATCTAATCATATAATTATAGAGTTGGAAGGGACTCAAAGGGTCATCTACTCCAACTGCTTGAAAGCATTAAAGGTAAAGGTAAAGGTAAAGGGACCCCTGACAGCATTAGAGACACCATTATTATTTCAATTTGTGTGCCGTAGATTCTGGCGTATTAGGCGACTGGGCGTATTAGACGACCCCCCCCCCCAATTGGCAGCTTCAATTTGGGGGTTCGTCTTATAAGCCCAGTCACCTAATACACTGGGCAGCTCTGCACTGGGAGAAAGCCACCCGGCGCGGAGCAGAGCCTGCTGCTGCCGCCGCTGCTGCTTCCGAAGCAGCAGTGGGTGGGCTCTGCTCTGCGCCGCCCATACCCGGCATATAAGACGACCCCTGACTTTTTAACCTCTTTTCTGGGGTTAAGAAGTTGTCTTATACGCCAGAATTTACGGTATGTCCTTTCCCCATGTAAGCATGTCCAAAGCAGCCACAGTAACAACACAGGAGCAAAAATGCACATCAGGGCATCCCCACTCTAGTCAGTCTAATGCCAGTTCATTTAAGTTCACAAGGAGGCAACCAACCCAGATAATTCATTCTGAGAATACTCATGTGACAGTATTTAAAATCATTCTAAAGTAAGCAATATCCATTGATGTTGATAGTTTGTATCAGTTACTATTGATAGTATATATGTTAATGCCTTTTGTTTGGCATCCACCTGTCTTGGAAACAATGGAAGAGGACGCCTTTGGGGGTGAGGTCCAACTGTTGGAAGGTTGCAGCACCTGCTCTGACTCGAGAGACTGTTATGGGAGATACCTGTTTTGTTGCAGTTGGAGCAGATGAAGGCATCTGGTTGTGCCTTCACACACATGTCGCACATATGACACACACACACTTACTCCTGTTAAATTAGCAATGGTTTATTTCCAATATTAGCCACATTCCAAGTAGACCCCATGGAATTAGGGGACATAACTGATGTAGTTTCCTTCATTCTGGTGCACCTGCTCTGAGTGGATCTTAGCTGGCTCCAACCAAGTAGCATCTTAGTAGCTTCAGCTGCAATAATTAAATTTTTAGGCACAGGGAAATGATGTTTTTCTCCTTCAGAAGTTGTGGTATGGAAGGAACATTGTGTCCCTAACATGCTGCAGAGTGAAATTTGGCAGAGTATGGTGGCTCCTGGCAGCTGTGAAGTCCCCAGTGAAAATCACGCTTCTGTTCTGAACTCTCTGGGACGCTTTAGGAAAGCCTGCTTTTCTCAAGCTCAGCTTCACATTTGCAGCTTGGGGATGGTAAGAGCCTTTGAAGATGGGAAAGTGCTGGTTGAACATTGTCCTTCCCCAGCCTGGTGCTCTCCAGGCATTTTGGACTACAAATCCCACCAGCCCCAACATTTCAGGGCCCTGTCACCTAACCTACCTCACAGGGTTGTAGTGATGATAAAATGAGGAGGGGGAGAACTATGTATGCCACTCTGAGCTCCTTCAGGGAAAGGTGGGGTATAAATGTAACAAATAAATTAGCAATTAAGCCAAGAGGGGCACTATTTCCACTGCAGGGAATGGGGTGAAGTTTAACCCTCCATGCTCCAGTCATGATCCTAAAGAAAATCCCTACCCCGCTCCATGCTGATGAATCTCAGAAGAAAGGGAAAACTCCCCCTCCCTTCCTCCAAGCTGGTTCCTGCTAAGATCTGCAAAAAAATTAAAAAGTTGCACCCATTTTCTTGCTTTGCACAATTTAATAATAATAATAATAAAATTTTATTTATATCCCGCCCTACCCAGCCGAAGCCGGGCTCAGAGCAGTAAAATAATACAGCATTCTAAAATCAATTCATTATAAAATCAGTTCAAATCAAATTGATGGCAACCATTGGGCTAGAGTTCTGTGAAGAATTACCAAAGGAGGGGGTCAGGCTGTGCCTTGGCCAAAGGCCTGGTGGAACAGCTCTGTCTTGCAGGCCTGCAGAAAGATGTCAAGTCCCGCAGGGCCCTAGTCTCTTGTGACAGAGCGTTCCACCAGATCGGAGCCACAGCCGAAAAAGCCCTGGCTCTGGTTGAGGCCAGCCTAACCTCTCTGTGGCCCGGGACCTCCAAGGTGTTTTTGTTTGAAGACCGTAAGGTCCTCTGTGGGACATACCAGGAGAGGCGGTCCCGTAGGTACGAGGGTCCTAGGCCGTATAGGGCTTCAAAGGTTAAAACCAGCACCTTAAACCTGACCCTGTACTCCACCGGGAGCCAGTGCAGCTGGTATAGCACCGGGTGAATGTTATCCCGCAGCAAGGACCCCGTAAGGAGTCTCTCCACAGCATTCTGCACCTGCTGGAGTTTCTGGGTCAGTCTGAAGGGCAGCCCCACATAGAGCGAGTTACAATAATCCAGTCTGGAGGTGACTGTCGCGTGGATCACAGTGGCTAGGTCAGGGCGAGAGAGGTAAGGAGCCAACTGCTTAGCTTGGCGGAGATGAAAAAATGCCGCCTTTGTTATAGCTGCAATCTGCGCCTCCACGGAAAGGGTGGTGTCAAAGATTACACCCAAACTCTTAATGGAAGGCAATGGCACGAATTGCGCCCACGCAAGAGATGGGAGTTGCCCCCCCAATCCCATATCGTCCCTTCACAGCCACAGGACCTCTGTCTTCGAAGGATTTAACTTCAACCGGCTCCCATGAAACCATCCAGCCACAGCTTCTAAACATCTGATCAGTGTGTCTGGGGCCGAGTTAGGATAGCCGTCCATCAATAGATAGAGTTGAGTGTCACCAGCATACTGATGGCAGCCCAACCCAAAACTCCAGACAAGCTGGGCGAGGGGGCGCATAAAGATGTTGAAAAGCATCAGGGAGAGTATCGCACCTGATTTATTTAGTAATGTTTACTTTTTTGCATAGGCAGAAAGTTAAAGAATAGAACGTCAAGCTTCATAATCCATAAATGAATCAATTGTATTATTATTTACACAGGTGGGCTTCATCAGCTGTTTCCTCTTCTGGGGCTGTAAAAATGTTATCCCCCAAAGGCAACAGTCTTCCCCGGCCCCCTTGTCTGTCTTTCTGGCTCTGCCCACCCTTGTCAGGAACTAATAAGCCCTGCAACCCCAGGCAGGGTGGGGGTGGGGGGAGGCAGGTTGGACTTCCTGCAATTCCTGCCTTTGATGCTCAGTGCCATTGTCTGCCCCTCTGAGCATCAGCCTACTTCTTCAGCTGGAAAAAACTAGGTCAGCCATGTGCCAAGGCCCAGCGCATGAGCGCCGTCTGCAGGTGGAAGGGTGGCAATGCATGGGCTTCTTCCACACTTCCTTGATGACCAAAGGATGCTACTGTCTTGCCCCCCTCCCCGCACCCTCGGGCTCCTGCTGGGGCTGCAACAAATTGGCTCCCAACTGGTTCTCCCCTGCACTTTTTGATCTCTGAAGTATTCTCCAGATATTCTCTCAGTGCTCAGATATTTTGCTTGGACACCACATGTGGATAAATGGCCTCTCTTGTGGTTTGCACCTTTCCAGGTCTCAGCCTTGTCCAGTGCCGGCGGAGCAGAGAATCTGATAGTCCTGGAGCGAGAGAAGCACCGGCCCCATGACGTTGGCTCTGTCCGATGGGCCGGCAGCACCTTTGGACCCATGCAGAAGAGCCGGCTGGGAGAGCACGAGTTTGAGGCTCTGATGAGGATGCTCGACAACCTGGTGCGTTTGCAAGCGCAGATGCCACAGCGCCCATTTTCCTGGACATGTGTCCCATCCTCCCTTTCTCTGTCTAGTGCAGGGGAGCCTCTTCCCACCTGAGGGATGCGTTTCCTTCTGGGGAACCTTCTGGGACCCACATGCCAGCGGTGGGTGGGGCCAGAGGCAAAAATGGGCAGAGCAATTGATGCAGATGTTACCTTGGAACAGTCTTCTTCTTTGGCGATCACTCGGAGATGAGTAAGATGGTCTTCCATAAACATGGTTTTAACAATGAGTCCGTAAGCAGGCTGGCTTTGACACCCCCACACTCCAGGGCAAAAGCACTCCCAGGAGAGGGCAAAGCAAAGAAGGCACAGCAGGGGGTGTGGTGGGGAGAAACCCAAGGGCCACATAGAGTGACTTGAGGGCCACTGAGGTTCCCCACCCTGGCTTTAGCAAACCTTTCCCCAACTTAATTCAATGAGTTCCTGGATGCCGTCTGCCGAAATTGTCTAACAATGGATGGTTACCATTTTATAACTTCAAGCTGAGCATTTGCAAGCTGCCAGATCCCATTAATTAACCCATAAATCAGAACTGCTATCAATTGACTCTTGGTAGATGTTACTGATAGGAAATGTGGTAATCTCTAAGATAGTAAAAATACAAACGTTTTTCATGCATGCCAACAGCCACCAGCACCAGAAACTGGGGTGGGCTTGGGGGACTGAAAATCCTGCTCTACATCAGCAGGTAGTTTCTGTGCAGAAGGCAAGTGGCCTCACAGCTTCAGCTTTTGCCTCTGCGTCAGCATGCAGGAGAGCCTTCAGGGAACCCTCTTTGTCCTTCCTAGGGCTACCGGACCGGCTACGCCTACCGCTATCCGTTTGTCCAGGAGAAAACCAAGCACAAGAGTGAGGTGGAGATCCCAGCCACGGTCACAGCCTTTGTGTTTGAGGAGGACGTAGCCCCCATCTCAACTCTCCGGCAGCATGCCCAGAAGCAGCAGAAGGAGAAGACCCGCTGGCTGAACACACCTAACACTTATCTGCGGGTGAATGTGGCCGAGGAAAGCCAAGGCAGCGCCAGCAGAACCAAAACCACCGTAAGGAGAACACCATTCACTGCCTCTTGTCCCTGCGAAATGCTCCACATAAGCGAAGTGGCCAGCATTTTCCATGCTGAAAGAAAGGCAGGGCCCTCTTCGCCCATCCAATTGGCTACAGCAGAAATTTAGGGGACAGTTGATTGGTTGGTTGGTTGGTTGGTTGACATCTGTCTCAGGAGACAGTGGAGGAGTGCACCTTTGGAGAGTTACAGTGCCTACAGTTCCATAGTTTAACTGTGCTGGGTGAAAAAGGACTTTCTTTTCTCTGTTCTGAACTCAGCTTCAGTAATGTTATGACAGAAGGATAAAAACTTGCTTTCTATCCATGCACTATTCTATAAACTTCTGTCATACTCACCTTTTCCCTACACTAAAATACTGCAACTTTTCTTCACAGGGGAGTCAATCAACCCCCTTGATAATTTTGGTTGCCCTTTTCTGAGTCCCATTATTTGTGTGACAAAGCTCTGTCCTCTTGCGCTGAGGCTACTCCTCCAGGTCCGTCCGTTCCCCCACCCCCAGTAGCAGTCACTGGCTGGTATAGGAGGATGAAACATATTCACCGTGGGGGAGAGTTTAAAGATTCGAAAAGCTGTTTTAATTCAGTCAGGCCATTTAACTCATTTCAAGAAAATTTCTGCCTTGGACTATTCAGAAAATCAGAGGACATACGTTTCAGTTTTCAGTGACAATCAGGAAATAGGTAATAAGAGTTGTGACCTTCAGTAGTGGCAGATTATACAGTTCATGAGGACTAGTCACATGACAGCAGGGCCCACACAGTGAGGTGAGCGAGAGAAGATGAGGGTCACGATGATCTGAAAAGCTCTTCTTGCTGAATTAGGAACCTGAATGTCTGTAGCCTTACATATCTGGGCTCTTTCTCAGTGTGGATGCAAAAGCTGACTCATCAGTTTGAATTCAGAAGCCCCAAATCCCATCCTGCCTCTCAGCTTTGCAGATCATGTGCGGAGTTGGAAGGGACCCCAAAAATCATCCAGTGCCAGAATCACAGCTAAGGAACCCCTCTGTGCCCTTTCTCCACCCTTAAGAGACCTCCCTTTGCCCTTACAATTTGCCCTTGACTTTTCATGCTGCCCAGTGGATGAAAGCAGACGAGGTGGAGAAAACCAGCAGTGGAACACCGATCCGAATTGAAAACCCAAACCAATTTGTGCCTCTCTACACAGACCCACAAGAAGTTCTGGAAATGAGGAATAAGGTACAGCCGCCTCCTTCCCATTTGCTCTTTGGACACTTTCCATTTCTGTTGGTACCGCCTCCGTTGCTATGGCACCCCCAAAATAATCCTGGGAATTGTGTGTTGAGGAAGAATCCCCGCAGCCTCTCTCCCTAGCAGAAATACAATGGGGAGAGCTGGTGTAATGCAGTGTAGAGTCACAGAATTGTAGGGTTGGAAGTCAGCGAGTCCAAACCCCCTGCAATGCGCTGGACTAGGTCAGAACTCCAGCCAGGTATCCCATCAGTGCTGGTAACAGGGAGCCTGGTCCTGATCCACAGCCCCTGATGGCACCAAGAAACTTTGTGCGTTGCTTTCTCTTCTTCAGGGGCATTGCTTCAGTCCCACAGACCACAAACTTTCTCCTCTTTTCCTTCATTTCCACTTGCAGATTAGAGAACAAAACCGCCAGGACGTGAAATCAGCCGGACCCCAGTCCCAGTTGCTCGCCAGCGTGATAGCAGAGAAAAGCAGGAGCCCGGTACTTGTCATTCAGGGAGCCTCCCGGTGTAAAAACCTGCAGGGAATGTCCTGGAATAGAATCATAGCATCACTGAATTGTAAAGTTGGGAGGATCATCTAGCTGCCACACCCCAGTGGCTGTCGACTGGAGGGGGCTGGCTCCAGTGCCATAAGCGTCACTGGGATGGAGACCCCAAATCAGGCGCCATTTCTCTACCACGTTGATCTCACCAGGCTGTTAGGAGGACAAGCATATTTTACTTATTTATTCTATAGACATCTGGGGGGCGGGGATTCAACGTAGCGCTAAGCAGATCACTCTGTTTGTGCAAGCATTCCTGCTTGCCTGATGCAACTATCTGTCCTCTTCACCACCACCACCTCCCTGCAGTTCTGGGGTGTCTCCGGACCCCCAAAGAGCCAATTGTGTGTGCATGGAGGAGGATAGCAGGAGGAAGTCCAGTTGCACTAGCGGAAGTCCTTCATGGGCTCCTTGGCTGAATCCCAGCACTTAAGCTCATTTCAACTAATAGAGGGTTGGGGCTTTCCTGATCTCACTGGGAATTAAATTTCACCCTCAAGAATTTAGCACTGAAAGGTGTAGGAATGGATTTAGGCAGTAGGAGAGGATCCTTGCTCACGTTTATGAGATCAGCAGAGTACCATCCTTTGCAGCATTTAACTTGGAAGCTAAGACAAGGTTGATTTAACTTTATACAGACAAGAATCCAGAATGCTTTAAGGCAGATGGGATTTTCCCTGGTATTACTGCTTTTCTCTCCCTTAAAAATGACCATCACACACGTTGCTTTGTGAAGAAGTGAAAGTAGTATTTGCTTACCTAACCTAGGTCTTGAAGCAGCAGTTTACAGTAGCAAAATGAAGGCAGATTTATAACTACTAAGTTACAAAAGTACAAAATCTAAGTTCAAAATGTTGTCTGAGTAGTCAGCTTAGAGGCATGAGGGAAAGAGAGAGATGCTCAGGCAGGAAGGAAGGATGTAGTGTTACAGCTTCCTGCCAAGGCAAACAAAGGAAGAGATGTCACAGAGTTCTCTCTAGCAAATTTAACAGGAAAGCTCTGTGAACCTCAGCCTCTTCATGTGCTTATCTGACAAAATATGACTTTGACTGTAATAATGTCCCACAAAAGGCCCCTCACAATTATTATTACTATTACTTTTACTATTACTATTATTTGCAAACAATATTGACATTTTTAAAAAAAACCAATTACAAACCATAAAGTGTTGTCTCCCAGGACAAATACATGTACAAATGTTAAGTCTTCTATTATCCATATGGCATCAAAACAGATTTGGAAAATCTTTTACATTCCAGGTTAAGCTCACATCCACAGGATGTACTTCAGTCTAGAGCATTAAGATAATTTCTCCATAGCGGCTGCTATGACTGAGGGGGAAGGGAGATTACTGTACTGTTGTTAATAAACAATATAAATTGAGACCATACAGAGTCAAATGCAACTTTCCTGGCTGATCCTTTTATCGCCCTCCAAGAGTGAGTTAAACGTTCCATAAATGCTATAATGATGGATGACATTGAAAGATATCAGGTCCAGAAATCTTTAAGCAACGGACGCTCCCACCACACATGGAAGGATGTGCCTTTAAGCATAAGGGCAAGGGAGTACAGTGAAGTCTGGAAAGGCATAGGGGCATCCAGTGCCATCTTATAATGACCTTTAAAGAGGCGTCCTGCCATTTAGCCGAAATGTTTTGCAGTGGAGGGTTAGACCATCATCAATGTCCCACCTTTTTCATGAGCCAGGACTCAAGATGGCTTGCACAAATTAAAGCACAGGTAAAATAAAATAAAAATGCTGAAAAGATTGTTAAAAAGTAATTAAACTCCAATAGAATTTAAACAATGTAAAAAGACAAATCTATTAAAATACAAATAATAAAAACAGGACGGTGCTATTAAAAGCCCTTCCCTTCCCTCTCGGTATAAACTGGTACTCAGCTGCCGGCAGAAGGACCACGAGGAGGGAGCCAGTCTAGCTTCACTAGGAAGGGAGTTCCAAAGGTTGGGAGCAGCCACTGAGAAAGGGTGGGATCGAAGCATGATAGGATTGATCCGTGGGCCCAGAGCACCTTTCTGCTTTCCAGCCTCCATGGTTCTGCCTGCAGGCTCCCCCCCCATATTTACCTCATTCTTGCCTCCCAATGCAGTCTACAGAGAGTCACTTGGCAGACGGAGAAATGAAGGATGTATCTCACAACGAGGTTCCTCCGGAGCCGGAGCCACCAAACCCTTTCAGTCAGCTGACAGACCAGGAGCTGGAGGAGTACAAGAAGGAAGTGGAAAGAAAGAAACTGGGTCTCGATGGTAAATATCATAGTTCAGGAGCACAGGGGCTGGTTGCGGCTGAGAACTAGAAACTTGAGTGGGCTGAAAGACCATAGCGCTTGCTTTGGTATTAGCAACTAACGACACTTGATAAAATAGGGGCCACCTAAACACTCTGGGGAGATGAATGCTGTGTCATCAGCTGAGAGAGACAAGAAAGAAGCATTAGTTGGGAAGGATGGGATATGGATGGTTCCAAGGAATTTGTAGGTGGTGTGCTAGAGCCACAGGGGTGGGGGAGAATTTTATGTTTTCCACATTTATTTTTTACCACGTGAATCGTTTCTTTTCCTACAGAATCCCATCTCACAGACATAGCAGCACAGACTTGGAGATGACATCCAAACCAACCCCTCCCCATCCTATAACAGGACTCTCCTTCTCTCAGTCCAAAGTCCACTGCCTTGCTCTGACCCTGGAGAGAGAGAATTATGTATTATAATACCTATCCTATTATATAGTCATCACAGAGTGAAAAATAGTTCATTCCTAGGGCAGTGGCTTCCAACTCTTTTCAGGGCCACCGCTCCCTTGGTTTCATAAACTCATCCCCTAGTGGCAGGAAGTTCCACAGGACTGGACTGATGGCACTAAAGGCTCAGTTACTTGCTGTTGTCAAAGGAGTCTTACCAACGCCAGGAATTATCAGTGCTCCTGCAGTGACTGAGCTGGGATCTAGGGCCTCAGGATCCCTGTGATACCCTGGACCTAAGATGTTCAGGGCTTTGTAAGTTAATACAAGGACCTCAAACCCAGCTCGGTAGTAGGTGAGCCGCCTGAAATGTTGCCTTGGCTGCACAGAATTTTGGACCCCTGTGCTGATGACCACAGCCCCCAGCAAGTTGTGACGCCTCCTTTTGAACTCCCTGTCTTGGGGGGTTGAAAGACCTCCTTCTCCTTGCAAAGGAGCAAGGAGGACACCTGGCAGTCTCCTTCAGCTCTGTGTCCAAAACAGTTTAGAAACAGTGAGATGGGGGGATTTGCTCCATCCTTGTGGACATCCAGGCATCCTGAGACATGCTTTCTTCCATTGTATTCCCATCTCCTCCCAGGTGAGAAAGACACAAGCCTGGAGGAAGAGGTGACGGCCCCTTTGGAGTCGACTGCAGATCCCACAGTCCAGAGCCCAGCCAAGCCTCCGTTAAAAAGCCCGCCCAAGACTTCAGAAGGTAAGCGAAGCCTCTGCAGCGCTCTGAGAATCAAGCACCTGCTTCTTCACACCATGAAAGGTTAGGCTTTGGAACTCACAGCAACAAGATGAGCTGGTGGCCACTGGATTAGATGCTTTTAATAGGATTGGAGAAATGGGGGTGGCTAAAAACGCTGAAAGGCAGGAGCAGCCAGGCTAGCTCATCCCACAAAAACCACTTAGAACAGTACCTATACCTTTTGCTTCATACCTGAGTCTAGGATATATGAGACTTGCTTCTTTTTTGTTTCTTTATAATGGAATTTCAGCCGGGGGTCCCTGCTAACTAGGCCTGGTACATCTGTTTCCTCTGCACTAATTTCTGGCAAATGCTTGGGTGAACAAGAGAGTCTTGAAAGATTCCCAGATGATGTCTTATCGAGGGGTGGGGTGCAGCTCCTGAAGGCTGGGCGGCACAGCGGAAAAGGTCCACCCCCTGGTGCCTGTAAGATAACAAGATGTGCAGCAGCTAGCTAATTCTAGCAGCTACTGGCAGGGGGAGAATTAAGGCCTGCCTTCCCTCCTGGCCCTGCTCTGGTGGACCCTCCTTCCTTGGGTGGCCACCTGCCAGGGACTCTTTCGCTATAATTCCTGCATGGCAGGGGGTTGGACTAGATGACCCCTGGGGAACCTTCCACTCTAGAATTCTGTGATGCTGTGA
This sequence comes from Podarcis muralis, assembly GCF_964188315.1. Taxonomy (NCBI): domain Eukaryota; kingdom Metazoa; phylum Chordata; class Lepidosauria; order Squamata; family Lacertidae; genus Podarcis; species Podarcis muralis. The sequence continues at coordinate 13,773,080 of NC_135661.1, forward strand.
AATCTTACTCTCCCCAGGATGTGATGCCCTGCCCTATTCAAGGGTGTAGTGGAAGTGTGGCCCTGATCCGAGAGGGGCATGGTTTCTTGTGGCTATGGGGGGGGGGGGGTGTCGTGTTGTTGCTTCCCCCCTCCCCTGCATTGTCTCATTTGTGCCTCGTTGTGTTTGGTGTGCTTGTCTCCACACTGTCTCCTTTCTCTTTCCATGTGTTGCTCTCATCAAAGGAGTTCCCTCTGATTCTGAATACTTGTCACTTTAGTAAGTATAGAGAGGCTGTTTTCTCAATTTTCAGCTGCTCCCGGAGGGAGGGACGGGGTCCTCAATCCAGCCTCCATTTCAGCATCTCAGGGCTGAGCAACCCTTTCATTTTTGGAGCTGCAAACGTGTGTAAAACAGTTGCATGATGCCAAGAGGGCCCACAGGGCAGTGACAGGCCATCCGCTTTGCAAGCAGAGTTTCAGGATCCATCCCCAAAAGCTCCAGTTAAACAGGGTCTTGGCTAAGCATGGTTAGGAAAAGCCTCCGCCAGAATCTCTGTGTAGATAGGGGCAGCCAAACTGCTGGCTGGGGTTCCCTTTGGATTTCTTTTAACCCATTTCAAAACAGCTGCTCTGGTTGCCAGTTCGTTCCTGGGCCCCATTTAAGCTGCTTACATTAGTGTTTAAAGCCCTAAATGTCTCAGACCCCAAATAACTGAAAGATGACTACCTTCCCTACAGTCCCCCTTGGGTGCTATGATAGGCAGAGGGGGGCCTCCTGGTGGCTTGTCTGCCCTCGGAGGCTTGGTGGCCCAGGAGGAGAGGGCTTTCTTTGTGGTGGCCCCTAGAGGTGTGTCTGGCACCATCATTTAACAGTTGCCCGAGAATGTTGAAGATGCACCTCTTTATTCTGGCTTCTGACACTTGAGGTGTAAGTTTTTAGGACCCACCATTGCCTTGTGATTGTAAGTTGTTTGGAACAGGTTTCAATGTTGTAACCCACCCTGGGACCTTAGAGTGAGCGATGGGTAAATTATAATAACAAGATAATAATAATAATAATAATAATAATAATAATAATAATAATTATTATAAATTTTATTTATATCCCGCCCTCCCCAGCCGAAGCTGGGCTCAGGGCGGCTAACAACAATAAAACAGTACAAAAGTATATAGCAGGGATGGGGGACCTGTGGCAACCATCGTGGTAGTTTGGCCTCTTTTATTGCATCCTGATGAATGTGACGGGAGGATTTGAATTGCCTCTTGAGCAGCCTCTCTGAATTGCCCCCGTCTCCGTTTCTGATTCCACTCAGGGGAAAGGAAGGAGGCTTTAATAGAGGACTGCAGCCTACATTTGTAATAAATTTGTACTGAACAGAACTGAATGTTGGACTTTGTTGCAGCTCTCATCATTGTTAAGACTTTTCCTAATGGGTTGATGGAGTAGGCCCACCCTGTAGCAGTATAGAAACCTCTCTATGGTTGGGGGGGGGGGCTCCCCTACATCATATGCGGTCTGCTGATTAGCAAAGTTTTCTTTGCAATACATTGTGTTTTTGTGGCATATTGCAAAAATATTTAGTGTAACATGTAGTACAGAATATGTACAAGAACTGGTGTAGCATAAGAGACCCAGGAACAGACCAGGAAGCCCCTTCTTCTCCACTCCCATCGTTTAGCCCGGACACTGAGGTTCAGACCAGCGTTCTAAACGGCGTTCTGTGTGCTGCGCTGGCTCGCCAGATGCAGCTTGTCACGCTGGCCACGTGACCCGGAAGTGTCTGCGGACAGAGCTGGCTCCCGGCCTATAGAGTGAGATGAGCGCACAACCCTAGAGTCTGGCAAGACTGGCCCGTACGGGCAGGGGTACCTTTACCTTTATTAGTAGTATTATATTCAAATCTCACATGCGCTGGGAACTTTCTAAGTTCCTTTAGTGCTTGCCACCATCCCTAAGCCTGAACCCCATGCCATCTGCAATATACCTAACCCCTACCTGTGGGGTTGTTGTAAGGGTTATAGATAATGTGCGCCTATAGATTGTACTTGGAACACTTTAAAGCTCTGTTTAACACCAATATGCTATTAAACATCTGTAGGAAAGAAGTAGAGGGCTTAATCTGAAGAGGCTGTATGGGCTGCATGAAGGCCAATAAGCTGAGGAAGGATCTTGGTAAGGTGGAAGCTGTGGGGGTTCCTGGATCTGAGAAATCCCTAGATGGCCTGTTCCGAACCAGGCAGCCTTCCCCTGAAAGGAACAGATGTGCAGCTTGGACCGCAGCTTAGTGGGCAAGCGGAAGATCCCAGTTCAGTCCTCAATGGCAGCTCCTGATAGGGCTGGGAGAGACTCCTGCTTGAAATCCTGGACAGCTGCTGCCAGTCAGTGCAGGCAACAGTGAGCTTGATGGGCCAGCAGTTTGACTCAGTATAAGGCACGTTCCTGTCTTCCTCTGTTCCTAGATTCCAAACTGCTGACAGAGACTCATGCAGCATCCGCAGCTAGGAGTCCCTATGCCCAGCCCTAGCAGGCCCTCCTACCGCCCTGTGGAGACTAGCCTACCCACGGTAGTTCATGCTTTGCTAACCTGCTGCTTGGATTACTGCTGTGCGCTCCCTCGAAAAGTGGGGCAGAATCCTGCTGCGCGTCCAGTAGGGTCTGATGACGCTGATCATGAAAGCATTGCAGTGTCGACAGCAGGACCAGTTCAAGATGGCGGCACTTGGAGCCAGCTGCTTGAAGAAGCGCCTCTTCTCTCTGCAGCCCCGGCCAGCCCCAGGCTTTTGCAGTCTGCAGGAGAGGCTCCAAGTGTGGAACTCTCTTCCTCTTGAGACCAGCTTGTCCCTCCCCATCCCAATGTTCATTCGGGCATCCGCTCCAGGGCTCTGCTCAGGCAGGCCTTTGGAGCAGGCACCAACATGACGGTTCTTGCTGTACAAAGTATTGCAGTAGTTATTTATGTGCTCATTACATTTACAGCCCACCTTTTCTTCCAAGCAGCTCAAGGTGGTTCTCCCTCTCCCCATTTCATACTCACAACAACCCTGTGGGGTAGGTTAGGCTGAGGGGGTAGCGATTGGCCCAGCTTCATGGCTAAGCTGGGATTCGAACCCGGTTCTCCCAGGTCAGATTCCAACACTAACCACTGCACCACTGCTGGCTCTCCAAAGGAACGACAATCATTATGCATTGTAGTTCTAACCTTTGCTAATGTTACAGTTTTATTGTTAGCCATTCTTAACAATAAAAAAGTTATTTCTTTTAATACGGTAGTACAGTGGTGGCCCGCAAGACGAATGCCTCGCAAGACGGAAAACCCGCAAGACGAAAGGGTTTTACGTTGCGGAGGCGCTTCGCAAGACGAATTTCCCTATGGGCTTGCTTCGCAAGACGAAAACGTCTTGCGAGTCTCGCCCTTCCCCCCCCCCTTTTTCAAAGCCGCTAAGCCACTAATAGCCTTTTAGCAGCTTAGCCGCTAATCCTTTAATAGCCGCTAAGCCGCTAAATCGCTAATAGCGCTAATCCTCTTAGCCGCTAATGGGGTTGCTTCGCAAGACGAAAAAACCGCTAGACGAAGAGAATCGCGGAACGGATTCTTTTCGTCTTGCGAGGCACCACTGTAATATAATAATAATAATAATAATAATAATAATAATAATAATAATAATAATAATAATAATTGCATTTTGGTGAGGAAGCAATATTAGTTACTGGTGTTTGTTTTCTTGAATGCACCTTATTGATTCTCTCCATCCCCTCACTCCCAATCGTATTGTCACCCATCTGTTCTAGCCCTTTATTATTGTTTCACACACACCCCTGTGCCCCTTTCTGCAGAACAACCCTGTGAGGTAGATCAGGATGAGAGACAGGGACTGGCCCCAAGGTCACCCAGCAGTGGCGTAGCGTGGGGGGTGCGGGGGGGCCGGCCGCACCGGGCGCAACATCTGGGGGTTAGGGTTAGGGGGCGCAAATTACTTGCCTTGCCCCGGGTGCTGACAACCCATGCTACGCCACTGTCACCCAGTAAGCCTCCTGGCATGAGCAGGTCTCTCCCGTCTATGTCTTGCTCTTGAACTACTTGTTTTGCAGCACTCCTGGTGCAATCCAAAGACAACATCGGTTGAATCTTCAGCTCTCATTTCTTGTTTCTTTTGGGAAGGTGGGAAGAAGGCGGACGGTGGCCAGGCGCCTGCCGAAGCTGACCAGAAGGCGGACGACCCAGGCACGGTGGTGGTGAACGGCAAGGACGATGATCAAAACATAGAGGACCTGCTCAGCAAAGGAATGAGCCAGATGACCACCAACGCAGACACCGACGCCCCTAAGGACAAAACAGAGACGGTCACCAGTGGACCTGTGTCACCCGAGGGCTCCCCATCCAAGTCTCCTTCAAAGAAGAAAAAGAAATTCCGGGCCCCGTCCTTTCTGAAAAAGAGCAAAAAGAAAGAGAAGACAGAGTCTTGAGGTCCTCTCCTGGATGCTTCTCCCTGCTCTTCTTCCTCCTCCTCTTCTTCTTCCTCCTCCTTTCTCCTCCTTTTCTTCTCTCTCTTGCCTTCCGCTACTCCCTCTGCTCTTGCCACCACAGGGAAAACTCCTCCTTACAGTGGCATCTCTTTCGACGGCGAAAAAGAGAGGCTGAGGACCCTGGAATGTTTTCCCCCCATGGGATTTGCTTGGGAAGGTGAGGAAATGCTTTCTGAGGATTTGTGAGACAACCCTCCTCCCGGCCACAAATCCAAGGATATAACCAAGATAGTCTGTCCTTTTAAATGCTCCCTTTGGGACGGAGAGGGTGCTTGCCACTGAATGCCAGTCACTTCACAGCGCAAACGTCCCAAGCCACGTCAGGCCCATGCGTGGAAGTTTCCCATGGACTGCTTTCTAGTGCACAGCGGGTCACTTTCAGAAATACTGGTGTGCACTGGGGAGAGTGCTGATCCCTTGCTGAAGCAGGGAACCTGCGGAACGGGAGGTTGGACTGGTTTTTTGGATGCTTGATCCAATTGCCGCTATTAATCTCTGACGGAAATTGCTCTGGACTTTAAAGCAGACAAGCTGTTTCGGCTGCCGAGAAGCCCTTGGAGAAGGGTATGGGATTTCTTGGGCAAGGATCTGACCCAGGAGCCAGCTGAGCACCAGGGACCTTCTTTCCGTACGAACGAGTGACACTAAATGCCTTTGGGGAAGGTGGGTGTTTTAATATAAGGACTGGCTCCCCCTGCGCCAGCGGATTGCCCTGCAGGTGGAACAAGGTTGGGCAGGTGCCATTAGGCTGGCAAAGGGGAAGAGAACAGAGCTGACCCCTGGGGCACAATCCAACAAGAAGCTCTTCCTCATTGGAAGTTGCTGTGAGGTGTACAAGAGGATGGTGAGTCTCTTGCACATCTCATATTCTTTTTGATGGGGCTTGTGCAGGAGAACTTCTCAATGTACTGGGGGTACCCTGTGGATTTTCTGCTCCAGGCTTCAAAATGAGCAGGGGGCTGGTCCCCGGTTCACAATCCAGGCTAACAAATGGTGGAATGATTTCCCTTGTTTTGAGGACTGTCTACTGGTTCTGGATTGAAACCCGCTTAGATTTATGGGCTGCAATATCCCCACGCACGCACACGTCTCCTCGGGGGTAGAGCATGTGCTTTGCATGCACATGATCCAGGGATCAATTTGAGGTGTCTCGGGTGAGAAAAGGACACCAGGTCACAGGACCAAAGGAGGTCTCTCACCTGATGACGCCTCTGAGATCTGTTGCCAGTTGGAGTGGCTGAAGCTTGGTGAGGTGGATCAGGGACCTGGCTTGATCTAAGGGAACTTCTTGTCCTTAGATGGTCAGCTGTGGCCACCCAGCAGCTCCATCAGATCTAGAGAGGCCTCTCTGTTCCAGCTGCTGGTAAAGTGCTGATGCCCTAGTGGGAAATAAATCAGATTCTCCCAAGTTCCACCTGCACTACATTAAGGAAAATATGTATTACGATAACTCCATTTCAGCCACGTAAGTGCTAGTTTGGTTGTCTGGACTATCAAGACAGCCACAAACACTGCCGATAATGTCACTTGTGTAATCACAACGGATAATACGATGGAAAGCTTACAAAAATACTATTTTCTCACTTACTGCACTATTAAGGGATTTTATCACGCTTGAGGTGTTTTCACAAGTGATTGTAAAATTTGCTGCAGCTGTAAATTGCTTTTGAGAGCCACTTGGATAGGGGTGCAGTTTCTGCACAGAAATGGCCTGCCTCTGCTCTCTCTACTGCATTCACATTTAGAAGTGATCTGAGCATCACTCGCGATGCTTAGCTGGGACACAGATACAGATTTTCAACGGAAGTTAATTAGAGCTCTTAGTGTTTTCCTTTGTTTGGCTGGATCGGGGGGGGGGGGCAGTGGCTGGGGACCCACCAAAGAGGTCTGCTGCAATCTTTGTTCCTCCCAGGCAGGGTTGGGGACAGCCAGGTGCAGTCTGGCTACAGTTTCCATCATTCCTGCCCATTGGCCATGCTGGCTGGGGCTGATGGGAGTTGTGGCCCAAGACGTCTGGATGCTCCTGCCCTTAAATTCTTCAAGCCATGCTAAGCATTACAGGCACATCATGGCAGTTTCACCTCATCTGAAAATAAAGCTGCTGCTTCTGGTGGAGTGATCAGGACTGAGAAAATTGGGGGGGGGGGGCTGAGCAGTGCTTAACATTTTCCCTGCCAGTCAGTTAGTTCCCTGTTCCAATCCAAGCCTCCACTCTGCTCTGCATTTTGAGACTCAGCAAGAAGAAAGAAACATTTGGGGGGTGATTTAAGAAAGGTGAAAACGTTAGGTGGATATGTGAAGCCACTTCTCTTATTGCCCCACCAGAAGTAGGTTTTTCTAAAGTTAAGAAAAGAACAGTTAGGATTAGGTTACACACAAATGTGATCCTTCACTAGCACTGGGGCCAAACTAAGCACGACACCATTGCACAATTAGCAAAAGTGTGACTGATGGGGGTTTTTCTGTGGGTGTTGTTGGGGTGCTGTGGGTGGGGGGAACAATCCAGATCAGGATTCTTGGGGGTATTGCAGGAGACTTTAACACTTCAACCCCTGCTATTTCCCGCTCCAGAACAAATTTGTGTGTTCTAGCACTAGAGATGGGGGAAGAAATATGATTCAGTTTGCATTGAAAGGCAACACTACCAATTCACACTTCCCAAAACAATATACAAATTGAAGAACAACTATCCTCCAAATTTTGCATTGCAGTTTTCTGAGAAAGTGGTGTGTACAGTAATGCGTCTACAGAGGTAAAGTTGTGTTTGAAGAAAATATGCTTTGCTAAAATTTGTTATTAGGCAAAATGGCATACAGAAATGTGCGTGTTAGAGGAAATTCACACTAAAATGCTAATGAATTTCCAGCAGGACTTAAAAAATACATTGCAAACTGATGTGGAAATGTGAAGAACTGGATTTAAGATTGGAATAACAGAGAGAAACTGAAATTGACAAGAGTCCCCTATGCATTACCTCTGCCACTGGCCAGTTAGGGAGACTTAAGCAATGGCCTTTTGCTCTCATGTGAACATGCCTATGCAAAGAATCACAAGGGTAATGCAAATCTATTTGGGCACAATCTACGTGCATGTTCTCCTGCACAAGACACACTGAAATGGGTGAGAGCTGCTCACATGGAGTAGATCAGGTCTCTGTGTCACAATACCCAGAAAGCAACACCTTCATAAAGGAACCATCTCCTATCTGAGCCAGAGAAGTTGCTTCTTTCATCCCATTTGTTAGAAAGTGGGGAGTGTGTGTCCACACAGGGGCTCCGCTGGTGCATACAAGTACATTTTGAGAGTAAAATAACCAGCCCCATTTCCATAGCTGTCAACCTTCCCTTTTTTTGCGGGAAATTCCCTTATTCCAGCGCCGCTTCCCGCTGCTATCCCGGATTATTAGATATCCCGTAGACTGTTCCTGGGACAGGTGAGGCTGCTGATCCCTTGTTTTCAAATCTGAAAGTTGACAGCTATGCATTTCTTCTTTTAAACTCACTGATGGAGAGATTTCACTCTTCTTGTACCTCAAAAATTATACTGGTGCTTTGCATAGAGAAACTCATTTCTCTTGTAATAAGGACCAAATCCTCCCCTTTTCCTCAACAGATGAAAGGGAATGAATATTTTAGAACTCAGTCATTTTTATAAAGAATAAGTGACTGGAGATGTCCTGCTGTTATGAAACTACTACAACAAAAGGCTTCTCTGGTTCTGGTGCTTCCACAGACCAGCTAATAACATCAAACAATGTTGATTATACACAAACGTTGCTTAAATGGTAGGTTGAATGGACAGTTTATGCAGGAGATCCCTTTGGGAAGGGTTGGGGCCATGTCTCCTCCTTCCTGGAAAGCCCTCCAATTTCTGGGCAACTCACTGGTCCTGCCTGCTGCAGCCTCGATTTCATTTGCCAGGTGTGCATGTCAAAATCATGACAACTGAAGGTGGCGGAATTACCTGATTAGCCTGAGCTGATAAGTTTGCTATAGCCATTCAATGCAAACAAATGCAAAGTGTGGGGAGGAGCCACAGCTTAGTGGCCAAACATCTGCCTTGCAAGCAGAAGATCCCAGGTTCAAATCCCTGGCATCTTCAGGACTGGGAGAAAGTTCTGCCTGAAACCCCAGAGAGCTGCTGCCAATCAGTGTAGACAATATTCAGCTATATGGAATCTGTATAGGGCAGCTTCCTATGTAAGCCACAACCAATGCTCTCATATATATCACTCAATGTAATCTTGAATTTATTCATTGCTATATTTGTATCCCAGACCTTTAAACCTCACTGAGAATCTTCCTTCTCCCAGCACTGAAATGGCACCTCCAAAGACCAAGTCGCCAGCTCAGACGGTGAGTCTGAAGAACGGCTGCTCGATTTCACCCAGGGGGTTGGAACAGATGACCTATTGGGTCCCTTCCAATTCTACAATTCTATGATTCCAGGCAGTGCAATTTTTCTAGAAAAGGAGGTGCTGGAAGCAATGGTGCCCACCTGAGAGGTGCCAGAACTGAGTTCTGGCGAGTTCCAGCTGGGGGGGAAGCCCTGATTCTAGGTGTGTAGTCAGAATCTGGCGGACTGAGGCCACGCAAGGTCCAAATTCTCTCCAGGAAAGGCAGTTGCTGTGAAACAGAGCAGATCTGGTCAGGAAAATAATATTTAGGAGCAGAAGCGGACCACCATATAAGCTCTACACTTTACAAGTTTCCACATGATGTGTGAGGAAGGGGTGGTGACGACACTGTGTTTGCAGAATGTTGTCAGTGGAGATGTGAGCAGCATATCATTGCTGAGAGGGACTCAGGGGCTCATGAATGCTATGGAAAGATGCTTGGGGGCTCATATTTTCTGAGAGAGATTCAGTTGGGAGTCATGCCAGCTACCCTGGAAGGAAACTGCTCTTTTGATTCCAAAGGCCAAAACAACTCTGTAAAGAATCCTGTTGCTCTCTAAGGACTGCTGCCTTTGTTGCGCCAACAGCTTTCATTGCGTGACACACTCCCTTCAGTTTACAGAGGCATGGGCAGAGGAAAGAAAAGCAAGGCTTGCCAAGCACATGGGGAACCACTGCTAAGTGGGGAGGTCATGGCATTCTGCGGTTGCTGCCAGAGGAACTTTCTCTTTTGTTCCCCTCTTCCCCAAGTCTTTAAAGGGGCTATAGGGAGAAAAGGGGACGCGGGTGGCGCTGTGGGTAAAACCTCAGTGCCTAGGACTTGCCGATCGCATGGTCAGCGGTTCGAATCCCCGCGGTGGGGTGCGCTCCCGTCGTTCGGTCCCAGCGCCTGCCAACCTAGCAGTTCGAAAGCACCCCTGGGTGCAAGTAGATAAATAGGGACCGCTTACCAGCGGGAAGGTAAACGGCATTCCGTGTGCTGCGCTGGCTCGCCAGATGCAGCTTGTCACGCTGGCCACGTGACCCGGAAGTGTCTGCGGACAGCGCTGGCTCCCGGCCTATAGAGTGAGATGAGTGCACAACCCTAGAGTCTGGCAAGACTGGCCCGTACAGGCAGGGGTACATTTACCTTTACCTAGGGAGAAAAGGGTGTTGAGTACATGGAGGGAGGCTGGTTAAACAGAGGGGCTGAGCAGAGGCGGGGCTTCAAGGAGACCACAGGAAGGCTAGAAAATAAATGCCGAAGCCTTGCAGAGGACACAGAGTGAGGCGAGAAAGGGTGGCTCATTACTCTGGCCAGGTCTCACGAGTTATTCAGCTTTCCCCAGCTGGGAATGCTCCAAATGTTTTGGACTACAGTTCCCAGTCAGAACAAGTGTGCTGGCTGGAGCTGATGAGAGTTGTGGTCTAAAATATCTGGAGGGCACCCAGTTGGAGAAGGTGGAGTGAGAGCCCCTCACAGCCAACTGGGATAGTTCAGCTGGTAGAGCATGAGACTCTTAAGCTCAGGGCTGTGGCTTCAAGCCCCACACTGGGCAAAAGATTCCTGCATTGCAGGGGGTTGGACTAGAGGACATTCGTGATCCCTTCCAACTCTACAAATTTATGATTTTGTGAACTGGAGGCTATTGTATCTGGAAAGCAAGAACCGCCTGAAAGCCCAGTTTGCCAGCACATTGGGAAGCAGGCCCAGCCCATCTATCCTACAGCATTACCTTTATTCTTGTGAAGGGAATGCCCTGGATGCATTCGGGGTTTGTCTTGGGTTCATTCCTGATGAAATGTGCCCCCATTTATTTGAGCATAGCAAGCTCTGAGTAATCAAAGATTATCAAGTCCCAATTCTTATTTTTTAAAATAATATTTAGAAGAGAAGTTAGCGGAGAACAGACTCCCACTCTCACTCTGTAATTACACAATATTCACTTAGTAATTATTCATTTATAACTGGGCATCTGATCACAAGAGCACTTATTCCATGTAAGCAGCAAGGCATAAGCAAATGCTGAATTATGATGAAGCAAGCCTGTCATCATCACCATCCTTATGCAGCTGATCTGTGGGCATTCACTCCCTGAGGAGGAAAAGTGGTTTTCCTAGGGTGTAAAAGTAGCAGTTTTGTGATGGGTCATATCTTTTCCCGCCCCTGCCCCGGGTTTACAATGGAAGATTGGGAGACAATGGATATATTTTGATGGGTGCAGCTAGGCAGCTTTTGAAAGAACGGCATTTTGGCTCCGTCTTCCACCCCACCAAAGTTACTAGGAGAGCCTATTAATTGCCTTCTTTCAGCCTAGCCATGGTTACTGATTGCAGGGGCTGGACTAAAGGACCCTTACGGGCCCCTCCAACCTTTATGATTCTACGTGGGGGTCAACTTGTAGCCTCTTCCCAGAGAGGGGCTGCACCTCCCAGGCCTTCATTCCCCTCTAGATTTCAACCAGCAATCAACAACTCCTGAACTTGGTGCAGAGGTGGAAGAGTCAAGAAGGTGAGGCCAACTCTGCTGAGCTGCAAGACCTGCGCTGGGAGGAGGGAGTCTTTGAGGTGAGCTGCTCACAGGTTACTAAGGTCAGAAGCTAGCCCTGATTTGTCCCCCGTCAGCAGCCAGTGCATCCAGTTTAGGGATGGTGTATGTAAGCTACTCTCATCTGCCCACCACACCCAGGATTCCTAGGATGCTTCGGTTCTGGGGCCAATACCACATTTCACAGCTGGAAAGTGTGACCGCAAAACATACATAGCAGAATTTGGTCCCGCGGCCATCTCAGGAGAGTTACACGTAGTGAGGCTGAGTGTGTGGATATAGCACCGGTTTCGTGGAAGAGCAAGGGAAAGGAGCAAAGGCAGCAATAGGCGCCTTCCAATCGGTAAAGCCACAATTCCCACACTGGGACTCCACAGTAACTCCTTGGGATTTTGCCCACTGCCACACACTGACATTAACAGCAGCCCTGATCACAGCTGGCCCATGTCCTTGTCGATTGGCAGGGCAGGGGTCCACCAAGCCCAGCCCCAGTGCAATCCCCGACTCCCCTCCACACACTGCAGATCTCCAAGCTGCCTCTCTCCCCACCAAAAAGGGATTGGGGCCAGGCCTGGCCCAGATTAGCCAGAAGCAGAGGTCACAATAACGCTCTGTGTTATCAGTCGGGCTGCAAAAACTTCAGTGTCTGTGTCTGACAATCGTTGCTTCAAAGTGCTATTTAATGTTGCCCTCTGTAAATAAAGCCCCCCGTGTTTGGCCTTTGACTGATATTGTGAAGTCTGCCTTTGAGGTTCTGGTGTAAATAATCTTTCTCTGGCAACTTAAGACTCTTCTCTTTATGTGTTATGACACAAAAGCCTCTACTTTTCCTTCTTTCTTTTCTGTACTTGCCACAACCATGGCTCAGACTGGCAATTTGGTTTGTTTTTCGTTTGCAATTTTATATCTTCCTTTTTGTATTGTACTTTGGTTTTTAAACCTTTGAATACTTGCTGTCTTCAAAAGAGTTTGACGAGTCAGCAGCTGACTCCTTCCCAACGGTGCCGCCTTCTGCTACTGCTGCATGTTCCTCCGTACAGATGATGGTAGATGCTCTTCTTCTTGACCTAATGGATAGTGCGGTATGAAAGCGACTGAGCTGAGTCAGGCGAGAGGCCTGGGCTGCCATTGGGTTGCCAAGCAAGATACGACTGCTAAATATCTGCATCTGAAACTCCTTAAACAGCTTTTGTCTCCTTTGATTGCTCTTAAAAAATACACAAAAAAGCAAAAAACAGCAAATGCAAATAAACTTTCACCTGAACACTGAAAGCATTTTTGGAAATCTGTTTTTACTATGAACCAGCACATGTTATTGTTGTAAACAAAAATTGCACTTTTTCCCTTATGGGGTATCCAAGAGCCCATATAGAGTCCCTACATAGGTTCCCTATTGGTAGGAGAAAATAACAGAGGCCAACCAAAGAATATTGAGAAGCAAAGCAGCTAGTAAGCTTGATCTTTATTGATCTGCTGTAGCAGGGTGCTCCCCTCACTCACAGGAAAGGAGGAACCCAGAACAATGCCACACAAGGCCTTATAAAGACTTTTGAAAATGCCACCCTGTAGATCAAGACACAGGTGGCGCTGTAGGTTAAACCACAGAGCCTAGGACTTGCTGATCAGAAGGTCGGTGGTTCGAATCCCCGCGATGGGGCGAGCTCCCATTGCTCAGTCCCTGCTCCTGCCCACCTAGCAGTTCGAAAGCACGTCAAAGTGCAAGTAGATAAATAGGTACCGCTCCAGTGGGAAGGTAAACGGCGTTTCCGTGCGCTGCTCTGGTTCGCCAGAAGTGGCTTAGTCATGCTGGCCACATGACCTGTACGCCAGCTCCCTCAGCCAATAAGGCAAGATGAGCGCCGCAACCCCAGAGTCGGTCACGACTGGACCTAATGGTCAGGGGGTCCCTTGACCTTTACCTAGATCAAGACCACCCCCAGAAACATCATACATACATCACAGAAGGGGTGTAACCTTAGACCACCCTTCAGATACATCATACCTACATCACAGAAAAGGTGGTCTAAAACAGAAATTTGAATGTTGTTTTTCTCCTGTCATTGTTTATCTCCTGTCTGGCAGGTTACTTGACTGGATTGCCTGGGGAGCCTGGCCACTCTTTTGTAATGATAAATACTTAGTTCCTGGGCCAGGTCACAGGCTCACACCCTATTCATATCTTAAATGTGTCCTTAAGACAGGATTTGTGAGGAAAGAAACAATGGGGAGGTTTCCCACTTTGACCTTGCAGAGAAACAATTTGCTCAAAATGAATCAAAATGGTTCCAGGTTGGTCTTCCTGTGCTGATCTATGTACGTGCTTGGTGTGTACACTTATGAACATTACCATATATCTAAGACCTCAAAATTCCTATCACATTATGCACATAGATCAGAGCCACAATGCCTTACTGTTTGGGGAGCATAACTAGAAGGTGATCTCCAGACTTTGTTTTCAATTCTTCTTAAGTTGTTGCAGAATTTGAAAACTACACAGAGAGGTCCCTTCAGGGCTGCCCGGCATGACAACTGTTATGGACCCCCACAGACACATTCAAATCTGGCCTGGAACTGCATTAAGACCCCTAAGCGCTGAAAATACCATGTTGTTGTTTAGTCGTTTAGTCGTGTCCGACTCTTCGTGACCCCATGGACCAGAGCACGCCAGGCCCTTCTGTCCTCCACTACCTCCCGCAGTTTGGTCAAACTCATGCTGGTAACTTCGAAAACACTATCCAACCATCTCGTCCTCTGTCGCCCCCTTCTCCTTGTGCCCTCCATCTTTCCCAGCATCAGTGTCTTCTCCAGGGAGTCTTCTCTTCTCATGAGGTGGCCAAAGTACTGGAGCCTCATTCATTTCCTTTCTCTGGGGGGGAAGAATAGAAGGCAGGTACTACGACTCCCAGAAGGCAGTGGGCGAGCCGGCTCCAACCCCTCTTTCCTTTCTCCCCCGCCCGCTCCGAGGCCTCCCCATTGGCCGGCTCTTCCGACTCTGTATCTGGGCGAAGCCCGGGTCTTCTCAGCCAATGGGAGGCGAGAGTCGGGCGCGGGGGGCGTGGCAGGGCGGGGAGCCGTTGGCCGCGGCAGTTGGCCGTTGCTTCAAGATCTCGGCTGTTGCCCCCGAGCCCGGGACCCGCGAAACAGAGCCAGAGCCTCTTCGCCGCTCCCTCCTCGCGTCCTGAGGATAAAGACAGGGCTGGGGGGGGGGAAACGTATATTCCATGGCCCTTGGGGGGTCCTATGTATGATATTGTGTGTCTCCATAGCCTCTCCCTTTCACCCAGAGACCCCCGAGCCCGGGACCCCGCGAAAGAGACCCAGAGCCTCTTTCGGCCCCAGAATGAGGCGTCCCACTCGCAACAGGAAAGACTGCCGGTCCCTGCCCCCAAATGTATGGAGCTAGAAAGGGAGGCTCCGACCTCCAGGCTCCCAGAGGCAAAGTTAGGAGCTTCTGGAAGGCCTCGCATTGCAGTTCTACAGAAGAAGGCCCCCCTGCACTAGTTAGCTCGGTTGGTTAGAGCGTGGTGCTGATAATGCCAAGGTTGCAGGTTCGATCTTCGTAACGGCCACCTGCATTTTCCTGCATTTCAGGGGGTTGGACTAGAGGACCCCTAGGATTCCTTCTAATTCTGCAGGTCTGTGATTCTAACATCTCTAAGGGGGGGCACACGTCTTGCATCCCCAGCTAAAAAGAGCTAGATGAGCAGCTTACGATAACTCCATGTGGTCATATTCTGGGTGCACGTAACTGTTGCTGCACTACTGACCTGCATTTACTACTGACCTGGACCCTGTGCCTTTGGAGTATAGTCAGGCAACTGGGGTCTATAAAAAGACTATTAATCTTTGGTCTATGGTGTAACCCTGCAGGACTCTTCAACCAAACGTTCGGCCCCTGTCTCCGGATGGGAAGAGTAAGTCCAAGGTGCAGGGTTCTTGGTGTTGGCCAGGGTTATCCTTGGGCCTTCTCAAGTCTGGGCTGGTTTGTTTTTCTTCATTAAGAGTTTTTTTCTGGGCTGCTTAAGCTTTTTTTTCTTTGGTGTTGCTTTCATTTCCTCTTTTGTAAGAACAACTTGGACGTTTTTCTGATCTTGTCTGCTCAATCTCTAGGAATTTCCAAAGAGAGGAATTTTTGAGCAAGACACCTGCTGAAAGTTCAGAAAGGGGAAGTGAAGGCGAAGGTGCCTGCAGCTGCTGCTCCAGACCCAATGGATGCCTGGAAAAGTACAGGACAAGTGCCTGGGCAGCAGGTCGGTACAAAGATAAGAAGTTTATTAGCTTTTGAAGACTTCTTTGAAAGGAGTAGCTGAACCCAGAAGGGCATGTTTTCTTGGTAATGTCTAGCCACAACTCCCAGTCATGCTCTTCAAGAGGCATCACATAGAAGGGGTACAAACACTTTGTTCATTTTTTGTGATCTGTCCCACAGGCCTCTGTTGGCAAGAAATGGCAAGCTCTCAGAGGGGAGCCTTCGCCAATTCAAAGTGGCACCTAAGGGGATGGAGAAATCCATGTGTTCGAAGAGGTGAAAGGGATTGGTTCTAAAATCACTGAAGAATGCCTTGTATTTGACGACTTGGCTAGCAGCCCCAGGCAACCAGGAATTTCATGCAGGTGACTGAGCAGCCAGCTCACTTGATTTCTTGGCTAGCTGTTAAGGAAGAGTACTCTTATCTCATCCGCAGTCATCACAGAAACACAGTGGACTATCAGAGTGTCTCTCCTCCACCATCCTTCATGGAAGAAGCCACTTTTTTGCTGTGTTTCCATGCTGACTTTGGAGGAGGGGTTAGATGATCTCCGGCGGGCTAGGGACAAAGGTGAGAGCTGTTTCCTAGTTCTGCTGGATCGCTCAGCGGCCTTTGACACCATCGACCATAACATCCTTCTGGACCGTCTAGAGGGGCTGGGAGCTGGGGGCACTGTTATACGTGGTTCCGCTCCTTTCTCCTGGGCCGTGTCCAGAAAGTGGTGGTGGGGGATGAGTGTTCAGACCCCTGGGCTCTCACTTGTGGGGTGCCTCAGGGTTCTGTCCTCTCCCCCATGCTTTTTAATATCTATATGAAGCCGCTGGGAGAGATCATCAGGGGGTTTGGGCTGGATGTTCATCAGTATGCAGATGACACCCAGCTCTACCTCTCCTTTAAATCAGAACCAGTGAAGGCGGTGAAGGTCCTGTGTGAGTGCCTGGAGGCTGTTGGAGGATGGATGGCGGCTAACAGATTGAAGTTGAATCCTGACAAGACAGAAGTACTGTTTTGGGGGGACAGGCGGGTGTGGGGGATTCCCTGGTCCTGAATGGGGTAACTGTGCCCCTGAAGGACCAGGTGCGCAGCCTGGGAGTCATTTTGGACTCACAGCTGTCCATGGAGGCACAGGTCAATTCTGTGTCCAGGGCAGCTGTCTACCAGCTCCACCTGGTACGCAGGCTAAGACCCTACCTGCCCGCGGACTGTCTTGCCAGAGTGGTGCATGCTCTGGTTATCTCCCGCTTCGACTACTGCAACGCGCTCTACGTGGGGCTACCTTTGAAAGTGACTCAGAAACTGCAATTAATCCAGAATACGGCAGCTAGACTGGTGACTGGGAGTGGCCGCCGAGACCACATAACACTGGTCTTGAAAGACCTACATTGGCTCCCAGTACGTTTCCGAGCACAATTTAAAGTGTTGGTGCTGACCTTTAAAGCCCTAAACGGCCTCAGTCCTGTATACCTGAAGGAGCGTCTCCACCCTCATTGTTCAGCCCAGACACTAAGGTCCAACACCAGGGGCCTTCTGGCGTTTCCCTCGCTGTGAGAAGTGAGGATACAGGGAACCAGGTAGAGGGCCTTCTCAGTTGTGGCGCCTGTCCTGTGGAACGCCCTCCCATCAGATGTCAAGGCAATAAGCAGCTTCCTTACTTTTACAAGGCATCTGAAGGCAGCCGTGTTTAGGGAAGTTTTTAATGTTTAATGCTGTACAGTGGTACCTTGGGTTGCAGACGCTTCAGGTTACGCATTTTCGGGTCGCGCACCACACCGAACCCGGAAGTGCTGGAACGGGTTACTTCCAGGTTTCAGCACTCGAGCATGCCAAGTGCTAAATTGCGCTTTGCGCATGCACAGAAGCACAGAGTTGCGACCCGTGCATGCGCATATGTGGCGCTGCAGGTTGCGAATATGCCTCCTGCACGGATCACATTCGCAAAACAAGGTTCCACTGTATTATGTTTTTAATATTTCGTTGGTAGCTGCCCAGAGTGGCTGGGGGAACCCAGCCAGAGGGGTGGGGTATAAATAATAATAATTAAAAAAATAATAATTGCTATGAAACTCACACGAAATAAATACATTCTTATCTGGTGCTGACCTTTACATGCTGTAAGATAAAAGACTTATGGGAAATGATTTATAATGAATTAAAGAAAATGTTTAAAAATACATTTGTTAAAAAACCAGAAGCCTGCCTTTTAGGTTTAATACGGGAAGTACCAAGAGAAGATAAAAGACTTTTTATGTATGCAATGGTGGTGGCGAGAATGTTATTAACCCAAAAGTTGAAAGAAGCATTACCAACAAAGGAAGAATGGCAGACAAAATTGATGGACTATGCAGAAATGGCGAAACTGACGGGGAAAATCAGAAACCAAGATGACCAAATATTTGTAGAGTGTGGAGTAAATTTGTAGTTTATTTAAAAAACACAATTTAAACAGTTAAAATCATTGGAAGCATTATAATGACATTTGCAATGTGAAATTGATTGTGATAAATCAGGAATACATAATAGTTGGGAAAAGTGTAAGATGCAAAAAATTAATTTTTAAAATTTAAGAACCCATGGGAGGGGGGAAGTCAGAAGATTCAGAGAACCTTGTTATTGGATATATGTGTGAGAGATAAGATGTATAAAATTGGAAACTAATAAAAAAATCATTAAAAAAAATATGTGTTGGTGCTGACCTTTAAAGCCCTAAACGGCCTCCGCCCAGTATGCCTGAAGGAGCATCTCCACCACCATCATTCAGCCCAGACACTGAGGTCCAGCTCCGAGGGCCTCCTGGCAGTTCCCTCACTGCGAGAAGCAAAGTTATAGGGAACAAGGCTGAGGGCCTTCTTGGTAGTGGCACCCGCCCTGTGGAACGCCCTCCCATCAGATGTCAAGGAAACAAGCAACTATCTGACTTCTAGAAGGCACTGAAGGCAGCCCTGTTTAGGGAAGTTTTAAATGTCTGATGCTTTATTATAATTTTAATTTCACTCATTAATACTCAGTGGATTTTCCATGGTCAACATTTGGTGTTTGGAATCCATTATTATTGGAAATTGGACTTGGTTGCCAGTAGTTCCTCATTCATATTAAAGTGGGGGGTTTTTTTGTGGGGGGTGTTGTATGTTCACTAGGCATTCAGACACCTCTTTATTGTCAACAAATTGTCCATGGTGGTTTCTGACTAGGCAGAAGCCAGATCCCTTTTGGGTTCCCCTTGGCAAGGCCTGCATCATACGAGGCCGGTGTAACATGGAGCAGGGACTTCTGGGTGGCTGCCCCTGTTTTGTTCTGCATTGCTAGGGGTTGGCCTTGTATGATGCAGGACTCGCCAAGGGAACCCAAAAGGGATCTGGTTTCTGCCTAGTCAGAAACCACCATGGAAAGTTTGCCAATATCTAAAGGTGTCCAAACGCTTAGTGAACATACAACACACACACACACACACACACACACACACACACTTTCATATGAATGAGGAACTAGTGGCAACCAAGTCTAGTTTCCAATAATAATGTGGTGGAGGCAGGGATGGTGTCTCCAGTTCTCTGACATGCTGGGTGCTTCCCCACAACAGGAAGTTATTGAAGAGGAGCCGCTGGCATCGCTCTCAGTCTTACACCAAGCGATGGAAACCATAATCCGCATGACGCAAGTATGGGGAGGTACTTCTAGTCTCCCGACAGCTTGTCACTGCCCCACCTATTCCTGGAACCTCCCTTGCTATACCCTGCAATTGTACCGATTCACCAGGCACTATTTCAGTCCTCTGCATCACAGCGAGTAGGGAAAAAAAGAGAGGGGCAGGGCTTCCCCCAAAGCTGTAGTTTGTTAAGGGTGCTAATAGTTGTTGGGAGACACCCCCACCCCCTAATTCTCCTCCCAGGGCTACAATTCCCAGAGCTCCTGGGAAAGGAGGATTGTCTGCTAAACCACTCCTGGGAATTAGCTACATTAGTCAAATTATGATGTTTTAAATGCATTTTAACACTGTGGCACCAGATGGTGTTGCAGAGATGAAATCGCAACTCAGTGGTGTACGTTATATGTAGGGCTGTCTCTGAACACAGTTCAGACACTTCAGTTAGTGCAGAATTTGGCAGCCAGGTTGCTCACCGGGGCAAGACGGTTTGAACATCTTACACTGATCCTGGCCTGACTGCACCAGCTGCCAATTAGTTTCTGGATCCAAGAGGAAGTCTCAGGTCCAGCCGCTCGTCTTGCCTGAATTGGTGCAGTGCCAGTCCACAAGGGTTCAGGCAGTGACCAGCAGGGTAGATGATACAAATATTACAGACGTAAGCTCTGAGATTCAAAGAGCAAAGAGACAGTCAACAAATACCTGAACTTGTTTCTGAGGTATTTGCTTCTCTCTTTTTTTAAAAAAGATATTTATTAAGATTTTCAAAGTATTACAAAATGAAAAAAGAGAAAAGAAAAATACAAAATAAAAATAGTTAAAAACAATTCCATCTTTCCATTACTTATCTTTCATTTGCTTGTTTCCCGGACCTCCTCACACCTCCCTTTTTTTTGTATTCCAATTCAATTTGTTAATTCAGCAAATCCTTTCCCTCTTTGTTTATCATAATCTTTAATCTTAAAATATTTTAACCTTAAATTTTAACCTATTAATAATGCATTTTTTAATATTCCTTATAGCATTATAGCAAAAAAACACTTTTATCCAACATCATTCTAACATTCATTAATTTCTGAGGTATTTGCTTCTCATCTACCCTGCTGGTCACTGCCTGAACCCTTGTGGACTGGCACTGCACCAATTCAGGCAAGACGAGCGGCTGGGCCTGAGTCTTGGCCTCCAAGTCCACTTTCCAATAATAATAGATTGCAAACACCAAATGCGGACTATGGGAAATCCACTGAGTATTCATGAGAGTGAAATTCCATTATTACCCCTCTCTCTGCTGTGTGTCTGTGTGCCTCCACCTCAAATTTATAAAATCCCTTCTCCTTTTAGAACTAGCTACTAGGCTAGATGAACAAGTAGGCTGCACTGGCAGAAATAAGCTTCCTGTGTTTCTATAGGCAGCTAAATCTCAAAGCAGATTTATGGAGGATGCTGTAAACTAGATACTGCATTATATTTGAAATATAAAAGGAGACAAAGAATTGCATCAGGAAACATAGGCAGGCAGAAATATATTTTCCTTCCAGAGGAAGGGTCATGGGAGGATCAAAGCCCTTAGAACAAATTCCAGGATTCTCTTCTTAGCTGCAGCAAAGGACTAATGCGAAACAGCAAGTTGCATGCGTTTATTAACAATCATGTGGCGTGCTTTTCAGAAGATTTGTTGATGAAAAGAGCACTGCAGAACAGCATCCCTAGCCCCAAGAAAATCCCGCCAAATGTTGGATGAAACCCAGTCAATTGCCCATATCCTAACAACATAAATGAAAGCTAAAAATCAACCTATGCAGCCCTATTTTGAGGGGAAAGAGTCTACAGGCAGAAAAAATATGCTGTAGAAAGGACATGTCTAATTCCGAACAAGGCTTGTTGACTCCAACAGCCCCCTTGAAGTCAAATACCTTCTGCATAATGCAGCACAGGGACCAGCAGCCCTCCAGTGCTCTTGGAAGACTGACTTGCCAGTCCCACCCGAGAGATGCTGGGTCAAATCACAATCACCCTAAGGCATTCCAGCTGTAAAGTTGTTTATGTCTCCTGCCCAGACAAATTGCAGGGAACTAGTAAGTGCTCACCCAAATGCTACGACATGGGTCCAAGCACTTTTCACCCACAGAAAGATTGCTGAGCAACAATATGAAATGTCCCCCTTGGTCTGTATTCACCTAACACCTAGAGATACAACAGCCAGCAGTTTGGCTAATCCCAAGAGAGGGGAGACAGAAAGTTTGACAGAAGGTTTGGTCATGAGCCAATTGCCCAGGGCTATAACGGAGACGTCTGACCAAGTTTCAACTGGTCTGCTTCTTTCTGTGTAGGTCTCCAAGAGAACGCAAGCTGTTCGCAAAAGAGATTCTCCTACTGCTCCTCCAAATCACTCATCCAGGGCGCAGTGTCTCAGCTGTGTCTCAGGAGGAGGAAGCTACAATGGCCAGTCCCACCTTGTGCCAGGGTTCAGCTAATTCCCTGCCCCTCTTAAAGGCTTCAAACCAACAGCTATGGGACATGTCCCAGTGGCCCCTTCCCAGAAAGTGTTTCCCAGGTAAGCATTAGCAAACAGCACAGGCCTCCAGACGAGTCCCTCAGCGCTTCACCCGCCGCTTCTCCAGCTCCTCCTGCACCCGCTGCCTCAGGGCCTCACGCATAGCTGGTTCCAGCTGGTTCTGAGCACTGACCTTCTCGGCTACCTCATCAGGGTCATTGTCCTATGTGAAAGAAGGAAAGGCCCCATTAAAAATGGCAGGTTCAAAACATCTACATTACCATGCGCAGGGAATGGGAAACCACTAGGCAGATTTCCGAAAGCAAAACCCTTTGCACTCCACCCTGTGGCTGAAAAGCCTGTAAGCTACGACTGCCATATGTCCGGATTTTGCTGGACATTACCAGGATTTCAAAGGCCGAATTGATGTCTGGGGGGCGTTTCCAAAAGGTGGCACTTTGTCCTGGATCTTAAGCAAGTCAATCGAAAAATCACGTTTTTTTGGCATTTTAGGGTTTTCCTTAAAAAAAGGTCAGTAATTTTGGTGGTTTCACAAAAAGAAGCCCAACAATTTTGGGGTGTCCTGGTTTTATGTAAGCCAGCCAGCTTCCTAAGTACTGTTGATTTTGTAAGCTTTCCCAGGCAGCTGAATAGGTTTCTGCCATATACATCCATTTTCTATGGTTTTGAATCTTCTCTTCCGTTGTTGTTTTTAACAGCTTTGGAACTATTTTTACCTGTTTTTATTATATTTCATAAATCACCTTTGGATATATGTGGAAGGTTATTAATACATAATAACTACAGGCATGCCTCCATTTACACAAGTTCTACTTGCACACAACCGCAGATGCTGGGAAAGATAGAGAATCATACCAGAAAATGGCGGAAGAGAGCTGGAGAGTCCTCATGACTCATGAGGAAACCCTCCTCAGACCTGAAGAGGACACTGTGGTGGAAGAAGCCCCAAACAGGCCTGGGGTGCAGAGGGGCTTTATTTAGGCTGCTCGGCTTCCCTGCCTAACAGCTGATGTGTGGGGTAGTGCAGCTGCTGCTGCAGTTTTCCCGCACATCCTTCAGCAAGCTCCAGAGCTTCAACTCTAGATATTTTTGTCTGGATTAGGGAGAACAGGGGAGATGGAGGGAGAGGGGGGTGGAGAGCAGGGGAAAACAGGCATTTAAAGTCTTTATAGAGGGATCTCCCTATGTTGTGCGATTTCACCTACATGCACGGGGACCCGGAATGTAGCCCCATATAAAAGGAGGGATGCCTGTACTCTTGAGTGGAATGAATGCATTTCTTGGGTGATTTGCAAACTTCTGTTTGAAGTGCACTATTTTGGCCTAACCTAGTGCTAAGCTTCGGCATGACAATCTATTTTTAGTAACTTGAAACTGTAGTTTATTTTTGTAAATGGAATTAACATATTTACTGAACTTGTATTACCGTATTTTTCGCCCTATAGGACACACTTTTTCCCCTCCAAAAATGAAGGGGAAATGTGTGTGCGTCCTATGGGGCGAATGCAGGCTTCAGGAGAGCCCCAGCACCAGCCCCACAAGGTCGGGGGACAGAGGGAGGCGGAACGCCGCCATCCCGCTGTCTCCTGAAGTGGTTTGGAGGCTGACGGCGGGGAGACCCCGCTGCCAGCCCCGCAAGCTCCGGGGATAGTGGGGAGGCGCAGCGCGTCTTCCCGCTGTCCCCGGACCTGATCTGAAGGCGGGCGGCAGGGAGAAGAGCGCTTCTTCCCGCTGCCTGCCCCACAAGCTCCGGGGACAGCTGGGAGGCGCAGCGCGTCTTCCCGCTGTCCCCGGACCTGGTCTGAAGGCGGGCTGCGGGGAGAAGAGCGCTTCTCCCCGCTGCCGGCCCCACAAGCGCCTGGGGGGGAAATAAAATTGTTTTTCTTTATTTCCCCCCCAAAAAACTTGATGCGTCCTATGGGCCGGTGCGTCCTATGGGGCAAAAAATACGGTACTTGTTATATTTTTTATTTTCATGTAAGAAAAGAAGAATAAAATGATGGTTCTACATAGCAGTTAATATATAACTATATTCCGCACAAAAATCCCACAATCTCAAAACCAAGATCTTAAGATACATATATTTAGGCTCAGAAGCAAGTTCCTTTTGGTCCTTGAAAGTGTGCTTAAGACTGTAGCTTTCAATTAGCAAAAGTCTTTCCATGCAGTACTATTTAAAATGGGTCCTACTTCTCTCAGTGTTACTGGAATCAACTTCCCATTTCCTCCATTACTGAGACCCATCCTTTAAACAGTAATTTCATTCCCCCCCCCCCCCCAGATAGGGCAATCCTTCAGTTTACTTTTTCTTTCATTTTATTTTGTGTTTTAGCAGTAAACATGCAATGAAATTATTAAGATGAAGAACAAAGGACAAAACTATGGACAGTGGTGTAGCGTGGGTTGTCAGCACCCGGGGCAAGGCAAGTAATTTGCGCCCCCTAACCCGTGGAGCGCGCCCCCCAGATGTTGCGCCTGGTGCGGCTGGCCCCCCCCCCTGCACCCCCACGCTACGCCACTGACTATGGATCTGGAGGAAGAGGCCAGGCAGCAGACATGATGGCAATGCAAAAGGAAACCCAGGTTTGCCCCAGCATGTCACCCAGTCACATACCTGGTGTACAACAATGGAAGTGATCTTTCCACTGTCAGCCTCATATTCCAGGCAGAAGAGAGCTGGTCCAGAAGAGAGCTGGTCTGGTTCTGTACTGGAGCTGCTTTCACTGGATCCCTCATACTCCAGGCCAGATATGGTTTCAGCTCTACCTGAAATGCAAAGAGGAAATAGCAAGGGAGGCAGCTGTTTGTCTTGCTGTTTGGTATCCACATATAAAATGCGGTCCCAGGAAAAGGTATTCACATCTTGGCCCCATCCTATTTGTGCCAATAAAAGCTTCAGCAGAACCTTCAAAGGGCCCTGTTCTTTGAAGCACGGAATATGGACTCCTGACATCTTCCTTTGCCAGAGTAATTGTTACAACAACAAAAACATGAGAAGATGGACAGTTGATTTAACTCACTTCTTCGGCAGGGGTGATAGACCTGCTGATCTGGTTTCTTGGGCCTGGCTGGGGCTGGTGTATGCCTCTTCTTTACCTTTTCCTTAGCTTCCTTCATCTCCTTATCATAGTCATCCCTGGAGAGGAAGTGGGAAAACAACACAGTCTTTTCATAGGACACTTTAGAGTCTTCCCACAATTGCTGGGAAGAAATCTCATGTGGTACTCCAGACCTGTCAAACAGTCCCGTCTCCTCACCAATAAATCCTTTAAAACAATTTCATGTAATATTTTTATTGCTAAAAATTCCAGCTTCATTTATACCCAACCCAGGTTTGGCCAAAACTTTGTTCCCTTTGAGCGCAATCCTGCAAACAGTTAGAAAAGGAATTAACTTGTCAGTTGATACATTTTATTATTACAATAATCGATTAAGGTTTTGCAAGATGAGCAACATCTTTCCCTCCACTGGCTATGAACACCCAAAAGAACCCTATAGGACACATGTTCAGAGACCAATCCAAGTGATTTCAATAAACTTACTCAGAGTCTCAGATAAATGTTTTCAGAAATGAAACCTACTTTTTTGTTTTTACTATTTAATAGCTGTGTAATTCTCTGCATGTGTAGTTAGTAGTAAAGCCCACTGCATTCCACAGGACTTGCAACACAATCCTTACCATGTCTACTCAGAAGCAAGTACTACGCAATTCAATGGGGTTTACTCCCAGGTAAATGGGAGCAGGCTTGCTGCCTTATTCCCTCGGATTTCTATGTAAGATTTCTAAGTAGGATTGCGGTGATAGTATTGGACTGGATTTCAGTCGTGCTTTTTGTATGCAGACAGTTCCATTGTTTTAGCAACAGCAAAAACTGCAAAAGAAGACCAATGACTTATATTCCATACATACCTAGAGAAATCAACATAATATCTCACTTTGATTTTGAGAAAATACTGACCTACCTAACAGGGCTGGCATAAGGTACTGAAATACCACCTGGAAAATGCAACGATCACCAAAAATGGAATTATTCAAGCTGGTGTTATTTATCGCACATTGCAATAGTTAACAATAAAAAGAAGGGTGATGCAGCACAACCGAAGAAGGGTGTGGTCCTCATCGTACCCCAAATACCTGCGAGTAAGACCCGGAGACTGAGCCGGAAGTCTCTGGCCCCAATCTCCTTCTTTGCCATGAACTCACCCAAACAACTACTCCCGGCCACAATGGCCTACTTTACGGGGTTGTGGTGAGCATTCAAACAAGACGGGCCTCCCAAGCGAGGTCTCCTAGCCATCGCTTTCCTGCTGCTGCCGTTCCTTCGCCCCCAAAGAAGAGAGGGCGGCCGGCGGGAGCAGCAGCAAAGCCCCCCTGGAAGTGGGGCGGGCCTCGGCTCGGACACGCGGGTCCGGGGCTCCGCGCTCCCCGCTGGGCGCAGAAGCTCCCGCGCCCGTACCTGGCGATCTGGTTGCGGCGGATGTGCCGCACGAAGCCGTGGCTCATATCCAGGCGCCCTCCCGGCCGGCAGCTGCCCCAGGCCGGGCTCTCCCGCGCCGCCCGCGTCCCCGCCGAGTCCATCGAAGCCGGCCCGCCTCCCTCTCGGCCAACGGAAGCCTCCGCCGCCAGGCCCCCAGGAAGGCCTCCGCCAGGCCCGGCGCCGCCTTCTCCGCTGGTTGGCGCGGGCGGCGGGAGCGGGGTGGGAGGAGCCCCCGAGCCGGCCGGGCCGAGCCAGGAGCCCCCGGGCGAGCCCCGAAGCGCGGCAGGCCCCGCTTGCCAGGCCCTCGGGGCAGGGACCCGCCTCCAGGAGCTCCAGGGGTCGCGAATTTTTCCCCTCTGGGCCGCACTTTCAGAATAGAAAGTTGCTTCTTGCGGCACAGCGAATTTTCTTAGGCGTAAGAAATACACCTTGCCAACAAAGGTCCGTATAGTTAAAGCCATGGTTTGCCCTGTAGTGATGTATGGAAGTGAGAGCTGGACCATCAAGAAGGCTGATCGCCGAAGAATTGATGCTTTTGAATTATGGTGCTGGAGGAGACTCTTGAGAGTCCCATGGACTGCAAGAAGATCAAACCTCTCCATTCTGAAGGAAATCAGCCCTGAGTGCTCACTGGAAGGACAGATCCTGAAGCTGAGGCTCCAAGACTTTGGCCACCTCATGAGAAGAGAGGACTCCCTGGAAAAGACCCTGATGTTGGGAGAGATGGAGGGCACAAGGAGAAGGGGACGACAGAGGACGAGATGGTGGGACGGTGTTCTTGAAGCTACAAACATGAATCTGACCAAACTGCGGGAGGCAGTGGAAGACAGGAGTGCCTGGCGTGCTCTGGTCCATGGGGTCACAAAGAGTCGGACACGACTAAACAACTAAACAACAACAACAAGAAATACATTGGATACAATAGCTAGCGCCGCTTGATTGTCAAAAGTATCCACTTGATGCTCTTGCTCCCATTTTCAAAAGATATCTATACATATTGTGCAAATAATAATAATAATAATAATAATTGATACTTACTATACACTACACCAAAATATTTAAATGTTTAATTGAAACTTCCTGCCACACTTCGCATCCTCTGCCGCCTCCTCTAAAGCAGTGGTGTCAAAGCGGGTGGTGGGTTTACCTAGAGAGGGACATAGGCGTAGCAAATTTAGGTGCCCCCCTAAATCCATAAAAATACATAGCTGGGGTTCTGCCCCCCCCCCAACAAAAGGCCTACCCCCCCCAAATCCTGGATACGCCCATGGGGGTTAGCGCTAAGGGGTGAAGGGATGCTGGAGGTATAAATGACTGCCGGGCTGTGAAAAGCTGGTAGCCCTGGATCGAGTTCATCAGTTTTGTCAAATTAAATGAAATAATTTTATTGGCTATTGAAGAAACGTGTGCAATTAATTGTGACTGGTTTTGAGTTTTGTCACGCTGTTATCTTCCTTAGGGGGTCGTGCAAGGAAACCGCTATTCTAAAAGATGCTTTTTACAGAGGAAGGCCCTGGGAGGTGAGTTTAGAAAGTCAAGGGTTGAGGACGGCGGCCCAAAAAATGTTTGGGAGCCACTGCTAGAAAGCGCCAGGCACTGCAATTGGAACAAAAGCGGCTGACATATATCCAGTACTAGTGCAAGTGCAGCAAAATGTTGCAGCACGGAGAGCTCCTGTTCCGTCGCTGTAGCCATTAGCTTTGCCTTGCAAGCCAAAGCATCAAAGGGCCTTTCATGCAACGCCTACAAGTCTTAATTTCTTATGACAGCGTTTTGCTAGACCCCATCAGATGCAGCTTTGAAAGACGAGCAGGCAAATTCTCGGAGGCTGTGCTCCAAGCCACTTGTCTGAGGCAGGCAGCCTCTGCAGGGCACCAGCTTGGGAAAGGCTACCGCTTTGATATCTTTTTTTAAATATTCATAAATATTTTTATGAATAAAATAAATAAGAAAGAAAGAAAGCACCGGGTAATGCAGCCCACTATGCACTGCAAATTGCTGCTGGCCTCCTGCAACAGAGCAGATGTGGGCGCCCATCTCACTCCGGAGCAAGGCTGACTCAAGCCACGTCCAGCTTCCGATCCGCCTGCGCAGCAGCTCGACAGAAGCTGCAGCAAAGGGCAAATGAATGCGCATGCGCAAATGAACGGCGACGCGCGTTGCGGACGCTCTCTGAAGTGACGCGCTTAAGACGTAGCCGCGACCGTTGCCTTCCACGTGACGGCAACAACGGCGCGCCGGGGGCTCCTCTGCGCGTGCGCCTGCGAAGGTCTCGCTTCCGCGGCGATGTCCGGGCGGGTGAAGCGGGAGCGGGATTCCCGCCCGCTGTCGGTGCGGAGCTCGCTGTCCAGCCGTGGCCCGCAGGAGCCGGGCGGGGAGGGCGGCGCGCCTCGGGGCCTGCGGGTGAAGCGGGAGCCCGCCGACGAGGAGCCCCGGGTCAAGCAGGAGCCCCTCGACGAGGAGGACGACGACGACGAGCCCACCGGTGGGTGCGGGGGGGGGAGCCGCTTGTCCATCAATCAACGCGCGCCAGCCTGTGGAACTCACTGCCACATGACGTGCGCCTGTGGCCGTGGAGCAGCTGCTTTGCCTGCAGAACGCCGCATGCTCGACCCCCAGTTTAAAGGGTTTGGCAGAGGAAAAGGGGAGCTGCTTCTAGAGAGCTACTGCCAGTCTGAGCAGGGAAGAGGTGGATGGGCAAGTAGCCTGGGTGTGAGACAGCTTCCGATACCACTTGCTGGTATCTGGAGCCTCCCTGCACAGATGCACTTTACTTCAGAGTAGTGGACGTTTAAGGGCAGAAGGCATTTTCGCTCTGCTTGTGAGCTGCCTTTTTGGTTGTCCAACTGCAGCTGGAAATAGTGCGCTGGCCTAGAAGGAATCTAGCAGCTCTCCAGGGTTCCACACGGGTCTTTTCCAGATTAGATAGAGATTGAATTGTCTCTGTTTGAGTTATGATCTCTCCCTGCAACCTAGCCACTCTATTGGTAAAATTGAAGCAGTAGTACAGTAGTTGCACATAGTTCTGGCTGACTGTGTGGCTTAATACAATACAGTTTGTAAACCCCTCATAAATTAAAAATGTCAGTCCGTGCTGATGCCATGTCTCTAAATATCAAGTCTTTGGGTATTTCATAAGTTGCCACTTAGTCAATATGAATTGATTTGCTGCCATTACTCCTTTATGTGACCCCTGTGTGGAGTTACAGTTTGTCAAGAGTCCCAGTTGATGAAACACTATGCATGCTTTTGAATTCTACACAACTCTTTATTTAGTAGTGTGGACAGATAGAATCTTTAAGCTTACAGGTAAAAGTTGAAAAATTAGAATATCATGGAAAAGTTCATTTATTTCAGTAATTCAACTTAAAAGGTGAAACTAACATATGAGATAGACTCATGACATGCAAAGCAAGATATGTCAAGCCTTTATTTGTTATAATTGTGATGATTATGGTGTACAGCTGATGAAAACCCCAAATTAACAATCTCAGAAAATTAGAATATTGTGAAAAGGTGCAGTATCTATTCAATCCATAACACCTGCAATGAGTTCCTGAGCCTTTAAATGGTCTCTCAGTCTGGTTCAGAAGGTTCAATCATGGGGAAGGCTGCTGCCCTGACAGTTGTGCAGAAAGCCATAATTGTGCAGAAGCCATAATTGAGAGGAGCCATAAGGCGGGAAAGCCTCAAAAGGTAATTGCAGAAGAAGTTGGATGTTCCCAAAGTGCTGTATCGAAGCACATTAATGGAAAGTTATGCAGAAGGGGAAAGTGTGGAAGAAAAAGGTGCACAAGCAGCAGGGGTGACCGCAGCCTGGAGAGGATTGTCAGGAAAAGACCATTCAAACGTGTTGGGGACTTTCACAAGGAGTGGACTGAGGCTGGAGTTAGTGCATCAAGAGCCACCACACAGAGACGGATCCTGGAGATGGGCTTCAAATGTCATATTCCTCTTGTCAAGCCGCTCCTGAACAAGAAACAATGTCAGAAGCATCCTACCTGGGCTAAAGAAAAAAAAGAACTGGTCTGTTGCTCAGTGGTCCGAAGTCCTCTTTTCTGATGAGAGCAATTTTTGCATCTCATTTGGAAACCCAAGGACCCAGAGTCTGGAGGAAGACTGGGGAGGCAAACAATGCCAGATGCTTGAAGTCCAGTGTGAAGTTTCCACAGTCTGTGTTGATTTGGGGAGCCATGCCATCAGCTGGTGTTGGTCCACTGTGCTTCATTAAGTCCAGGGTCAACGCAGCCATCTACCAGGAGATTTTGGAGCACTTCATGCTTCCTTCCGCAGATGAGCTTTATGGGGATGCTGACTTCATTTTCCAGCAGGACTTGGCACCTGCCCACACTACCAAAAGTACCAAAACCTGGTTCAATGCCCATGGGATTATTGTGCTTGATTGGCCAGCAAACTCGCCTGACCTGAACCCCATAGAGAATCTATGGGGCATTGCAAAGAGCAAGATGAGAGACATGAGACCGAGCAATGCAGAAGAGCTGAAGGCTGCTATTGAAGCATCCTGGTCTTCCATAACACCTCAGCAGTGCCACAGGCTGATGGCATCCATGCCACGCCGCATTGAGACAGTAATTGATGCAAAAGGGGCCCAAACCAAGTACTGAGTACATATGCATGCTTCTACTTCTCAGAGGTCCAATATTGCTCTATTTGCAGTACTTGTTTTGCTGATTTCATTTAATATTCTAATTTTCTGAGATTGTTAATTTGGGGTTTTCATCAGCTGTACACCATAATCATCACAATTATAACAAATAAAGGCTTGATATATCTCGCTTTGCATGTCATGAGTCTATCTCATATATTAGTTTCACCTTTTAAGTTGAATTACTGAAATAAATGAACTTTTCCACGATATTCTAATTTTTCACCTGTATGTCAGGCTCTTCATCTGGTTAAAGCCAAGCTAATGATCAATACTTGGCACCAGGGTTAATGACAACAATTGAAGTGGTTGATGCTTTCCTTCCTAGTTAGTTGCTGTCTTAAACACACACTACTGTGATCATGTATTCAGTATTAGGATACTTATTGACAATTATTGAAAGTGCATCTTTATCCCACTGTAAGGGGTTAAATTGCATGACTAAAGCCCTTTTGTGCTATCTTAGATAAATTTGCACAGGGGATTCTAATACACTGGTTGTCTGTTGCTGGGCTGTGTTTTTATTCTGCTATTAGCTTCTTCTGTGTCACTTTGCTGCTGGAAAGAGTAACTAAGGAAGCTAATCAATACAAATAATTATTTGGCCAAGGACAAGTTCAATTTGCAGTAGTTCAAATAACTGCATATTTTAAAACTACTTCTGTATGCTTTTTATTCTTTCATGCTAAAGACTCCAACATATCTCATATATATATATTCATGTAAATTTAAATATGTGTGTGTGCGTGTGTGTATCTATGCATATATCTATAAGAATGTCAGTATAGCATGTTTCTTGTTTGGTCCCCTCTTTCAGTGAAATATGGTCGATTCGACCCAGAGGACCGACGGAGCAGGCACTGCCCATACTTGGACACCATAAACAAGTCAGTACCAAGATGAAGCTAAGCAGGGAGCAGTATATATTGTCGCAGTGCACATGCAGAGATTTAAAACCATGTTGGTAGTGGTGAAAAATTCAAATAGGCAGTTTGCAACTTTAGCAAAGATGTAGGATTTCTTTAAATGTTCAAACTATGGGGAACAATTAGTAAACTAAACAAGACTAACTGAAATATATGTAATATTTACTTATTGGATCTAAATTGAGGTGGTTATGGGTTATGTACACCATGGTCCAGAAACACTTTAGTGCATTGTATATGTATAAAAAGCAAAGGTGACCTTTTTGGTCCAAAAGAAAAACCTCTGAAATCCACAGCTGAGCAGTACCTTTATAGTCCAGTTTTTTTTTGTGTGTAGTGCCATGTGGACCATTGCTGGCTTCCTCCCGGATTAAGTTGAATAGTGTTTGATTGGGGTATCTGTCTGGTGGGATTAATTTACCAATGTTCTTCCACTGTAGGAGCGTTCTCGACTTTGACTTTGAGAAGCTGTGTTCAATCTCGCTCTCCCATATCAACGTTTATGCTTGTTTGGTGTGTGGGAAATATTTTCAGGGTAAGTGAGTATGCTTTGGCATTATATGCTTCCTTTACAGACAGAATACCAGTTCAGTATGACTACACTACCTCTGTGGCAAATGAACCTGGGACCAAACTAGCAGGAGTAGTTGTCATGTGAAATGCCTTGCATAATGTTACTGCTAATGTGACTCTTGTGTTCAAAGAGATCTCACAAATGAAGCTGGGGTGATGGTGATCTATTGTAATCTTTTTACCATACTGCTAGAAGCCAGTAGTCATGGAATAAATTGATCTGCTGAAATCAGCATTTGAAATGCAGGCTTTAATCTACCCTTGGTTGGTCCTTCAAGTTGGCTGATCACAGTACTGCAGTGGCAAAGAAGTCAGAGGTGGCAACAGTCCCATCGGGGTCTAGATGTCAGTCCTAGCAACTCTGTGCCTCTCTGGTCCATAATCCCCAGCCTTCCAAACCTCCTTTGGCTGCCCCTCTACAAATAGGTCTACTTTTCTCGTTTCCTCTTCACTTCTTCATCTCTGTCTCAACTATCCATTGCAGTCCAGGCCATTGACTGCCCTGTTCCATTTCCTTCAGCCACCCTTCCACTGCCCAGGCTCGCTGGTGCTCACTTTTCCCCTCACTTGCACAAAGTCCTCCAGCCTGTTAAATATGATGCATCTTCTCTCAGTTCTTTGTTGCCTCAGCCCTTTTTCTCAAGCTTCATATCCCAAACAGCTTGGTTCCGCTTTCTGGATCCTTGCTGCTCTCTTCCTTCATCTTCTCTGCCTTTGAACCTCCTCGCTATTAATTTCCTTAAATCTGGACTTCTTTCAAGTCCACAGCCTATCTTTGGGAGGTTTTAAACCTAACCAAGCTGAA
The DNA here is from genome assembly GCF_964188315.1 of Podarcis muralis. NCBI lineage: Eukaryota > Metazoa > Chordata > Lepidosauria > Squamata > Lacertidae > Podarcis > Podarcis muralis. The sequence goes on from NC_135661.1 coordinate 13,806,362, forward strand.
AACTTTCCCTTCCATGTGGATAATTGTATCACCGTAGCTTTACTACCACAAGCACAGTATAATACAGATAACAAATATCCATGGGTAGTTCTTAGGATTGCTCAGGGAAGTTCCGTTACTAGAAGCCAGTACTGCAATCCTGTCTTATTCACAGTTTGGTTCTTGTTTGCCTCCTGTTTTCTTTGCAGGTCGGGGCTTGAAATCCCATGCTTACATTCACAGTGTACAGTTCAGCCATCACGTCTTCCTCAACCTTCACACCTTGAAGTTCTATTGTCTGCCAGACAACTATGAAATCATTGACTCTTCACTTGAGGATATCACCGTATGTTGTCTTCCCTATGAAGGATGTGGGGGGGGGGGGGGAAACAGTAGGCTCTTGCCAAACATTGTGACTCTGCCACATTGAGCTTCCATGTGCTTTTTCTGCTGCCCCCAATCCTAGTTTCAGAGGCAGTTTTTGTTGTGCCCCAGAAAGTTGTCTTTACCTGAGCATGTCTAACGTATGTCTGGAATGGAACTTTAGAGATACGTATTTTTGTAGACTTTGTTTTAATCTAGTGAGAACTAAGTCTAACTAATTCTTTTTAAAAAATAAATAAATAAACTTTATCTTAACATAAAGGTCAAACCGGAGTTTTCAGCAGCATATACAGTCCTGTTTATCCTCTCCCCCCCTCACAGTATGTCCTGAAGCCCACCTTCACCAAGCAACACATTTCCAACTTGGATAAGCAAGCCAAACTCTCCCGAGCCTATGATGGCACCACATACCTGCCGGGCATTGTGGGATTGAACAACATCAAAGCAAATGATTACGCTAATGCAATTCTCCAGGTACTGTGACATCTTTGAAATGGAGAAGAAGGAGATACTTCAGTGAAGGTTTGGAAGGTTTGATGGCCACCCATTAGGGATGGTTATATCATAGTTGGGTTTTCTGCCTTGTCAGCAGGGCTGAACTTTCCAAGCCTATAATTCTAAGTATTGAAAGTACTCACAGTAGTCTTAGTCAGCTGTCAGAAATCGGTTCTGTTTTCCAAAAGCTGCTTTAGTTCCACGAGTTTTCTTTTGAGAATGGAATCGTTTTTCACAACTCTCCTTTTTTTCTTGGAAGCATTGAGTGGCTAGGAAATCTATCACTATAACGTCAGTGTAAACTTCTCCATATAAAGGAATTTTGCTCCATTGTGTTGCTGGGATTTGCTTGTTGACCTGACCCTGGGTCAGAGACAAAATGCGGAAGCAAAGGAATATGCAACATAGTTTGTGTGGTTGTTTACGTGTCTAACAGCCTGGTGAACTCAGACTGTCTTCTTCCAGATACTTGAACATCTTATTTGCTTGTATCTGACCAGCTCAAATACAGACACTGAATTCAAGATAATGAGCAGGGTGGGTTTGGGCATAGAATTATAGAGTTGGGAGGGACCATGAGGAATCTTTTGCACTACATAGGGCTCAAACCCATGGCCCTGAGGTGAGGAGTCTCATTCACTACCAGCTGAGCATGTTCAGTTTGTGCCCGGCAATTATCATTCATGCCTTCATAACAGCTACTTAGTGCTACTATTTTCTGATTGGTGCTTGGCAGGATTACAAAATTTAATGCTGGAGTTCCTATAATTCACAGATTAAAATAATACAATGGGTGAAAGGGAATAATCCATCCTTCCCCAACCTAAGCCTTTGAGATGTTTTGGACTGTAACCCCGTATCAACCCCAGTCAGCATGACACTGCTTTCTTTCAGCCCACCATCATACAGCAGTGCTGGCTGGGGAGAGCCAGTGTGGTGTAGTGGTTAAGAGCGGTAGTCTCGTAATCTGGGGAACCGGGTTCGCTTCCCCGCTCCTCCACATGCAGCTGCTGGGTGACCTTGGGCCAGTCACACTTCTTTGAAGTCTCTCAGCCCCACTCACCTCACAGAGTGTTTGTTGTGGGGGAGGAAGGGAAAGGAGAATGTGAGCCGCTTTGAGACTCCTTAGGGTAGTGATAAAGCGGGATATCAAATCCAAACTCCTCTTCTTCTTCTTCTTCTGGGGCCCAAGACATCTTGAGGGTATCATGCATGGGAAGTCTGGAATACACAATGATTAAAATTAAATGGAGCAAGGTGATATGGTGGACTTGGGGTGGCACTCTGATATCTGTATTGCATCTTATATTAACTGAGTGGGTTACAAAATGTTAGATTTTTAACCTGATAAGTTTTTGTGGTGGGAGAGGCTGTACTTTGACATAAGTGGAGTATTTTGTCCCTGATCTTTAACCTCTCCGTGCCTAGGCCCTGTCTAATGTCCCACCACTGCGGAATTATTTTTTGGAGGAGGAGAACTACAAGAACATCAAGCGCCCTCCAGGAGACATCATGTTTCTGCTGGTTCAGAGGTTTGGAGAGCTCATGAGGAAACTATGGAATCCTCGAAATTTCAAAGCTCACGTCTCCCCCCATGAAATGCTGCAGGCTGTGGTTCTCTGCAGCAAGAAGAACTTCCAGATCACCAAGCAAGGTGGGACATGGGGGGGAGCTTATTGTGTTCTGCTGGTACTAAGAGATTAGAGGAATGCTGTGGTGGCCACAGTGGTACCTAGGGTTACAGACGCTTCAGGTTACAGACTCCGCGCAGCAGCAGTGGGAGGTTCCATTAGCTAAAGTGGTACCTCAGGTTAAGAACAGTTTCAGGTTAGGAACGCACCTCCGGAACGAATTAAGTTCTTAACCAGAAGTACCACTGTAGTGGCAGGCAACTCTCTAGAGGGTTTTATTTATTTTAATGGATTTCATCTTCCTCCAAGGAAGTTGCACAGTACCTGATAAGCATTTCTCATTAATTGCCCTCCCCACATTCTGAACCCTCCTTCTATGACCTCTGTTCATAGCTCTAGTGGTTTTCTCCAAACTGTTGTCTGCCTTTTCCACCTTCAGCTCAACTCAACTGTTGCTCCACTTTGTCAACCTACTTTTCACCCCTCTGTTCCCCAGGCCCTTTCTCTATCCCACTCAGTATATCCTTCCTCTTCTTGCATGGTTGGATGCCTCTGGAGAAGAACAGGAGTGTAAATAAATAACGGGGGGGGGGGGGGGGGGACTTGTAAATGCTGAGTGCCTTGGCCCCTTCTTTTGCTAGGACTGAAGCTCATGATTGCCCACCTCATAGGAAGGAGGTTGGCTTTTAACTGTAGAGCAGACTTCCCTGCCTCAGTGCTGGGGCTGATGGGAGTTGCAGTCCAAAAGATCTGGTTACAGAAGGCTGCCGAAGAGGTGAGAGTCCTTGTGCCAAGCAGTGTGCTAGACTTACAGCCCTGATCTACCTCGAACTGCCTTCAGAAGTTGTCACTTTTTCATTCCTTTCATCTCCACCTTTTCCCTCGTTGCAGGTGATGGGGTTGACTTTCTGTCCTGGTTCCTGAATGCCTTGCATTCTGCTCTTGGGGGTACAAAGAAGAAGAAGAAGAGTAAGTAAAAGTGGTTGAGACCTCTGCAATAACCCGTGTGCTGTGTTTCAGATATACATACAGCCGCTCAAAATGCAGGAAAAGATACAACATCATAAAGATGTATGCAGTACTCCAGGTAGCCATTTGAAATCAGGCAGTCAAAACTAAACGACCTGGGTTATTTTTTTTAATTTTTTTTAAGTATTCACCTGGGCGAAGGGACTGTCAAGTAAGCTTCCCTTGGGAGTGAGTTCCAGACGTGGGTGCAACAACAGAAAAGGACTGTCTATTTACACCTTACCACAGGTGGGACCAGTGGAAGGGTCCCTGAATGTCTTACTACAAAGAATGGGCTGGCATTTACCTTTACTGTCTTTTTCATTGCATTTATTGCTTTTATCTCCCTTTTCCTTCCTGAGAGAACTGCAAAGCGACTAATGGCAAACAGAAGAAAATGGAACATAAACTATTAGAATAATTAGTATAACAAAGAAGCAATACAGTGGTACCTCAGATTACAGACGCTTCAGGTTACAGACTCCACTAACCCAGAAATAGTACCTTGGGTTAAGAACTTTGCTTCAGGATGAGAACGGAAATCGCGCAGCAGCAGCAGGCGGCCCCATTAGCTAAAGTGGTGCTTCAGGTTAAGAATGGACCTCCAGAATGAATTAAGTTCTTAACCCGAGGTACCACTGTATATCAAACTTTGAGGAGGTTGGGCTAGGAAAGGATGAAAAGCAACTTCCTTTGCTTTGTTCTTTATGTCTGTAGCCATTGTGACAGACGTCTTCCAGGGCTCCATGCGGATATTCACCAAGAAACTGCCACACCCTGATCTGGTAAGTTCTTTATTGTATGGGTTCGATTCTTGATTACAAAAGGGAAAAGCGCATGGGGTCGGGAAAACCTTGATGGTGAGAGGTGGCTAATACTTGCTGAGCCTATTGCTGCAGGAAAGTGCGTTGTAGAGTTTAATTAGGGACCCTAGACACCCACAAGCAGTCCTAAGTCTGTGTTTGACCATGTAGATCAGTGGGTTCCAAAGTGGGCAATACCATCCTTTGGAGGGAGTGGGGTTACCAGGGGGACACCAAGAGCCTGAAATATCTCAGGACCGCAGGACCTCAAGAATCTCCATTTGAACCTACCTGGACCCTGAGGTCTGGACCTTTTCTGCAGTGGCTCCCTGCTTGTGGAATGCTCTTCCCAGGCCTCTTTACCCAGGCCTTTGACTGATTGAGATCCCTTTTAAATGTGTCTTGGAGGGGGGGATTATTGATTTGTTTTTGTTCTTATTATGTAGTTTGTGTTTATAGTGTAATGTTATGTGAACTGCCCTGAGTTTTACGGGTATAGGGTGGTATACAAATCTAATGAAGAATAAATAATGAGGAGGCTACATAGAGGCGCTGGAGATATAGATGGCTACCAGACTTTGAATAGCTGGTATCACTGGATCAGGGTCATCAGTTGTGTTGAGTTGGTTAAATTAAATAGGTTTAACTCAATTTTTAATAAATGTGCAATTAGTTGCCACTGTTTTGAATTGTGTTATAATCTTTCTTAGTGGGTTGTGCAAACTACGATTCTGAATAATGCTTTTAATAGGATAGGGTGCGCTAGGGGATGAGTTTATGGAACTAAGGGGGTGGGGTCCCAAAAAGGTCTGGGAAACACCATTGTAGGCAGTCAGTAAACACTTCTGTATATATCAAAGTCTGGTGGCCTGAAGGTTCCTCACACTTTTCTTACTGGAGCCTTGCATCCAAGCTGTGTCTGCCACAAGTCTTTTTCTTCTGCACCACCTGCTTTGTTTTCCCCATTCTCTGTGTCTCCCTCTCTCAGCCAGCAGAGGAGAAGGAGCAGCTGCTCCAGAATGACGAATACCAGGAGAAAATGGTGGAATCCACTTTCATGTATCTAACCCTGGACCTCCCCACGGCTCCCCTGTACAAGGATGAGAAGGAGCAACTCATCATTCCCCAAGTACCGCTTTTCAACATCCTGGCCAAGTTCAACGGAATTACAGAGAAGGTAACTATACATTCTCCCCTCTCTGCTTCCACACCCACATCCCAATCCCCACAACAAGGAGGATTGGAGCTGGAAGACACAATCCAGATTGACATGTCCGTGGTGCTGACTTCAGGCATCACACTTTCCAAATGGTGGTACCGTGGCACTCATTGATCAGTGGAGAAAAACGTGGCTTGGAAGGGGGAACATGAGACTGTGTAGGATGTAAATGCAATCAATAAAATAACAAGGGAAACAAAGGGCACTGGGGTGCAGAAGGGAGGAACAAGCTGACGTTTATTAGAACAATCCCAAGAAAGATCCCACAAAAAGGGAATGTTGAAGTTTTTGGTGAGGGAACTCTTGAGACTTGGATTCCCATTTGGGGGAAGGGCTCACTTGGGGCAGACTTTGCCAGCCATGTACCCTCCAGATATTTTGTACAGCTGTAAGAAGGGAGCACGGCTGTGGTGCCTGGAGTTGATGGAGTCGTAGTCCAAAGCATTGGGAGGGGATGTCCACGGTGGGGAAGGTGAGTGAGTGCCCTGGGCCAAGCGGGGATTATCAAGGGAAGCCCAGTGTTCTAGTTCTGTGCCTAAGCATGGTTTACTTTTCTCTGACTTAAAAGTGGTTCTTTGGGTGGATGCAGGGCAATCATGCTAGTTGAAAAGAGACCCCAAAGTGGCAAAGTTCATCACAGTGCAAGATTCCCTGAGAAAAGTATGTTTCCAAGCATTGTTTTTCTCTCCTTCAGGAATATAAAACCTATAAGGAGAACTTCCTAAAGCGTTTCCAGCTCACCAAGTTGCCTCCTTACCTCATCTTCTGCATCAAGAGGTTCACCAAAAACAATTTCTTTGTGGAGAAGAACCCCACCATTGTCAACTTCCCCATCACGTAGGTGCTGCCTTTCTCTATGGGATGCGGCCGTCACCTGTGTCCTGGTTTGTCTTAATGAACTTGAGATGCTGTCCGATGCAAAGGCTCCCCAGAGCTGCCTGCAGATACCAGTGTTGAGTCAGTCCCTGCTCTCAGACTCACAATCTGAAAGACAAAACACAGAAAGGGAAATGGTTTAGAAGGGAAAAAGAAAACCCAGGCACTTTTTCTTAGAGTTCTTAAAATGACCAGTTGCCATTGTGTTGCTTTATACCAGGGATCAGCAACCTTTTTCAGCCACCGTCCCTCAAACCATGTGGTGGGCCGGACGATATTTTGAAGAAAAAAATGAACAAATTCCTATGCCCCACAAAAAACCAGAGATGCATTTTAAATAAAAGCACACATTCTACTAATGTAAAAACACGTTGATTCCTGGACCGTCCTTGGGCTGGATTGAGCAGGCGATTGGGTTGAATGCCCCCAGGCCTTAGGTTGCCTATGCCTGCTTTATACCAACCTAACCCAGCCTGGTGCTCTTAGTGTTTTGGACTACAACTCTCATCAGCTCCAGTATTATATGGCTTTCTTGCTGAGGCTGATGAGATTTGTAGTTGAAAACACCTGACAGCATCAAATTGCGGAAGGCCTCTATATTGAGGCAGACCATTAGTCAATCTACTTTGGTATTGTCCACACTGACTGGCTAGGACTCTCCAGAGTTTCCCCCAGCAGTCTTTCCTCCCCCTGAGTGCAAAGCAGAGCTCACTCCATTGGCTCTGGTGTGAGAGGCTGCCTCCATCAAGCACCTTCTGCCCCTGAACTGTGCCAGCAGCTGGCCATGTATGTCATGTTTTTTAGATTGCAAGCCTGTGGATAGGGACTGTCTTATTTTGATTGTATGTAAGCTGTTCTGGGAGCCTTTGGGGATGAAGAGCGAGGTACTAATGCTCTAAATAAATAATAATACCTGGGGATGTCAAGAATTTTAATTTCCATTTTTATTTCAAGTATTTGCACACCACTTTTCATCAATTTGCTTTTCATCAAGCAGGGGCACTGACATTCTCAGTACAGTGGCAGTGGGGGGCATTACTGTCAGGGACCACCATTACTACCACCAAGTTAATAGCTTGTTTCTCTCCTTTCTGCAGCTGCCTATCAATTCAGAGGCCAGAGAGCCATTTTCTGGAAGTAGTGACAGTGGAAACCATTCACTGGCAGCCCACTTGGGGTGGGAGAGAGCAGCCTGTATATCACCCTCTTAGCCCCTTCTTTAAAACTAGTTTATGGCAATGGCTCTACGGGTGATTGTAGTTTGTGGCACAGACTCTGCCTCTTACTGTACACTTCTCAGTATCGCCTACAGCATTCTGAGCAGGGTCTCAGCAGGAGTGAGCCTTTCCCGCATTTCACTTTTGTTAGTCTCCTGGTTCTCACAATTTTGACCCATCCCATGCTGGCATTCAAATAATTGGACAGTGGCTCTTGAAACTGTCAAGTAAAGGAGGTCGTACCTTCTCTCTGTTTCCTGTTTCTTTCAGCATACAAACCTATATATTTGTTATTAACCCTTGGACGTCGCAAACCTTGAACCAGGCTATCAGACCTGAAGCAGAAGGCGCTCTATTTGGCAGGGGTCCACACATTTTGGCTTGCTTACTAGTCAAAGTGTGTAGCTGTCAACAGCCCCCTTCCAGGGGGCTTCTCCCATGCAAGTGTGACTTTTGCAGGATGCACTGCAGCAGCTCAAGTGGTGGCTGCTGCCCCACCAGCACCACTCGAGCCCAGCAAGCAGGATTTCTGGGCTGAGCATGTTGGGATGGCCACTCAAGGCTGGCAGGCAACTTTCTGAACTGTATGGGCCTCTGTCTTTCAAAAGGGAGGCTGCAGGCACTCCTGTATCTTACAGTTTCTCACTTGCCTCCCTTCCTGCTGTAGGAATGTAGATCTCCGGGAATACCTGTCTGAGGAAGTGCAGGCTGTACATAAGAACACAACCTATGATCTCATCGCAAACATCGTGCATGATGGGAAACCAACAGAAGGGGCCTACCGGATACATGTATTGCACCACGTGAGTCTTGGGTCCATTGCACCATGTATTGCACCACGTGAGTCTTAGCTCAGACTTGTTGACTCCTGAGGTTTTGAAAGTGGCATTCAAAATGCAGCTTTAACTTGGTCTGAGTTCCAGCAGCAAACGCTTTTGCCATGTTGTTCTCCTTGCTAGCCTCTCTCCTGATGTGGCTTTCCTTCCTGGTGTTGCAGGGCACAGGCAAGTGGTATGAGCTGCAAGATTTGCAGGTGACAGACATTCTTCCCCAGATGATCACCCTCTCTGAGGCTTACATTCAGGTTAGTACTGGGTTTTGGTGATGGTGGTAGTGGGGTTTTGAAGGGAGCTGTAGTTTTGTTAGGTCGTGAAATCCCATGGAAATCGCCTGCTGTGCCTTTTGCCACCGTAAGGTCCCAGGGAGCCCTCAAGAGCACAAAAAGACCCTGCAGGGTCCCAACACAAGCAGCAATGAGGTGCCTGCAGGTGACATCTCCCTCTGTGTGCAAGCTTTGCAGATTTTGCTGTTGGGGGTAAAGCATAAAACCTAAACAAGTGGGCTGGAATCAGTCTGGCTCTAACAGGAGTAATTCCTCTCAGTGGCATAAGAAGAAGCCTGAGTGCAGTTGCACAGACAGCTGAAGTAGACAACAAAGTTTGGTTGCATGCAATCTCTGCTTACAATGCGTTTCGATTCCGTAGATCTGGAAAAGACGAGATAGCAAAGAGGAGACCAACCAGCAAGGGGCTTGAAAAGGGAAACGGAGAGCACCAGAAGGATGCAGATGCAATCACAGCATCACCTCTACTGTGAAATGGAGACTGGTGTTTGGTGTTCGATCAGTCAAGCTGGTGTTGTCTTTTAGAAGCCTCTTTCTTCCTGTTGCTGGCTCTGTTCATTAAGCAGCCCAGCAGAGAATGGACTCCTTGGTGCCACTTTGCAGCTCAGTCTTGGCTATGTTCTCATTGGAGAAGAACTAGCAAGAAGACAGGGCAAGAGTGTATTTTCTCAACTTCTTTGGGCACAGCTAACTGCATCCCATTTCACTGTCCAGCAAGTCTACCTAGTGCTGAAATCAATTTCAGGGGGCGACAGGAGAAGGCCTTTCCCTTGTGTTTTGTTCAAGGCTACTACGTCTGAGTCCTGTGTGCATTAAATGTGTATACTTGGTTTTCTAATATGGTGTGTCTTTTCTCCAGAGCAAACCCTTTTGCTGAAAACTGGACTAGCATTCAGCAGAAATGGTCACGTGATGAGCAAGTGATGGCTAAAGTGAGTGTGGCTGAAGGGTGAAAAGGGCCATGTCCTCTTATTAACTTCATTTGCATCAATGACATCCCTAGGCCATGCCCACTCTCTGTAGTTGTTATTAATTTCCACCCCTTCCCTCCTTTGCCACAATAGCTTCCCCTTAATGTAGTGAAGGGGGAGACGCGGGTGGCGCTGTGGGTAAAACCTCAGCGCCTAGGATTTGCCGATCGCATGGTCGGCGGTTCGAATCCCCGCGGTGGGGTGCGCTCCCGTCGTTCGGTCCCAGCGCCTGCCAACCTAGCAGTTTGAAAGCACCTCCAGGTGCAAGTAGATAAATAGGGACCGCTTACCAGCGGGAAGGTAAACGGCGTTCCGTGTGCTGTGCTGGCTCGCCAGATGCAGCTTGTCACGCTGGCCACGTGACCTGGAAGTGTCTGCGGACAGCGCTGGCTCCCGGCCTATAGAGTGAGATGAGCGCACAACCCTAGAGTCTGGCAAGACTGGCCCGTACGGGCAGGGGTACCTTCACCTTCAATGTAGTGAAGGAGGATTATGATGGCAGGTGGAGAATGAACACTCTACCTTCACCACCATCCCAGTCAGGTGCCACTTCCATTTGGATGACCACCAGAAATCCCTTTGGTGGCCGCTTACGGCCTGCAGGCCACAGTTTAACCACCTGAGTTGGAAAGTAGCACTTAACTTGGACACTGTTTTTGCTAATAGTTATAACTTTCATACAAGAGTTCTAGCCATCAAGTAGCATCTCAGAACTTGTGTCTCATTGAGGTATTGCTAACAACCAATGTTTGAATTCATGATGCTTGAAAACTGGAGCATGGTCTTCTGGTTCTCCTTGCTGTAACAGCTTCATGCTCAGACACGTATGAAAATAGACCAAGAGTTTGACCATAGTATCCTCCTGGACCAACTGCTCTGGATGGATATTGGAGGCCCATTTACAGTGTCTTTGTTCCTACCTGTGTGGCTTGAATCCCGAGAGCAGTATGGGGAGGGGGGTTCAGCTCCCTGGCACTTGCGCTGTAGAGTTCCACATTGGTCCCCAATGTTATTTAATATCTACATAGAGCTATTGAGAGCAGGACTTTTGGAGCTTCTTTGGGAGGAAGGGTGGGATATAACTTTCATTGGTAAGACTAATGCTGAGTCCTGAAGCACATGCAGCTCTATTTCTCCATAATATCTGAATTGGGAGAGGATGTGGAAGTCCTGGACACATGACTGAATGCAGTGGTGGACTGAATGAGGGCCAATCAACTAAGTTTGGATCCAGGGAAGAAGGAGGCTCTGTGGGTAGGAGGTTCATGTGTCTGTTCTGGTGAGGGTTGCAGGCCCATGGGTTGGGGTGGTACTCCTGGATTACATCCATGTCATTAGAGGCCCAAGCGACCACTGTGCCTAGGAGCAACTTTGGCTATTTCTGAACTGGGGTAGCCTGGCCTCTGCATTCCATGCACTCTAGTGACCTCAGGACTGGATTATTGCAATGTACTGCATGCAGGGCTGCCCTTAGGCTTGATCCCAAATCTCCAGCTGGTGTAGAATGCAATGGCTAGACTACCGATGGGGGCAAATGGCTGCCAGCATATAACACCTCTGTTAAAACATCTACACTGGCTGCTCATCTGCTGGGCCAAGTATCAAGGTTCCTGCATTAATATACAAATCCTGGAATACCTTGAGTCCAGGATACCTTAAGGATTGCCTGAGCCCTTAAATCCCAGCTCAATCACTGAGATGATCCAGAGGAACACTGTTAGTTGTCCCCTGTGTTACAGAGGCCCAGCAGGTCTCAACTAGAAGTGTCATCAGACCCATGCTGCGGAAGAGTCTTCCAACAGAAATTAGGTGGGTATCCTTGCCTCCTGGAGTCTCTTGAAGACTTTTTAAAATGTCATCAGGCCTGTTCATCAGTTTTAAGTTTTTCAGATCCACCTGCCTTTTTCATGATCATTTGGAATGGTTTTAACAGTATTTTCTTTCTCTTGTAAATTTTGCTCTATGCTGCCCTGCTATGAGCCTATAAATATTTTTTATAAATAAAATCAAACACAAATTGGGGGAAGAGGCATAACTGTAATAGTTGAGAGTATGAGAGCTTCATGGTTTCCCTCATTCCCTGCCACAATGATCAGTCATCAGGAAGATTCCAAGCAAGTGGTTCGTGGGGCAGGGCTGTGTAACCCTCCCCTATTCGCTGTATGCTGCTGGCTCCCCGTTCTTTGGCTACAGCCACACATGATCCTGGCAGTGCTGCACAGCCTAGAAGGGAGAGAAGAGAGAAATTAGACCCAAACCTAAAAGAGACAATGCAGACATTCTGTAGTAGATGAAGCTACAGAAGCTACCTGGGAACTTCAGGGTCTCTGCAGTTTCTGTGCTGGGGGCATGTGAAAGCTCTGGTTTAATAGCTCAAAGTGGAATTAGCTTGTGGGAAATGGTTGCATTTATAGACTGCAAGTGCCGCAAAAGCCCAATCTTATTACATCCTTTCACCAGGACCTCCTGTGCCAATTCCATGCAATATAATGAGTGGGGCTTCCATGAGATTCCAAGCTGTTGTCCTACAGTGATTATCTTGGTAGCCATTGACAGGCGGAAACTTTTGAAACATTGCAGCTAGCTTTGTTTTTCTGTGCGGGGAGGGGTGTTTCACATGTCTACTAATAAACAGAAAAACACTAAAACATGGAAGCGCACAATAATAGCTTTATATCCATCTATCTGTCTCACAGATGCAAAGAAGAGCCTTTGTCAATGGGTTTTTTTCCCTTGTTTCTTAGGGCTTGTCCACACTTGCACTTGTCCCCTTGCTTAGAAAGCATGGGTCCAAGTGGCTTTCCACTTGCCCCACCACTTTCTCCAGGAAAGCCTGCTCTTTAGCACTGAATTGGAACAAATGTCAATCTGTGGAAAAACTGGTTGATGTTTGCTCTGATTCAGTAGTAAAGACTGGGTTTCCCTGGGGGAAAGCAGCAGGGCAAGCAGATGAGCCCTTAGTGAACCAGTCTCAAAGCTTCCTGTTGTCAAAGACCATTAGGGCAAAATCCTGGCATCTGGAGATACATTTCTTCTTTTGGCACATTACAAACCCAAAGAACCAGCCCTCCATTCTCACCTTGCATTCCTCAGCAGTGCTCAGGCTGGAGCACCAATAAGTGGGGCCCTGGGCACAGGCAGTAGTTCCTGGAAAAGGCTTCTCAGCCACGCAGGCTCCTAGTTCCTGTTAGCAAGGAAAAAACTTGCAGGGGGTTAGAACAGATGATGGTGTCCCTTCCAAATCTACAATTCTATGAAGAGAAGAGGCAGAGCAGTCCATGCTGCTTGGCACCTTTACTTGACAGAATGTGTTCACCTTTGTTGCTAGAAACTTCCGGTTTCAATATAGGGATAGTATCAATTGGGGGCCTCTCTGGGAGATTCTGAGATGGTTAGAATGGCTTGAAAAGGGGTTTTCCCCACTCCCACCTCTTCTTTCTCTATAACGTCAAGGAGCTATAGAGGACCATCGCCCTGATGTTCTAGCAGCACCCATTTGGCTTTTCATCTTCCTCTTTTGCATTGATTGCTTTACAGGTCATCTTAAACTTTAGTATCTGACAACTTCCCATATCTGAATTTGGTTCTGCTGGCCATCACTTAAGAGTACCTGCCAGAAGGGCAATGACCAAATGTCAATACAGTACACAGGAGTAAGCAAGGTATGCTGTACGTGGGGAACTGAAGAACCAACTTCCGGAAAGTTTAGTTACATTCAGGAGAGCGTCTGCTGTTTAGTTGGGGACTGATCCACGTGTCTTGCTTGTGTCCAGAAGCTGAGTGTCCGCTTGCTACACTTTCAAAATGCTTTCCAAACCCTCTCTGCTGTTCTCCTCATCTATAACATCTGAAAATGCTACACCAACAGTGAGCAATGTGAAATTGAATGTTGTTGTTCTATCAAGGATGATAGCCTCGTACCTGGCATGTCCTCTGGGCGCTCCAAGGCTTGGCAAGCAGTAGGAACAACTTTGGCTCATGCTGATCAATGAAGCTTTTGCACTACAAAACAGGAGGAAGAGAAGTAAATATTGAGCCTCTGCTCGTCTGGCCCCTTTGGCTTGGCCACCTGTGCACAGAGGGTGTTAGTGGAGTATTGGGACTGGCTATTTCACTATCTATTGTCCATGGGCTGGTACAAGTGAGGTTGGGTACAAATAGAAAATAGGAATCATCCCTCTCTCCACTGTTTAATAATAACCACAACAACATTGAGACTTTAGAGTCTTATGATTGTCCCCATTCCTTGCTACCATCATGTCTTTCTCATGGGCAGGGCTAGTCAATGTGGTACCCAGATGTTGGGCTGCAACTCCCATTGTCCCTGATAATTGGCCATTCTGGCTGCGATTGATGAATCTTAAAAAATCTAGAGGGCACTAGGTTGGGTAAGGCTGTTTTATAAGTGGCAGTAATTATTCAGTCTCCTAGATGTTTACAGTGATGGGAGTTGTAGTCCAAACCACCTGGAGGGCACCAGGTTGAGGAAGGCTGATGTAATTGTGAAGAGTCCCCAAGTAGAATTTTGGGAAGCTGTGATTTTGTCCTTACTCTCTCGCTGCCTGTTATGCATTGGGCTGCTTCCCAGCATATCTATGGAAGACCACCATCTTTCAAATCCCTCAAAACTCACCTCTCTCACAACTTCTTAGCCTCCCCATATCCTCCTGAAACCGAAGCCTAACTGAACTGACACATTTAGTTCTGTCTCCCCTCTGACAAGCCCAGCGAGGTGCCCTCCAGATATCGTTAGACTAGAATTCCTAGTGTGGTATAATGGTTAGAGTGTTGGTCTAGAATCTGGGAGACCAGGGTTCAAATCCCCACTCAGCCATGAAGCTCACTTGGGTAACCTTGAGCCACTCTTAACCTAACCAACCTCACCTGGTTGTTGTGAGGCAACTGTGGGGAGGAGAACTATGTATTCTACCTTGAGCTCCTTGGAGGAAAGCTGGGATATAAATATAATAAATAAATAAAAAGACTCATCATCATCATCCCCAGCCAGCATAGCCAATGGTTAGGGATGATGGGAGTTGTAGTCTAATAACTGTTGGAAGGCACCAGACTATGAGCTTAAGAAAGGCAGCTACTGCCTGGGTCCCCGTTTGTGATTGTGACATGGGGCAAGCCACACACTCATTCCTTGCTGCATCACAGTCAGGAAGAAGCAGTGGCATAAAGGGGTGTGGTGAGGGTCCTGGGCCTCTTCCTCCAGCTAGGAGGACAAGGAAGGCCTTGCAGTGTTCATCTCATGCCATGTTTGTATGGGAACTGGCCTTTGCATATTGTTAACAATCCTTTGAAGAAGGCTGTGGCTTTCTGCTCTTTAGGGTAACCCACCTCTTCCCAGCTCCGAAAGGTGTTGCTGCAGGCTGTCAACAGAGCTGCTTCCATTTCAGCCCTGCTGCTGTTGGGCTTGAGGGTTGCCTTCAACTGGGTCTTGAGAGCCAGGCAGGCTTGGCAGGTGTCAGCTGGGCCAGAGAGTGACAGTGGAGGGGTCTCTGCAAGGGGGAAAACCACAAAGAGGCAGGGCTGTGGAGCAGTGCGGTGTTTTGTGTTTGTGCACACGCACACACAAAAGCTTTATACTTTCCCAGCTACCCACTGCCCTCAGTTGGATCTCAGTCTAAGCAGCCAACCTAGGGTGTGATCACATTACCACCTCGGAGGGCAATGAGTGATTCACTTCTGTTTGTGATTCACTTCTGTTTGTGTACACACCAAGGGGAATCGACAGGGGTGGGAATGTCTTTACCTTAGCTGGAGGCAAATTAGGAACAGCCTAAGGACTTAAATCAGTCCAATTAGTGCAATTGCACTGGGGGAGGAGATGATGCTCTACCTTGCACCCCTAGCAATGTGATGGTGTCCCCCGCCCACGTCCCTTGTCCCCTTGGCAAAGAGATGTTGGCCACTCAGAGAAGCAGAGAAGCAGCCCAGGGAGCATGCACATGGGTGGGTGGGCTCCTAGCCACTCTCAGCCGCCTCCCTGGGCCTGCACCATTGGCAGGGGCCAACCTAGCCAACCCCTAGGTAAGCCTCTGCATCTGTCAAACAGTGGGAGAATACAGGCAAAGTGTCAAAGGATGCTGTTTGCACAGCTGGACTGACAGACAAGCATGCCACCCAATCAAATGCTTGTTCAAACTGGCGGACCCCCACCCTCCACAACCTCCTCTTCCAGCACCTTCTGGGGAGAATTAGTGCCCTGCAGCCAAGTGCACCCCAACTTTGGTGCATGCCTACCTGCAGGGAGCTTGCTCATTTTTGCCATCTGCAGTAAGGTAAAAGGTAAAGGTACCCCTGCCCGTACGGGCCAGTCTTGCCAGACTCTGGGGTTGTGCGCCCATCTCACTCAAGAGGCCGGGGGCCAGCGCTGTCCGCAGACACTTCCGGGTCACGTGGCCAGCGTGACATCGCTGCTCTGGCGAGCCAGAGCCGCACACGGAAACGCCGTTTACCTTCCCGCTGGAAAGCAGTCCCTATTTATCTCCTTGCACCCGGGAGTGCTTTTGAACTGCTAGGTTGGCAGGCGCTGGGACCAAACGACGGGAGCGCACCCCGCCGCGGGGATTCGAACCGCCGACCTTTCGATTGGCAAGTCCTAGGCGCTGAGGCTTTTACCCACAGCGCCACCCGCGTCCCCGCCATCTGCAGTAGGAGGTAGCAGTTAGTGAAAATGAATGGGAGGGAGGCAAAGGGTGTCCACATTACCACCTTAAGGGGTAGCAAAGCCCCCCCCCCATGTTTCACAGCTCTCCCCCTCCTCCAGCTGTCCACATCAGCAGGGCCTCATTCTGTTTCTGTACACAGAAGATGTACACAGGGAGAGGATGCCTTTACTGTTTGCATAGGGGGGTCACACCTTGGCTAGAGACGAATTAGGAATGTTTTAAGGACTCAAGTGTGCAGCTGATTTGAGAAGTAATGCATCAAACAGGCAAAGTACAGGTTACTCCTGCATTTTGGGTAAGATATTGCAAACATGGATTAAAAACCCAGCACTGGGAACACAGAGAATGCACAGGAAACAGGAGTGTGAACAAAGCCAGCCTCTGCTTTCTAAAAGCTCTTTGTTGTTCCCAGAATTGTATGCAAAGCCGGTTTGCCCATTGTAGAGAATAGCTGGGCTTGCACACCAATTGTCATTCCACTGCTAGGGCGTCTCCAGGCTGTCACTATTGGGGGGAGGGATTCAAGGGCATATGGGGAAAATCTAGTTTGGCAGTATTAAAGTGAATAAAAACTCATCCTAGTACAAGTCTACTTGGGAGAGAGAAAAATACAGACTTTTTGCAATTGGGTAAATGACATGGTAATGCATTGAAAAGTGTGGAATAATGCAATGGTTAATGGGAAGATGTGCAAACATCACACAAACCGATCAGGATAGAGGTTCAATAAAGACCACGCAGAATCTTAAATTCTGGCTTCTGCTGGTTTAGCTTAATCTAGGCCTTAGTGTGAAGCAGGGCCAGTGAGAGGTGTGGCCTAGAGAGAGTTTTGAGGGCCACATATTTGGCCCCTGGTCCTGATTTTCTGACCCCTTGACTTAGCCTGATGTGGCCTGTGGAGGAGCAGAGGTGAGTATGTGGCCAGGCTGCTGCTTCTTCTGGATGGCAAGCTGCTACACACAGAACCAGCCAAAATGATGGAAACTGTCCAGAAATTTCTCAGAGTGACAAACATCATAAAGGTAAAGGTACCCCTGCCCGTACGGGCCAGTCTTGACAGACTCTGGGGTTGTGCGCCCATTTCACTCAAGAGGCCGGGGGCCAGCGCTGTCCGGAGACACTTCCGGGTCACGTGGCCAGCGTGACATCGCTGCTCTGGCGAGCCGTTTACCTTCCCGCTAGTAAGCGGTCCCTATTTATCTACTTGCACCTGGGAGTGCTTTCGAACTGCTAGGTTGGCAGGCGCTGGGACCGAACAACGGGAGCGCACACCGCTGCGGGGATTCGAACCGCCGACCTTTCGATCGGCAAGCCCTAGGCGCTGAGGCTTTTACCCACAGCGCCACCCGCGTCCCTTGACAAACATCATAGATTACCACAAAACACTAGTGTTTGATCCCAAAACACCACCTAGCCCACCAAGGTTTTAAGTTGTCTGTACCTGGGCCACAGTTTTCTTCTGTGGCACACATGAGCATCATCCCGCAGATCAGGTTTGGCCCCAACTTGCCCAGAACCGCGTCCACAATGGTCACAGTGTATTTTTCCATCAAGCACTGGCACATCCCAGCAGCGGCTCCTGGGGCAAAGCGGCAGAGCTGGGCCATGGATTTGCCAATAGCATCCTAAGGAAGAAGACAAAGGACTTGGGGTGAAGTTAGTGGCCTGCCCTGCGTTTGAATCCAGACTCGGAGACATCATTCTCAACTTGAAAGCTGCCGCCTGCCTTGCAGTTTAGGACACATGAAGGTGGAACCGAGGAAGATGCCAAGAATCATCACAGGGTTTTATTCATAGGGCCAGTTAGGGTTGTGGGGGGACAGTGGCCTCAAGCTCAAAGGGGGCCCCCAATTTTCAGCATTCAGTAAGTTTCACAGCTGTTTATCATATCAAATTGTGACACGCTCTCTCAGCTAAGAACTGCAAATTTAAGCAAATCAGAGATGTGGGTTTTTCCCTGACATAGATTTTGCCATATACTTAATATCAGCTGTGAGCAGTGGCGTAGCGTGGGGGGGTGCAGGGGGGGCCGGCCGCACCGGGCGCAACATCTGGGGTTAGGGCAAATCCACGGGTTAGGGGGCGCAAATCTATGGGTTAGGGGGCGCAAATCCACAGGTTAGGGGGCGCAAATTACTTGCCTTGCCCCGGGTGCTGACAACCCACGCTACGCCACTGGCTGTGAGCAGTGCTTTGTTTCCTGGGAGAAGAGGCTGAAAGTTGAAAAGACAACAACCTGCCCAATTCACTCATCCCTGGAGCTTCTGTTCCACCTTTTCTATCAGTTAAACTTTTAGCTTCCTGAGCTTTGGTTGCAGAAACTTTCACAAGCTTAATGCTGAGGTCCAGAAACATTTAAAAAATAAAGAAATAAAAGAACAATTTAGAGTCTCATGATGTTGCATTCTGGACCAGAGTTTGGATGTGTAAAGCAGCCTTCTTCAGATGTTTCAGACCAAAATATCCATCAGACCCAGTATGATAGGACTCTGCTGTCTGGGGCTGATGGGCATCGTGTTGGAGAAGGCTGAATTAAGGCACAAAGAAAGGAGAATGCGATACCTTGGGGAGGCTGGATTCAATCCGGCCTACAAGGTTCTTGCACAGCCAACACTGAGGCAAAACATAACGCCAGGGCCAAGGGAAGAGCAGCTCCTCCTTGGGATTATCCTGGGAAAAGAAATAGGAATAAGTTGTGTAGCAGGTAGGCACAGAAATTAATCAAAGGTGCAACAGAGCAGATCTCATTTTGGGAAGATTAACGCTCTGTTCTTACTGGAGCATAAATGTTCCAGCTTCGGCTGCTTCATTGCACCCACCTGAGGGGTGCACTCCCCGCCCCCCAGCTTTGCCACTTATGTACCATAAAAGCCTAGGGCTTGCCGATCAGAAGGTCAGCGGTTCGAATCTCCGCAACAGGGTGAGCTCCCATTGCTTGGTTCCTGCTCCTGCCAACCTAGCAGTTCGAAAGCACTTCAAAGTGCAAGTAGATAAATAGGTACCGCTCCAGCAGGAAGGTAAATGACGTTTCCATGTGCTGCTCTGGTTCGCCAGAAGCGGCTTAGTCATGCTGGCCACATGACCTGGAAGCTGTACTCCGGCTCCCTCGACCAATAAAGCGAGATGAACGCCGCAACCCCAGAGTCAGCCACAACTGCACCTAACGGTCAGGGGTCCCTTTACCTAGGTCAGGGGTCTGCAACCTTTAAGACAAAAAGAGCCACTTGGACCGAAGAAAAAAAACCTGGGAGCCGCAAAACCATTGCGACATTTAAAACAGTGGGGAGTGTCGGGGCACACAATGCGCCTCCTCCCCTCGCTAGTATCCGCCCTGGAGCCGCGGCAAAGGTGTAAAAGAGCCACATGCGGCTCCGGAGCCGCGGGTTGCTGACCCCTGACCTAGGTCTATTGATTCTCCCACGGACCCACCCACTGGACTCTTTCTCTGCCCATTCTCCTTTACCCTTACCTCCTTCCTCTTCCTTTCTATCTCTGCCCTCCCGCATTGCCCACTGCAGTGCAGCTGTAACTGGGTGCTTAGCATATTTTTAGTGGTATTTATTGCCTTATAATGGTTTCAAAGTGATTCTATATATGCTCTTGTGCACCACCCTGTGAAAAGGTTTTTCTAAAAGGCAGGATATAAATGTTTAAATAAATACATTTATCTCATTTATTTATAACATTTATGAAGCACCTATTCTTCCATGAAGCCCAAAGCGCTCCTCAGTTAATCCCCATGACAACCCCGTGGAGTAAGTTAGGCAGTCACTGGCCCAACCTCAGTGAATGTCATGGCTGAATAGGGATTTTTGCCCTGGTTTTCCAGGTCCTGGTCTGACACTCTCTAGCCACTAGAACACACTGGCTCTCTTTTGAAGCCATTATAATTTTATTCTGATGGGAAAGTAGAACGAAGTAGGATGCAAGATGCTTTCCTAGACAACTGCTTGGATCGGCCTTCTCTAACCCAATACCCTGCAGATGTTTGTGGGTTGTACTGTCAAACATATGGAGGTTACCATGTTGTGGAAGGCTGGCTTAGGGGATCGTACAATTTTCTTTCACTGCACTGGAGTTCATGTCATCAGAAGAGGCTCTCCTTACCTGGGTCTTGTTGTTGGGCATAATAAAAGCTTTGCCTTGCAGTAGCTGGATCTGTTCCACCATCTTTTGAACCAGCAGACCAAAGATGTCCTTGCTCTCCAGTGGGTCAGACTGGCAGAGGCCAAACTTTGCACATACAGCGCCGGGTTGCTGAAGGGCAGAAGGGATAAGGCTTGAGAAAGGAATAATTCCTCTCCAGTTGCCTTAATCTGAAAGGCAAGGCAGAGGCATGCCCGCCAAGTGGCCTGATTTTCCAGGGACAGTCCCAGAATTACGAAAGCCACCCCAGCTTCTGATTTGAACCTGGAATGTCCCTATTTCTCCCACTGGCTGCCGCGAAGGAGCATCTTGTTGGCTCTCCTTGGCTGCCGCTTCCAGACTCCCCCCTTGGGCAGCTTGTAGCAGCTGCTGGACTGCAGGTGAGGAAGAGAGGCTGCCACCTGTGAGGGGAAACCCCCCCCCCATGACACACCAGCTCTGAGGTGCAGGCAGAGCACAGGGCTGCCCTGGGCAGGAGAAAGGGGGAGATGAGCAGTGTGAAAAGAAGCCCTGAGGTTGTTTTTTAAAAAAATGATTCCAGCATCCACATCTAATCTTGCCTCTTTCTAAAATATATTTATTATTTATTTTTAAATACATTTACAGTGGTGCCCTGCAATACGAATGCCTTGCAAGACGAAAAACTCGCTAGACGAAAGGGTTTTCCGTTTTTTGAGTCATTCCGCAAGACGAATTTCCCTATGGGCTTGCTTCGCAAGACAAAATGTCTTGCGAGTTTGTTTCCTTTTTCTTAAAGCCGCTAAGCTGTTAATAGCCGCTAAGCCGTTAATAGCCGCTAAGCCGCTAATAGCCGCTAAGCCGCTAATAGCCGTGCTTCGCAAGATGAAAAAACCGCAAGACGAAGAGACTTGCGGAACGGATTAATTTCGTCTTGCGAGGCACCACTGTACTGGTGTGTGTGCTTCTTTTCCTATTTCAAACTGAGGAATGCTGGAGGGTATGAAGAGGTGGTCCTCGCAGCACAGGCCCTGGGGAAGTTTTCCTGCACAAGCCCCATTGAAATGTGCAAGAGCTTCCCAGTGGATTGGACCAGATGTGTCTGTCAGCTGC
Organism: Podarcis muralis; assembly: GCF_964188315.1. Taxonomy (NCBI): domain Eukaryota; kingdom Metazoa; phylum Chordata; class Lepidosauria; order Squamata; family Lacertidae; genus Podarcis; species Podarcis muralis. Next base: position 13,827,962 of record NC_135661.1, read on the forward strand.
TTGGCTACCCTTTCAGGGCATCCAAAACCAACTACCTCATGGCAGAGCAGCCTCTCCCTTGCCCTGCCTCCACACAAAAGCCACTGTGTTGTTTGTTGTGGAGAAATTATTTGCCATTGATGTGTGTGGGGAAAGGGCCACTTACAATCTGTCCTTCTAAGGCGGTGATGAATAGAGAATAGTAGGTATCCACAAGCTCCTGGCATCTTGGGATTAAGGTCTGAAGTGAAAAAGCCGCACATTCGTGTTTCAAGTAGTTCTGGATGGCCTTCTGTGTGGGAACAGCAATGTTAAGAGAGCAGAGGGGAGAACATAGGACAAGTCCTGGGTGCCAAGATCCAAGTTTGGGGGAAGTACTCTTTTGGGAGACAACCCCAGCAGATACTTTAAACATGCAGCAAAGTAAAGTGTGGAAATGTAGGCTGTAGCACCTTTAAAATGTGCCCCTCCACATGAGTTCCAAAATGTCCCCTTAAAATGTTTCTTTTCCTTGTTTCCCCAGCATAGGAAAAAGACCACATGTTTTGTAAGTTAAAAAATGGTTTACTTACAAATTCTCCATAGTCAAAACAAAATTTTTTTTTTCTTCCAGTAGCACCTTAAAGACCAACTAAGTTAGTTCTTGGTATGAGCTTTCGTGTGCATGCACACTTCTTCAGATACACTGAAACAGAAGTTGCCAGATCCTTCTATATAGTGAGAAGGTGGGGAGGGGTATTACTCAGAAGGGTGGTGGGAATGGGTGATTGGCAGATAGCTGTGATGAGCCTGTTGACGACTCTTAACGACTGCAATAGGTCTTACAGGGAAAAGCAAGGGGTGAGAAGGTGAAAAATGGCTTTGTCATGTATAATGAGATAAGAATCCAATGTCTTTGTTCAGACCAGGTCTCTCCATGGTTTTAAGTTTCGTAATGAGTTGCAATTCAGCAGCTTCTCTTTCCAGTCTATTTCTGAAATTCCTTTGTAGTAAAACAGCTACTTTGAGATCTTGTATAGAATGTCCTGGGAGATTGAAGTGTTCTCCTACTGGTTTCTCTGTCTTGTGATTCTTGATGTCAGATTTAGTCGTCAACAGGCTCATCACAGCTATCTGCCAATCACCCATTCCCACCACCCTTCTGAGTAATACCCCTCCCCACCTTCTCACTATATAGAAGGATCTGGCAACTTCTGTTTCAGTGTATCTGAAGAAGTGTGCATGCACACGAAAGCTCATACCAAGAACTAACTTAGTTGGTCTTTAAGGTGCTACTGGAAGGAATTTTTTTTGTTTTGACTATGGCAGACCAACACGGCTACCTATCTGTAACTGAAATTCTCCATAGGTGAGAGTCATGTGCTTCAGAAATAGTTATACAGGGAGTAAAACTTTGCCTAGTGGTGAAAGTGGTGAAAGTTCCGACAGGAATTCAAGAGTAGCTCTTGACCGCCATGCGGGTGAGCTGAAGCAATCAAGTACACTGAAGAACAAAGTTCCTCCCAAGGTGGTGGGAAGTGGACATAGCTAAGCCTGGCAGTATAGCTTACACTATGGTCTTAACCTCTTCCTATATTAAATAGGGGGGACGCGGGTGGCGCTGTGGGTAAAAGCCTCAGCGCCTAGGGCTTGCAGATCGTCAGGTCGGCGGCTCGAATCCCCGCGGCAGGGTGCGCTCCCGCTGCTCGGTCCCAGCGCCTGCCAACCTAGCAGTTCGAAAGCACCCCCAGGTGCAAGTAGATAAATAGGGACCGCATACTAGCGGGAAGGTAAACGGCGTTTCCGTGTGCTGCGCTGGCTCGCCAGATGCAGCTTGTCACGCTGGCCACGTGACCCGGAAGTGTCTTCGGACAGCGCTGGCCCCCGGCCTCTTGAGTGAGATGGGCGCACAACCCTAGAGTCTGTCAAGACTGGCCCGTATGGGCAGGGGTACCTTTTATATTAAATAGACATGCATGTTTGTTATATGAGGCTGGCTACCCCACACGAGCCTAGGACTTGCCGATCAGAAGGTCGGCGGTTCGAATCCCAAACGGGGTGAGCTCCCGTTCCTTGGTCCCTGCCAACCTAGCAGTTCGAAAGCACTTCAAAGTGCAAGTAGATAAATAGGTACCGCTCCAGCGGGAAAGTAAACAGCATTTCCGTGCGCTGCTCTGGTTCGCCAGAAGTGGCTTAGTCATGCTGGCCACATGACCCAGAAGCTGTACGCCGGCTCCCTTGGCCAATAAAGCGAGATGAGCGCCGCAACCCCAGAGTCGGTCACAACTGGACCTAATGGTCAGGGGTCCCTTTACCTTTACCCCACATATAGGAAAAGCCTGCTGGGTCATGCCAATGGTCCACCTAGTCCAGCATTCTGTTCATAGCTGTCAACTTTTCCCTTTTCTTGCGAGGAATCCTATTTGGAATAAGGGAATTTCCCTTTAAAAAAAGGGAAACGTTGACAGCTATGATTCTGTTCTCTTCTTTTAAAGCCATTCAGGTTGGTGGCCATCACTGCCTCCTGTGGGCGCAAGTTCCATAATTTAACTGTGTGTTGTGTGAAGAACTTCATTTCATCCAACACCCAGCGTCACTGGATGTTTCTAAGTTCTAGTGTCTGGGAGCTATTTGGGCAAGACTGAGATCTCTGTCCAGCTGTCTCTCACAATGCCTGCCTCTCCTGGGACTATTCATACAATCAGCTTAGCTAAGGACATCAGAAGACCCCCAAGGAAGCCCTTTCTAGTCTAACAGCCCGTTCCCATAATAGCCAACCAGACGTCACAAGCGAGGCCTGAGTGGAATGGCCCTCTTCCCGCTGGTCTGTCCCCTTTAACAGCACCACCCGACACATGTTCACTCATAAGTAAGAACCACTGAATTTAGTGACACTTACTCCCAGGTAAATAAATGAGTATGTAGGGTTTCAGCCTGAAAGCCACATGTTTTAGACTGCAGGTGCATAATGGGTTATTTTTATTTACAGGATTCTCCATGGTATAAAGGGAAATCTGGGTTAAATGTCAACAAAAGGTACAGACTAAATGCTGCTGCAAAAAAAGAGAGACAACAACCTTGTGGACAGCAGCAGCACTAATTCCACACATTCCAGCTACCTGGGTTACCTTAAAGGTTGACTCCTTGGCCATGCGAACAAGGATGGTAACAATCTCTTTGCAGTCTGCACAAGTGTCTTCCTGGAGAAAAAATTAAGGCAATGAGGGCAACCTGAAAATGCTGCTGTCACAAAACCCTGGGCCACTGGCAGAAAGTGGGCAGACAACCACTAGGCTTCTCGACACAGCAACCCAATACGCCAAAGACAGAGACAGTGCAGCTTTCCCCAACTAACTCCACCCCCAGGTTTTAACTTCCTGCACCGAAGTCAAGTCAGAGGAGGGAGAGAGAGAGAGCGCTAGAACAGCAGCTACTCACTTGGGTGTCAGTGTTCCATCCAGCCTGCATGCAGTGTTCCCAGGCACCACACTGGATGGCCGTCACGAGGTTCTTGCACCAATATGTAGGACCTTTGGCACATCCATCCTCAATGGAAATCTTGCCAGCTAGCACTGGAAAAGGGCAGAGAAGGACAGGCCCTTGTGAGCAGCATCATAATGTGGGCAGGATAATATTGTTATATAGGTTTGGTGGGAAATGGTGTGGAGGTCAGTCTGGAATCTGGATGGCACACGTGATCCTTTCCAAACCTGTGATCCTGTATATGTGAAGTTAGAATACACCTGTCATCTGCATCTTAAAGGGTGAGCGCTATTGCCTTAGAGACAAATTAGGAGCCCTTTCCCCACCTCACCTAACTGGATGATTCATCATCCTAGGATGGAGAATAATAGGCCACGGGAGGGCTGTGTATGTGAGAACTGGGCTGATTTGGGAAACTGGAAAGATGGAGACATGTCTTGCTCTATACTGGACTTGGGGCTCCCCTGGAAACCTGATGGGGAAGCAAATCTGCTGATGTGTTAATGCTGTAAACCCTTCCATCCAATGCTCAGGTAAAGGTAAAAAGACCCCTGGACAGTTAAGTCCAGTTAAAGGCGACTATGGGGTGTAGTGCTCATCTGGCTTCAGGCTGAAGAAGCCAGTGTTTGTCCACAGACTGTATACATGAAAATAAAACCATATATCCTAAAGAAACCACAGTCTTTGTTGACCATTCCAAGGAATCTGAACCCTGGATAAGCACTGGAACTCCCAAAGTCTCTTCCTGCTCAAGGAATAGGGTACACACGACAATGCTCATCTTAAAGTCAAGTCTCTGAGTCGTAGACTGCAGGAAGCAGTGCAATGAAATCTCAGTTGACGCACTTGAAAAGCCAGGGAGGGAAACAATCTCAGTATTTCCAGTGTTTGCAGCTCAGGCTCTCCTGGACTAATTTTCCTCAGTCGCACAATGAGGAGGGGCATCAGGGCATGGTTGAGAAATTTTACCACTTAGGTTGTTTACACAGGTTTGTCCAATATTTGGAGTGGAAGCAAAAGAGGCTGCCTGGTTTGCAAGCCAGCTGTGGTCAGAGATTCTTTGGGATCCTAGTGCAGGAGCAGGCAACAGACCTGGCCCTCACCAGGCTTCAGAGGGTGTGGACTCAACCCTACCAGTTGCTCTTACCTTGCCTTCTGTTGCTCTCTTTTTTCTTCCATTTAATCCCTCCTTTCCTCCAAGGAGCTCAGGGTAGCAGTGCCTGCTTCTCCCCCACTCAACAATTTTGGGTGATAGGTTAGCATGAGCAAGTGTGACCGGCTCACGGCTTAACTGGCTCTGTGAGGATTTGTGTCTTTCTCCAGTCCTAGCCCAACACTATTACAACATACTGTCTTTCTAGAGAGGGAGGTAATTCAGTGAGGAGTAAGCTGGATTCTTTATGGCTGGAGCTATTGGATTTTGTCAGGAAGCAGGCTCAGCCCCCACCCAGTGAAGGCTAAACCTGCCCCGTGGGTGACTTGCCTCTGTTGTCTAGTATCAGGAATATAGGAAGCTACCTTACCTTCAGAATATCAGCTCATCTAGCTCAGTTATCTAAATTAAACCCTCCTAAATTAAAGATTGTTATCATCTACTCTTGCTGCCTGCTTATTTTGGGTCCTTTTATTTTTAACTGGGTTTTTTTTTTTACCTATATTTTGATAAATTTATTATATATACTGTTTTATTGCTAATTTTTGCATATTTTATACCATTGGAAGTAATTCACTTAGAATTTCTAAAATAATTGTTGCTGTTGTTGTTTAGTCATGTCTGACTCTTCGTGACCCCATGGACCTTTTAAAATTAAGTGACATTAATAAATTGACATTAATAAATGATAAAAAATTAAAGAACACTATGCAAACCAATGGAGGTAGTGCACACCAAGCATGACTAGTAGCCATTGATATCCCCCATGAATTTGCCTAATCCTCCTTTAAAGCCACTAAGTTAGTGGTGATCACTGCCTCCTGTGTGAGTGAGTACCAGTGTGGTGCGTGAATAAGTTACTTATTTTATCTGTCCTGAATCTTCCAACATTCTATTTGAAGTTCCTAATGGCCGTGGGAAAAAAGGATGCCCCATCCTCCTCCTGCCCCTTCCCCAGTGCTTACCAGCAGGACCTCCACAGAGCAGAGTGACGAGAAGCAGGTGCCACATGGTTGTGCTGTGTAAAGACCCCTGAATACGGTTCTCTTTTATAGTTCTGCTGTAGAAGGAGGGGCTTGTGTGGCACCAGTGGAGAAGATCTGCGGAGATCCTGCCCAGCTGAAAGCATCATGTTACTGACACATCTACAGTTTCACTCACGCTCAAGCTGGGCTTCCTGTAGGGCATGTAGCCCCTCAATTCTGAGATGGGGTGAGGAACTAGAGCTACAGGTACTTTGTGTTTGAGAATTCCCATGTAACTCTACTATGATGGAGGCCCTGATGGGTGGCATAGCATGAAGATACAGCCCTGAATTAGTTGGCACATATTCTTCAGTTCCAAATTACAGTCCATTCCTGCAACCATTCCAGTCCTAGGAACCCTTCAACTCTTCTATTCTGGTGCTCCACACCAGCTGGTTAGTCTGGAACGGGCATAGTGTCTTCTTTCTTTTTACAGAACATTTCTCTGTCTCTCCTTCCTCTCAGGACTTTAAAAAAATTGCTGGAAAATATTATTATGATTGTTGTTGTTGTTGAATTTATTTACCACCCTTTATCCGCAGGTATAGTCAGAAAATTTGACTTTTACATGCAATTTTAAGTGGTAAATCTGTCCTTCAGTCTACATTGGAGATTATTCTTGATTCCAAGCCCTCTTGTCTCCCTCATATTCTTACTGTTCCCCCCTGTAGGACTGATCTGTAGTCTTGTGGATATGCCACACTTGGGCTCCCCCATCTCATGTGGGGAGCAAGTGTCACCAGTAAACTCCATAATTAATAACGGCTTAGCTTTCATAGAACATTTTTTGGAATTTTAAACATTAAACACTGAGTGGTTTAACAGTCAACCCTGGGAACTCTGCAAATTGTAGTTCTGTGAGGGAAATAAGCGTCTCCCGGGACCCTTAAAAAGCTACAGTTCCAGGATTTTTGAGGGGAAGTCACAGTTGCTTAAAATTGTATAGTGGTACTTCTATAGTAAATGATATAGTAGTAGTAGTAGTGCAAATGAGGCCTGTGTGAAGCCTAAGAAGACCACCTGCTGACTTCTGGTTCATCTGTTCATCATTTTTCTACACTGCTTCTTAGATGTAGGGCTCATTCAGGTATTTACAGTGCCATAGGATTTGCTACACAATTTGGCTGCTTGTTGTTTTACCTCTTTGATGACTGGAACTACAGCACTCAGGAGGCTTGGCTATGTGTGGAATGTAGCTGCACATTCTAGAATCAAGGATGGGCGAAGACTCTCTTGTTATGTGGACGTATTGATTCCCACCAGGAGTATAACTGCTCTTGGCTTTTCCTCTTTCAGCTGAGTGGGACTCTTGAAAGGGGACTTATGCAACTAAGCAAATAGCATCTGAATAGAGCCATTCATCCCTTCCTGGACTGGATGACGAGGACCATCATCAACCTCTCCATTAATGAGCATATTGGGACTGGATGCTGTTTGCAGAAGAGGGCAGGGACCCTCTTCCCAGATTGCCATGTTCCAAACCTCCTCTTAACTTAAAAAAATGTGTGTGTATGTGCAAATTGTGCAATGCTGATGTCACACACCTATCCTCGTGATTGATTTATTGAACTAATGGCAACCAAGGTAAATAAACCAAAATAAAAACATAGTCCCTGCCCACACAAGGAAAACAAGAGTACAGGAGAAGGGGGGTGGACAGAGGAAGAAGGGTGGAGACCGCCTCCCCAGCTTGAACCTTCCAGAGAAGAGGAAGACATTATAGATTTACAAAAGTGGTTTGTGGGAGGTCACAGCTCAGAGGTAGATGAGGGATGAAGTTGGGATATAATGGGAGAGGAGGAGGCAGAGCCAGAGCAGCTGGCTGACACGTTATCACTATAAAGCATTCCAGACCCCCCTTCTCCCAGAACCTGGTGAGCATTGAAAGTAAGAGAGCAAAGGCTTGGAGACAAATGGCCCTAAACGGCCACCATAAGGTAGGTGGTGCTGTTGATGATTGAGGAGATAAGGGGGGTGGAGATTACTTGGACCAATGCAATTACTCAAGAGGCAACATTTCTAAGACTCTCTCTGTGAATATTGAATAAAAGACCTTGGTAAGAACTTTCTTTGTTTATCTATTCCTGGCAGTCTACCGTGGGAGGGACCAGGTTCCATGACGCCTGACAGGGGCAGATCAGTGTGAGCATACAATAAAGTTTGCAGCTTTGAGATTCAGAGTAGATTAAAAAAGAAAATATTGGTTGACGTTTTCCTTAGTTAGGGATAGGTTTGGGGTTAGGTTTAAGATTAGGGTTGGGTAAGCATTAGGGTTAGGGTTAGGGTTAGGGTTAGCATTTTAGGATTAGGATTAGGCTTATGTTTAGTTTTAGGTTTAGGGTAAAGGTTAGGGTTTTCCCAGTAGTGATGTATGGAAGTGAGAGCTGGACCATAAAGAAGGCTGATCGCCGAAGAATTTATTCTTTTGAATTATGGTGCTGGAGGAGACTCTTGAGAGTCCCATGGACTGCAAGAAGATCAAACATATCCATTCTTAAGGAAATCAGCCCTGAGTGCTCACTGGAAGGACAGATCGTGAAGCTGAGGCTCCAATACTTTGGCCACCTCATGAGAAGAGAAGACTCCCTGGAAAAGACCCTGATGTTGGGAAAGATTGAGGGCACAAGGAGAAGGGGACGACAGAGGATGAGATGGCTGGATAATGTTCTCGAAGCTACCAGCATGAGTTTGACCAAACTGCGGGAGGCAGTGGAAAACAGGAGTGCCTGGCGTGCTCTGGTCCATGGGGTCACGAAGAGTCGGACACGACTAAACGACTAAACGACTAAACAACAACACCAAGCATTAGGGTTAGGGTTAGCATTTTAGGATTAGGATTAGGCTTATGTTTAGGTTTAGGTTTAGGGTAAAGGTTAGGGTTAGGGTTGTGTCCGGGTTAGGGTTATTCGCAGGGTTATGGTTAGGGTTGCCTTATGGTTAGAGTTAGAGTAAGGTTTAGGGTTAGGCTTCTGGTTAGGGTTACTATTGCGGATATGGTTAGGGTTGGGTTAGGGTTAGAATTGGTTAGGGTTAGGCATTGGGTTACCTTAGGGGTAGGGATAGAATTAGGCTTATGGCAAGGGTTTGGGTTCCGTTAGGGTTTGGGTTAGGCTTAGGTTTAGGTTTAGGGTTATTCTCAGGGTTAGGTTTAGGGGTAGGTTAGGCTTACAGTTGCAGATAGGGTTAGGGTTAGGATTGTGTCCAGGTTAGGGTTAGGGTTAGGGTTAGGGAATACCCCTAAAAATGTTTAGGGGTACTCTCAATTCCTACTCATATGGAAATACTGGCTTAGCCTTTGGGTTACTGTTAGGGTTAGGATAGCCTAAGGGTTAGTGTTAGGTTATGGGTTATGGAATAGGGTTTGGGTTAGGCTTAAAATTAGGGTTGGGCAAGGATTAGGGTTAGCGTTAGGGTTGGTGTTTGAGTTATTCTCAGGGTTAGGGTTATTCTCAGCGTTAGGATAAGGTTACCAAACGTCCCCGTTTCCCAGGGACAGTCCCAGATTTACAAATCAGTCTCCTGACAAAATCCATCTGTTTAGTAGGAAGTCGAAAAGTGTCCCTGGATTAATTGAAAAAAAATATTAGGTTAGATAGCCTTAGGTTAGGATTAGGGTTGGACTAGCATTAGGGTTAGGGTTAGGCATTGGGTTACTTTTAGGGGTAGGGATACCTTAGAGTTAGGGATAGGCTTAGGTTTATGGCCAGAGTTTGGGTTCTGTTAGGGTTTGTGTTTGGGTTAGGGTTAGGTTTAGGGTAGGGTTAATCTCAGGGTTGGATGTTCAGCTTCTGAAAAACATTTACTTTTGGGTTTTCGGCATGCAGGAACCAAGGTTTGACTGTAACACTAATGTCTCAGAACAAATGTATCTGATCTGTAGAAAACACAACCTGAAAAAAGAGACAATGCATGTACTTTTGTAAAATAAGAAATTCTTTAATAAAAAGTATTTTTAAATATTTTTAAATATTTAAGATCTGGGCAGCCAAGCAGAGATATATTTACACATTTGTGTGTGTGTGTGTGTGTGTGTGTGTGACAAATTCCAGAGGAACCATCCTGTTGGGCTGCAATAGATTGTAATGGATTGCAGTCACTTCAGCACCAGATGAAAAAAACGTAGCCCCACCCCTCACCCGCTTCTGTATTTTGGCCGAATCAAGGTGGCAGCCCGAGGCTTCTGGCCCTCTCCGTTATTTTCCATGAGCGGCTGTCACTTTGCACCTTCTATGGAAAGAGAAGGGAGGGAACCATGGCAATCAGAACCCGGAAGTGCAGCGGCCGCTCTAGGATTGGGAACTTATTTCTGCCCTCTATCCCTCCGAGCCAGTTTGAAAGAGGAAGAACTTGGAGTGTTCACCCGGAAGCGGAAGTGTCGCGGCAGCCCGCTGCGTGCGGGCATCGTTTCGCAGCGTTCGAGGAGCGGGAGAAAGCGCCGCCGAGGCCGAGCGGGGCAGAAGCGGCTGCTCTTGCGGGGCGGTAGCGGGGCTGCGGGGCAGCCGCCATGGCGGACGTCACCGCTCGGAGCCTGCAGTACGAGTACAAGGCGGTGAGTGGCGGGCGCGGGGGGGGGTTAGCGGTGCTATAAACCAGGCTTGTTGTTAGTGGGCAATGCTCACCGTTTGCTCTAGTCAGACCACATCCTATGAAACTTGACTGGAGTTCAGTGGGCCTGTTCTGAATATGGCTACAAACGGGGCTTATTTTTTCAACCGGAACTCACCGGAACTGAGTACCGCCCAGAGCTGCGTGTCGGAGGCGACGTTGTAATGCGGCCGCAAGGATGCCGGCAGTTGGGCGGAGAAGCGTCCCTCACGCCCCCCAAAAAGCGTTGTTTCCCCCTACAGAAGGCTTTGGTTCCCCCTAGTATAGTACTTTTTAGGTGCTTTATTATTAATGTTTCATAATAAATTATAAAAATACTGTGTGTTTTTTTAAAAAAAATAATTTTTAATGATGTCCCAATAAAAATAGCCAAGCTATATACATGCACATCATAATCTGATTAAAAACAAAAAACTAAAAAAAAAGAAGACCAAATTGTAGTCCAAATTGTAATTATTATTTTTTCTGGGCTCTCCATAGTCTGGACCTCTGAATCTCCCCAAATCTCCAATCCTGCCTCCTCTAATTGTTTTCATATTTTCCACATCCTAGTCTTAACGCTTTAATGATAAAAATACTGTTGATTGTTAGTATTGTTAATTGTTTATAATATTACTTGGAAAAAGTTGCTGTTTTTTGCGGCCAGAATGAAGCAGCTCTTTTTGATCCCTGACTCCCTTTCCTTGCAGGCAGGAAGCAGCCCAATATGTAAGGCCAGCTGAGAGGTGGCACCTTATCACCTTTTGCATGATGCTGCACTGATCTCTTGGAAGTTGAGCGGGAGGAATTTCTCCTCCCACACCCTCAGTGCTAGCAGCGGCAATTTAAATCTGAAAACTGAGGCGCAGTATACTGCACCAAGAGTTCAGAAACTGCTCGCACTAATGAAATTCCCTGTCACAAAACATGCCTAGCTCTATGGGAGTATTGGACGCTGCTGGGTGATGATGGATTACAACACCCATCATTCCTGACCATTGGTCATGCTGGTTTGGGCTGATGGCAGTTGTATTCCAACAAGTTCCAGAGAGCCATAGGTTCCTCCCCTCCCCATGGTAAAGTAACACAGTTGCCCATTTTAATAACAATAGCAGGAATTACATAACATTTTTACTGTTCAAAGCAAATCATATACAAATCTCTCAGACCAGTTTTACTATCCCCTTATTATTGTGGAGAATAGGTGTCTTCCTGATGCCACCTAGTGAATTTGAGTGAGCTGAAATTTGACTCACAGACCTTGGGATTGTAACGCAAGCTCTTAACCACTACAGCAGGTGCTGTTTTGCAACCTGCTGCTGACAATGATGTGAAACCCTAGAGCTGAAGCCGTCTATTACTTTTATTCTTGAAGCCAATAATTGTGGGAGGGGTATGGCAAAGGAGGCTCTTCTAACAGCAGAATATTTGACAATATGTTTTGTTTCCTTCTTCTTAAACTTGAGATTTTCTCTCCCCCACTCATTGTCTTCTTGATTCTTCCAGAACTCTAATCTTGTACTTCAAGCTGATCGCTCCCTGATTGACAGGACCCGGCGTGATGAACCTACGGGAGAGGTCCTGTCACTGGTGGGGAAGCTGGAAGGAACTCGAATGGGTGACAAGGCCCAGAGGACCAAACCCCAGATGCAGGAGGAGAGACGAGCAAAGTGGGTGAAGACTATTTAATATGTTCTTTTGTCTGTTGTGTAATAGCTCACTGAACTCTAGAGTTGGATCCAATAATTGAATGTCTGCTTATCATATTCAGGCCTTTGTCACTAATCAGCTAAGCTAAGTGCTCAGTTGTTCAGGGAACTTCTTTTTTTAATTTGTGTTTTTTATAATTTTATTTTTGTATTTTCTATTTTACATATACAAACAAAATAAAAACATAAACATAAAATCCCCTTTGACTTCCCTCCCCCCATTGTGGATATTAATATAATGATTTCCCCCCCTCCACATCTCTTTTATAACTCTATTCTTACAAATCCTTTATCATTCCATTGTAGACTTTCCCCATTCTTTATTAAAGTCCGCCTCTTCTTGATTTCTAATTTCTTCCTGCAAGTTTTGCCATCTCAACATAGTTCATCAGTTTTATCTGCCACACTTCCTTGGTCAGAGTTGTACCATCTTTCCATTTCTGGGCTAACAGAATCTGCACAGCTGTGGTTGCGTACATAAGTAGTTTCATCTGGTCCTTCGGGGTCTCTGGACCTATAATGCCTAAGAGAAAACCTTCTGGTTTCTTAGGAAAAGTTATTTTCAACATTTTTTTCAATATCATTTCCCATAAGTATATCATTTCCCATAAGTCTTTTAACATCTTAAATGACCACTACATGTGATAAAAAGTACCCTCTTTCTTTTTACATTTCCAAAATGTTTTAGTATTTGATTTATACATTTTAGCTAATTTTCTAGGTGTTAAATACCAATGATACATCATTTTCATATAGTTCTCCTTCAAAGTGTAACAAGCTGTAAATTTTAATCCTGTTGTCCATATTCTCCCACACTGCTAATTCCATATTATAACCAAAATGCTTCACCCAGTAGACCATAACCAATTTGACCTGTTCTTTAGTTTGCCAATTTAATAGAAGTTTATATATTTTAGAAATTAACTTAGTTTATTCTCTAACAGTTCCCTTTCAAACTGGGAGGTTTTATTTAAACAACCCTTCTTTTTGTCAAACACTTCTTTAAGTTGGTGATATTGCAGCCAATCAGTTACTAATTCTCTTATATCTTCAAACCTCCTTAATTTTAAATCTTGATCTACTTCTATTCATAATTCTTTATATATTGCACGCTCATTTCTCATATTCCTCTTTTTTTTGTTTTTTAACCAGTATTGCTTCAAGTGGAGAGAGCCACCATGGTGTTTTGTGTTCCAATAAATATTTGTATTTGTCCCATACTTCATACACCATTCTTCTTATAACATGGTTAAAAAAAGCTGTATGAACTTTAACCTTGTCATACCACAAATAGGCATGCCCGCCAAATCTGTTACTGTGTCCTTCAAAATATAACATGGAACCACTTTCCAATGATATCCATTCCTTTAACTAGCGAAGAAAAGATGCCTCAAAATATAATTTCATATCTGGTAAGGAGAATCCACCTCTTTCTTTGGCACCTGTCAGTCATTTATACTTTTTCTTGGTTTCTTCCCCTGACAGATAAATCTAGTAATATCTTTCTGTCATTATTTAAAGCATCTTGTATTGCTGATAACTGGTATTGTTTGAAACAGAAACAACATTTTTGGTAGTGCATTCATTTTTATCACATATATCCTCCCTATAAGTGACAAGTTCATCCTTCCCCAAATTTCTAGGCTCTTCTTAACTCTAGACTTTCACATAATTACCTTTAAATTTTTAAAGGTAAAAAATCTATAACCCTTGGTATACTTACCAAAAGTTCCTCTACCGATATCACCACATTGTTGGCAAATGCCTTAAGTTTATATGTTCTCTGCCCCACTGTTAGCCATTTTATCTCTCCATCAGAGCTAATTCTTTTAGCCAGAACCTCTAAAACCAATATAAACAATAATGGCGACAAGGGGCAGCCTTATCTTGTCCCCTTAGTAAATAACGCCTTAACAGAAAATTTTAAAAGAACTATCAGCATAGCATATTGGTTAGAATAAATTACCTCAATTGCTTTCAAGAATGTCTCTCCACAGTTCATCTTTTCTAAAAGTTCTGTCATAAAAGTCCATGAAATGTTATCAAAAGCCCTTTTCTGTGTCTGTAAACATCAGCGTTGCTTTTTATCATTTCTTACTTCAGGGTATTCTATAATATCAGTTATGTTCCTTACATTATCCTTCAACTGCCTGCCCAGGAGAAATCTGGCCTGATCTTGATGTATTATGTCCTTTAATATGGATTTCGTCTGTTTCGCCAGTATAGATGCAAATAGCTTATAGTCAATTGTTCAATAGAGAGATCGACCTGTAATTTTTAACTGACATTAAATCAGAGTTTTGTTTCAGAATAAGTGTAATATAAGCAGTGCCTGGCTTATAAGGAGTGCCTGCCGTGCTCTGGTCCATGGGGTCAGGAAGAGTCAGAAACGACTAAACAACAACAGCAACAAAGCATTAGTCCATGAATCTGGAACATTTCCTGCTACTAAAATTTCATTCATTACACCTTTCAGTAGTTGGATTAAGAAGTCCTATAGTTTCTTATAATATTTTGCTGATAGTCCATCTGGCCCTGGCACTTTACCTATTTTGAGTTGGTTTATTACCTGTTGTATTTCCATCGTTGCTATAGGGGCATTTAAGTTGTTCAGGGAACTTCTAGCCTGCTCCTTTATTTTAACTGACAGCAACTCCTATCTTTCCCCTCAACTACTCCCTGATCCTTGTAGCCGAAGATTAAACCTGGGCCTTCTGCATGCAAAATATATGATCCACTGCTGAGCTACACCCTTGAAATACTGTGTCAGGAAACAGGGTAGTACTCCAACATCAGTAAAAATAACATTATTCTCTAAGATAGTAGTAGCAGTACAGTGGTACCTCGGGGTTACATACGCTTCAGGTTACAGACTCTGCTAACCCAGAAATAGTGCTTCAGGTTAAGAACTTTGCTTCAGGATGTGAACAGAAATCGTGCTCCGGCGGCAGCAGGAGGCCCCATTAGCTAAGGTGGTGCTTCAGGTTAAGAACTGTTTCAGGTTAAGAATGGACCTCCAGAACGAATTAAGTACTTAACCCGAGGTACCACTGTAATAAGAATAATAACAAATTTATATGCCGCTCATCTGACTGGGTTCTCCCAGCCACTCTGAGCAGTTTCCAACAAATTAAAACACAATACAACATCAGACATTAAAAATTTCCCTCAACATGGCTGCCTTCGGGAAAGAAGCATGTGCTTTCTGTGTGTGTGCATGTGCTTATCTCTTCTGGCTATGAATTGGTCAGGTGTTCTCTTTCCTGATTGTGTGCCACCGATCTTCCCATCTTTCTAGGAGGCGGAAACGAGATGAGGACAGACATGACATTAACAAGATGAAAGGTTACACTCTGCTTTCTGAGGGCATTGATGAGATGGTGGGAATTATCTACAAACCCAAAACCAAGGAGACCCGAGAAACCTATGAAGTCTTGCTGAGCTTCATTCAGGCAGCTCTTGGAGATCAGGTGAGTGAAGAGAGTAATCCTCTAGGGGCATTGATTAACTAGATGCCTAATATCCCCATGTGTTCTGCTCTGTGTATGGACCAAAGAGAGTAATAATGTAAGCATAATGGAGCATTTTAAATTTTCTGTAGTTATACCGGTATCCGGCATTATGTGTTCAGTTAACTTAATTGCACAAGCCTAGCAATTAATGCAGTCAGCTAACACTAAATATATATGGCTCAGCAATTAGGAACCATTTCCTTGCTTCCGTGGTGGTGCTGAGATAGTAGAAATGCAAATGAATACAAGAAATAAATAATAGCAAATGGGGACATTTCTCAGAGATGTATTTTATTTCTATTAAGTGATTTTCTGGTTTTGTGTCTGCATGATGTGTCCATCATCTGAAATATTGCACCTGCTTCCCTTGGTGTCACACCATAGAAAAGACAGTGCTTATTCTGAAGTAAACTCAGGTATATGGACCTGTAATGAAATATTGTAGTGTAGGTAAAGGTAAAGGACCCCTGGACATTTAAATCCAGTCAAAGACGACTATGTGGTGTGGTGCTCATCTCACTTTTCAGGCCGAGAGAGCCAGCACTTGTCCACAGACAGCTTTCCAGGTCATGTGGCCAGCATGCGCTACTGATGCACTGAGGACCGTGACGAGTGCTAGAGTGCATGGAAACACCATTTACCTTCCCACTGCAGCGGTGCCTATTTATCTACTTGCACTTGTATGCTTTAAGACTGCTAGGTTGGTAGAAGCTGGGACAGAGCAACAGGAGCTCACCCCGTTGCATGGATTTGAACTGCCGACCTTCCGATCGGCAAGCCCAAGAGGCTCAGTGACCACAGCACCACCCACATCCCCAAGTAAATTATGCTGTGAGATGCTCAGGCAAGGCATATCCCATTTTTCTCTTCCAACTGGTAGTCCGCATTCTGTGACGGCTGGGCATACTTAATTCTCATTGACTTTTTGGGTGGAGAGGGTCATCACAGAATCATAGAATTGTAGAGTTGGAAAGGATACCTAGGGTCATCTAGTCCAACCCCTCAATGCAGGAATATCAACTAGGTCATACATGACAAATGACCATTGAGCCTCTGCTTAAAAAGTACTTTTTATATTTCTGCAAAACTCTGCATTTTCCCAAGCTTGTTGATGCACCTCTTGTTTGTCAGTTACCCCTTTTGGCTCCAATCTTGTTGGCACTCATCACCTGAGTTGGACACTAGAGTAAGTCAAGTCTTGTTTCTTGCAGCCCCGAGACATTCTCTGTGGAGCTGCTGATGAAGTCCTGGCTGTCCTCAAGAATGAAAAACTACGCGACAAGGAGCGACGGAAAGAAATCGATCTGCTGCTGGGACAGACAGATGACACCCGCTATCACGTGCTGGTGAACTTGGGCAAGAAGATCACAGACTATGGCGGGGACAAGGAGATCCAGAACATGGGTAGGGCCTGCAGCCTCAGGATCTTTTAGCTTCTTCTGTGTTTATCAGTTGGATACTGAATTCTGTAAAGAATAATAAAGGTTCTCAGAGCCACTTAAAAATTACTTCATATAATACTGCACCAGCTCTCAGGCTTACAGTCTAAAAATACATGACACGAAAGGAAAGTGGTTTGGGACGGAGGAAAAAAATAAATAAACTCAGGTACAAGTTTTAGTTGGAAGTTCTTCTCATGACTAGCTAGGATGGAAAGGTTCAAGGAGAGGAGCTAAACGTTTGAGATTCCTGCATTGCAGGAATTGGACTAGAACTAGATGACCCTCAGGCTCTCTTCCAACTCCCCATTCTATGATTCTATGACCTGCGCTGATGGAGTGGCCCTGAATCCCTTCTCTCCTCTCCTCTGCTGTAGCATGATGTGGCGGCTGATGCCAGGTGGCAGTTGATGAAGGGAGGAGCCTGATTTCTTAGCACAGCTGGTAGTTATAGTAGTGAAATTGTAAAGTTGTTCCTGAATGGTTGCTATAGGTAGTAGAGAGATTGGAGCTAAGTATTGTTTCCCAGTCCTGGACATCAAATAGCACTGAGATGTGAATAAGTTTGGAAGCCTCTGCTAATGTGTTCTCATGGCAGAATGTGGTGGCTGTTGGGCAGGGTAGCTCACATTGAGGAGACACCATAGTTGACTGATGGAGCACACGTATTACATGTTCAGTCCTTAACAACTCCAGTTAGAGCTTCTTGGGTAACCCCAGCGGGGGAAATTTACTCCTTTGAGGAGCCAATTTCAGTCAGAGTTTAATAGTAGGCTAGCTTCATATGTTGGCTCCCAGATGCCTCCTGCATCTATTGAGGTGTCCACCATGCACTGAATTCTGCTGCTTATGTGCCAGTACAAACCACTTTAAATGTTGGTTAGTGGTAGCATGCAAAGTTGTGACTAGTGCTTTTGAAGAGCACAGTCTAACATTCTGCACAGCTGCATTACAGGTTGCTTATGAGCATGGGTCATTGCTTGCCTGCCTTCATAGGACACTTTTTTCCAAATAAAGCTCAGGATTCTTCTATATAATACATGTGACCTCTTCTGCTCACCTGATGTTGTTTGTTTCTGATTTTTGTCCTCCTTTGTAGATGACAACATTGACGAGACCTATGGGGTGAATGTGCAGTTTGAGTCTGATGAAGAGGTGAGTGATTCATTTGGTGTCAATGGATATGCATATTCCAGACAAGCAGAGGGTGGCCCTTTCGTCTGCATGCACCCCCAAGGAGAAAGGGCATTCCATTTTCTTCACGGTGATGGGAGTTTGAATGTAGGCATCCAATAATCACACAAGCAGTTCTCTCTTTTCCCATGTCCTTTTTCTAAGATTATCTTCCTTTCCAGTTTATGGGTGGCAGACAGTAGATCCATTGGTTAGTGGACTTGACTAGGTTAGGTTCACTAATTTCAGTTGGTCTGCTTTGAGTAGGGACTTAGTTGAATACAACCCTGTGTTTGTGAAGTGTTGCCAACATGTTAGAAAACTCTACGTTTGATGTTTTTAACATTAAAGTGACACTGGTAGCTGCAATACTGCTGTTTATTATTTTGTACCGATTGACTTGATTACACGATATTTCCTTCCTCCAAGGAGTTCAAACAAGTTTGTATTTCTCTCCACTCCTCTCTGTTTTATCCTTCCAACAACCCTGTGAGGTAGGTTAGGGTGAGAGTGAATGACTGGTTGAGTGAGAATTTGAACCCTGGTAGTAGGCTATTAACATTTACATAAGAATTAGGATAATAACACTATACCTTGGAAGTCGTACGGAATCCATTCTGGAAGTCTTTTTGACATCCAAAACATTCAAAAACCAAATTGCTGCTTCTGATTGGCTGCAGTAACTGCTGCAGCCAATCAAAAGCCGCGGAAGCCCTGTTGGATGTTTGGTTTCCAAAAGAATGTTCACAAACCAGAACAATCACTTTCAGGTTTGTGGCATTCGGGAGCCAAAACATCCAGGGTGTTCGGGATCCAAGGTACGACTGTAGCAATTTACAGAGTAATGTATGGGAATATCGTATACCGCATTTTTGCACACACTTTGTGTGTGTGTGTGTGTATTCCTTTTATATGTATCTTTGTTCTCCCCCCCTTTTCCTTTTTTCTGTATCACTTTATTTCTTTTAATTAAAAGCACTTCAATAAAATATACATAACAAAAGAAAAGTCTGATCAGAGAACAATACAGTGGTACCTTGGTTTAAGAACAGCTTAGTTTATGAACAACTTGGATTAAGAACGCTGCAAACCCAGAAGTAGGTTCCGCTTCCTGTTGAGTGTGTTCCATTTGTAAATTGAGTCCCCTGCTGCTATGGGAAAGCACGCCTTGGTTTAAGAATGGACTTCTGGGATGGATTAAGTTCATAAACCAAAGTACCACTGTATCTAGTTCCAAGTAGAGGTTTTCTTCTAGGCCTCAACTCCTGCCTGCCTTTGCTTTAATGTAACATCACTTCTGGTAGATTTTCAACAGTGGTAGTCTTTGGTTCTCCTAACAGAGATATTAGGTTGTTAGAAGTGTTGTGATATGTCCTTGGAAAGGGCACTGAACATGAACTATCTTGCACCCACAGGAGGGCGATGAGGATGTTTACGGTGAAGTACGGGATGAGGCTTCTGACGATGACATGGAAGGAGATGAAGCAGTGGTTCGCTGCACCCTTTCAGCCAATGTGAGTCATGCAGGGAAAAATGCAAAGGCTTTTGCCATTTATTAGGGTGGTGACTGTCAATAGCCTGTGTGCATATGTCCAGAATAATTTAAGAATCTCTGCCACTATGTGGATTAGGAGAACTTCCTAACTGCTTAGGGGAATATGCAGTACTGTGGAGGAAAACGCTAAGCATGTGGCCTGCCTCACCAAGTTCTTTTTAAGCCTTGTGTGCTGCAAGCTTTCATGTCTGTGTGCCAAGTAAGTTGTGCAGATAATTCTGTTTCTCTTAGCTTGTGGCCTCAGGTGAACTGATGAGCTCCAAAAAGAAAGACCTGCACCCCCGAGACATTGATGCTTTCTGGCTGCAGCGGCAGCTGAGCCGTTTCTATGATGATGCCATCGTATCCCAGAAAAAAGCTGATGAAGTGCTGGAAATCTTAAAGGTGCTCTGTTTTCTTCTGTTTCTTTCTGGTTGCTTGCTTCTTTCCTGGACTGGTGCTAGCTCTTATTGTATATTTGTACCTTAATGTGAAAAACAACAATATATTGCGTATGTGGCTTCTCTAAGAAGGGAGGAAGACCTGGATCTACTGTGTGTAATTTCCCAGGTGTTCTGGCTTTTGAATTGCCTTGATTCCTGGAATTGTGCAGGCGTCAACAATGGGTTAACACACTCATACACTGCGGCTTAGAAGAGGCAGGGATCTTTGACTGAAACGTGGGATGGGTGACTCCCTGAGCCTCCTCCCTCAATTTAGTCTCTGCCTTGCCTATATAGAGCTGCATTTCATATTTCTCCTTTCAGGAGACCTGGGATGCTCCTCAGCAATTTCTTTTAAAGGGACTTCAAGTCAGTCAGTCCAACCCTCTGACTTGTTGGACAATATAGGGTTGGCTTCCAGCTGTGTAGCCTACCCTGGAGATCAAAGCAGCATGCTTGTTTCTCTGTCGGACCCCTTGTAGTTCACACAGGAAGGTAGTCCATGCTCCCAGTCTTCCCCAAGAAAAAGCAGTGTGCTGGTCTTTAACAACCCATGTCTTAGACATCCAGTAGTGTCAAACAGCCTAAACATGTGGGGATTTCAGAATTCCAAGACTAGCAAATGCACACAGTTCCCACTCATCAAATTATGAAACTTAAAAATTGGCAGTAAGGCAGATAGATGGTGAACCAGAATTCTGAAAACAAAAGAGCTTGGGGCTCAAAACCTGGTTGCTTCTAACCTATTCACTAAAAACACAGTATTTCTAGTCTACTTATGAGTAAGCAGTGGGAATGGTCAGCTGCCAGTGCATTGTGGACAACATGATTGTGGACCCCTTGATGGAGGGAGGGGACAAAGCTGCATAGAGCAGGTCAGCTTTTGATGATTCACCCCACATTGGAGTGAGTGGTACCTGCCTCCATCTGACCAATGACAGCCAATGTCATGTTTCATAGGTGAGCAGGGAATACTTTTGCCAGAGGCTTGGGAAGGGGACAAACCTCCCCTGGTGTAGAGGGAGATGGGCCATTTCAAGCGTAAACTGGATTTTCCGATTTTCCCGGCATCTTCCTGTCAGCCATTCCTGGGGATTTGAATAACTGGTGGGAGATGCATAATGCCTTTCTTAGGGGAAAATGGAGAAGCAATTGAGCAATGTCTTTTGTCACATGACCTATTTCCACTGCTCCCCTTTCATGTCTCCCAGACTGCCAGCGATGACAGAGAATGTGAAAACCAGCTTGTCCTGCTTCTGGGTTTTAATACATTTGACTTCATCAAAGTGTTGAGGCAACACAGAATGATGAGTGAGTGCTTGCTATATTGTTATTATGTAGAGATCTCAAAATATTGGGTTGACTGAAA
This sequence comes from Podarcis muralis, assembly GCF_964188315.1. NCBI lineage: Eukaryota > Metazoa > Chordata > Lepidosauria > Squamata > Lacertidae > Podarcis > Podarcis muralis. Next base: position 13,849,344 of record NC_135661.1, read on the forward strand.
TCATGGCGTGCACAGAGAGCTTGGAGTTGTATGGAGAAATTTCTTACCTAGCAGTTTCTTGCCTTCTATAAAAAGCAGTGCAAGTGAAATAACACCCCCACCAGCCCTCTGCACATGTCAAAAGACATGAGAGAGAGAGAGGTGGTGTCTTATCACATTTGCACTAAGATATTTAGATAAGAATGGCCTAACTTGGAATGATATGAAGTACAGTGGTATGTTGGAAGTCGAATGGAATCCATTCCGGAAGTCCATTCGACTTCCAAAACATTCGGAAGCCAAGACACGATTTCCGATTGGCTGCAGGAAGCTCCTGCAGCCAATTGGAAGCTGCAGAAACCCCATTGGACGTTCAGGTTCCAAAGAACATTCGCAAACCGGAACACTCACTTCTGGGTTTGTGGCGTCTGGGAGCCAAAACGTTTAACTGGCAAGGTGTTCGGGATCCAAGGTACAAACTGTACATTGTTTCATTATTGTGTGGCTGCTTTTTTTGTGTATTAAATAGCATCTGTGTGTCCACCAGTCCAGATCAGGACTGTCGCAGGGCATAGATAGTGTTAAAATGTGGTTAGTTGTGTGAGTTGAGGACTGTTAATAAAAAACATGGGAGAGAAGAGATAGCAGTGCAGAATTAAAAGATGCTGCCCTATTTTGTACTTGTACAGGTAGTTGACATATTTAAAAATTAAACTGAGCACTAAATACCTATTAGAAGAAAGATAATACAGATCCCTAGGAATACAAATTCTGCACCAGATCATTTGCCTCTGGGAAGTACAGACAAAAAAGTACAGTTGGTCACCACTTGTTTCCTTTGTTTGCCCTTAAGGGGGATTCAGTTGTGTGTTTTGTCTGGAGTTCGCAGAAGTAGAATAAGATATTACAATTATTTGTTTTCTCCCCCAGTCTTGTACTGTACCCTCTTGGCTAGTGCTCAGAGTGAAGCTGAGAAGGAGAGGATTATGGGGAAGATGGAATCTGACCCTGAGTTGTCCAAGTTCCTGTATCAGCTACATGAGACGGAGAAGGAAGATCTGATCCGGGTAAGGATTGGGGATGGAGGTGGGAAGGAATCTGGAGTAAAACTGATTTAATTGTCGTGGTTTGCTTATATATTTTCCCTGAAGGCATCAATGTGGGTTGCAATACATCCTTGTTCCATTTTACTCCAATGATTGCTCTGTGAGGCAGGTGAGACTATGAGAGTGAGTGAGTCTTGGCTGATCGACTTGCACAGGCCCTTAGTACACTATAAGACCAAGCAGCAGTTTCAACTGTAGCCTCCCTTCCCATGCACTCAGTGTGCATATCAGATACTCATGCTGTGTCACACTGTTTCAGAATAGTGTTGCTGAAGCTGGAGATTTTAAGCGCTTAAAAATATTGTTAAACAGGCATCTCTTCCTCTTCACTTCTCCCCCCCGCCCCCCGGGGGAGATTATCTAGAGAGGCACTAAGAAGCAAGGGGACAGTGGGGGGCAGTGTTGTTGCACTGGAGGGGTAAATTACTATCAGGCTTTGAAAAACTGGCATCAGTGGAGCAAGTTCATCAGTTTTGTTGAATCAATTAAACTAAATAGTTTTAATTGGATTTTGAACAAATGTGATTAATTGTTGCTGGTTTGAATTTCATTGTGTTATTATCTTCCTTAGTGGGTCATGGAAACTGCTATTCTGAAAGCTTTTTTTATAGTTTAGGGTAGGGGCACAGGGGAAGAGTTTATGGAACCAAGGGGGCAGTGGTCTGAAAATATTTGGGAACCACTACTCTATTGTGAAGGGACGGGGGTGGCGCTGTGGGTAAAAGCCTCAGCGCCTAGGGCTTGCCGATCGAAAGGTCGGCGGTTCGAATCCCCGCGGCGGGGTGCGCTCCCGTTGCTCGGTCCCAGCGCCTGCCAACCTAGCAGTTCGAAAGCACTCCCGGGTGCAAGTAGATAAATAGGGACCGCTTACTGGCGGGAAGGTAAACGGCATTCCGTGTGCTGCGCTGGCTCGCCAGATGCAGCTTTGTCACGCTGGCCACGTGACCTGGAAGTGTCTCCAGACAGCGCTGGCCCCAGGCCTCTTAAGTGAGATGGGCGCACAACCCCAGAGCCTGTCAAGACTGGCCCGTACGGGCAGGGGTACCTTTACCTTTACTCTATTGTGAGTCTGTAATAGCACAATCCTACTATATATGTCAACATATGGTTATGTCTTAGAAAAAGTATTTATTATTGTTCCTTATAGGAAATGACATAGACACAATGGGCAGTGGAAAGGAAGAAGGATTAGAATTACAAGCTTTTGTAGGGCAAAGTTCAAATCTGCCACACAATTTACTACAAGATGTCAAGGAGAGGAGAAAGTGCTTAGTGTATATAGGAGCTCACCACTGTTGAGCAGCCTGGTATGGATCCTTGGAACAAAAACTCACCCTAACGTGGAGTTTGTGTCCTCCCACTTCAGGAAGAACGCTCTCGCAGGGAACGTGTCCGCCAGTCCCGCATGGACACTGACATGGAAACGATGGATCTGGATCAAGGAGGAGAGGTACTCTTGCTTCATCAAATATTATTAGGTGGGGGGGGGGTCTGAGGTACATGTGAGGTGCTACACGAACTGGGGGGGGGGAATCATTCCTCATCTTAACTCCCCTGCTTGTTTATGAATGAAAGATTGGTGGGGTGGGGTTTTTACGGGTTTCTGTGCTATCACATCTTAATTTAATGAACTATTTTTTGATGGAAATTTCCATTTTGTCCATTTCAGGCACTGGCCCCTCGGCAAGTTTTAGACTTGGAGGACCTTGTGTTTGCCCAAGGCAGTCACTTCATGGCCAACAAGCGATGCCAGCTGCCGGATGGCTCTTTCCGCAGGCAACGCAAAGGCTACGAGGAAGTTCATGTTCCTGCGCTGAAGCCGAAGCCCTTTGGTTCAGAAGAGGTTGGTGATGTGTTTTTTATTTCCCCTCTATGTAGACAGCCGTCTATATAGATCGTCAGGTCGGCGGTTCGAATCCCCGCGGCGGGGTGCGCTCCCGCTGCTCGGTCCCAGCGCCTGCCAACCTAGCAGTTCGAAAGCACCCCTGGGTGCAAGTAGATAAATAGGGACCGCTTACTGGCGGGAAGGTAAACGGCATTCCGTGTGCTGCGCTGGCTCGCCAGATGGTGCTTGTCACGCTGGCCACGTGACCCGGAAGTGTCTCCGGACAGCGCTGGCCCCCGGCCTCTTGAGTGAGATGGGCGCACAACCCCAGAGTCTGGCAAGACTGGCCCGTACGGGCAGGGGTACCTTTACCTATATAGACAGCGCTTGTGGCAGGGGGCTTGTGGTCTTGCCTACACCAAAACACACTCATTCACAAACTAGCAGCCTTGCTGGATGCCTTCAGCAGTCATGAAGCCTTTGCACATCCTACTGTTTCTTGGTCTCTCAGGCTGGTAGCAGGTTGTATGTATATGCTAACTACTGATCTACAGTGGTACCTCGGGTTACATACGCTTCAGGTTACATACGCTTCAGGTTACACACTCCGCTAACCCAGAAATAGTGCTTCAGGTTAAGAACTTTGCTTCAGGATAAGAACAGAAATTGGGGTCCGGCGGCGCGGCAGCAGCAGGAGGCCCCATTGGCTAAAGTGGTGCTTCAGGTTAAGAACAGTTTCAGGTTAAGAACGGACCTCCAGAATGAATTAAGTACTTAACCCGAGGTACCACTGTATTGTCTAGTGTCCTGGTGCTTGCACAGGGGGTCCTTGTATGAACTCAGCCTCTGCTTTCTTTCTGTTGCTCATTAGAGAGACCATAGAGAAAAAAGCAGAGATTGAGATACCAGTCTAGACAATAGCCTGAGACTGTAAACAGAACCAAGCAATAGCAGCAGTGTTACCCCAGAAAAGCTCCAGTTTAAAAATCCTGGACAAATAAAGTCTATAACAGCAGTCTGTTGAGGTGACCCAGTTAGGGAGGTTAGGTGGCACCATTGAGAGAGCAGCGCGACCGGAGCTTTGCTCTCAAAAAAGAAAACCTTGGAAACCTGAGAAATCCATCAAGAGGGTCTTCTGGTTCCCTCACTGGGAGAAGCCAAGTTACAGGGAACCAGGCACCTTCCCTGTGGAGCGCCCTGCCTTCAGATGTCAAGGAGATAAAAAATTACACAACTTTTAGAAGACACCCGAAGGCAACCCTGTATCGGGAGGTTTTTAATGCTTTGTTTTTATATATGCTGTAGGCCGCCCAGAGTGGCTGGAGAAATCCAGCCAGATGAGCATGGTAGAAATAATAAAATGATGATGATAATAATGTTGATGAAGGAGACATTGTAGCACCTAACTGCTGCTGAGCTCTTTGTTGAGCAGGTGATGTGTTAGGAATTTGGGCAAGGCTCTATGTCCTTCCAGTCACCAGGGTCATCTTGGAAGAATTGCTTTGAAATTTGCTGCCCATCTAAGATTTGTCATCCTCTTTACAACTTTAGTCTGCTTAATTGCGTCACTGCTTTTATGGGCCAATGAGCAGTATAGGCTCTTTCCTCTAAAGTGACTTCAGAGTGAATTGTGGATTTGAACTGCTTCTGTTCAAACTATAAGGATTCTGTCACACGAGTTTGTTACTGACTTGCTGGACCAAACCATTATTTCTTTTCTTATTCTCAGCAACTCCTTCCTGTGGACAAGCTCCCCAAATATGCACAGGCTGGATTTGAGGGATTCAAAACCCTGAACCGGATTCAGAGCAAACTGTACCGCGCTGCCCTTGAGACAGATACAAATTTGCTACTCTGTGCACCCACAGTGAGTGTTCCATTTTATGATCTCAAATATGGTGGATCTTTCTGAGCCTCTGCACTGTTCCTTGATTTTTACTAGGGGAAATGTCTTTCTGGTCTCCTGTTTGAGGGGAGGGATGGGAGAGTGAGGATTTTCTTTGACACACTCTTCATTCCAGGGTGCTGGAAAGACAAATGTGGCTTTGATGTGTATGCTGCGTGAGATTGGGAAACACATCAACCTTGATGGAACAATCAACGTGGATGACTTCAAAATCATCTACATTGCACCAATGAGGTCTTTAGTCCAGGAAATGGTGGGCAGCTTTGGGAAGGTAAGAGGCTTGTATAAGAGGGAGTGGATGGAGGAGAACCTGAACTTGGAGAGGTGGTGCCCAGTGTTCTGAGGAGCTTTCCCACTTGTGCTTATTAGGTGTATAAAATACATTATTGCTGCTATCATTTAAATTCGTATGGCAGCCCAACAATAAAAGGATCTAGGCAGCTTATAAAATAAAAGCAACCAAAGTATTTTAAAAATAGAAAGATTAAAACAAAACGGATCAGTAAAAACAAGCACTGTACAAGGAATTACCATATTTTTCGCTCTATAAGACGCACCAGACCACAAGACGCACCTAGTTTTTGGAGGAGGAAAACAAAAAAAAATATTCTGAATCTCAGAAGCCAGAACAGCAAGAGGGGTCGCTGCACAGTGAAAGCAGCAATCCCTCTTGCTGTTCTGGCTTCTGGGATAGCTGCGCAGCCTGCATTCGCTCCATAAGATGCACACACATTTCCCCTTACTTTTTAGGAGGGAAAAAGTGAGTCTTATAGAGCAAAAAATACGGTAAACAGAAAAGTGTTTGCCAAAACAACTTGCAATGTAATAGATGCAGCACAATAGGAAAAAGTAGTGGAAAGAAGAGGAAAACAAGCAAGATTACTTTGTTTGTGGCCATTCCACTAGTTTTTTTTTAACCATCTGTTCAAAAGGGCTGGGCTTATTAGCATTCGTGTCCAGGCAGCCAATGGAAAGAGCTTTGTTTGTCTTGCTTCTCTCTCTCATGGATGCTAGGGGGAAGAGTCGATACCTGATGAGAGCTGATGGAGAATAGCGTCTAAGAGTCTGAATTGGGGGCTTTGGGGATCTTTTTCTTTGGGCCTATTAATCAGTTTATGGCAGCCTTGTTGTTCATGCTGCCTAGAGTTGCTGGGAGTTGTAGTCCAAAGCACCTGGAGGGCTCTAGGTTGCAGAAGACTGTTTTCAGGTGTGCCCCACACTCTCAACCACACCCTGTTGTAATTTAGAGGCAGTACTGACTTGCTGTTAGGGTTTAAACAGAAACGTGTGTGGAATACTTGAAAGCACACTATGAATGCACACCTGTTATTTCTAGCTGTGTTCCAATTTTCCTTCTAGCGCTTGGCCACTTATGGCATCACTGTGGCTGAGCTGACTGGGGACCACCAGTTGTGCAAGGAAGAAATAAACGCCACTCAGATAATTGTCTGCACTCCAGAGAAGTGGGACATCATCACCCGCAAAGGAGGGGAGCGTACCTATACCCAGCTGGTGCGCCTCATTATTTTGGTGAGTTGCCTTGGAAGCTTCTCGTTGAGCTGTGATGAGGGTCTGTGCTTCTGCTACACATGGCAATGCTGGGGATATTTGCTGGGTGGGAGAACATTTGAGACACTCAGAATTGCAACCAGCCAAATGCAATGGTTTCTGGGCTCTATAGGGGATGTGTAAATGGTGTGGTAATGCTTCCTGCATTCTACAGGATGAGATCCACCTCCTGCATGATGACCGGGGCCCTGTTCTGGAAGCCTTGGTGGCCAGAGCCATTCGCAACATTGAGATGACTCAAGAAGATGTGCGGCTTATTGGGCTGAGTGCCACCCTCCCAAACTATGAGGATGTGGCTACATTCTTGAGGGTGGAGCCTACCAAAGGCTTGTTCTACTTTGACAACAGGTATGGTGTGTGTGCTGTGGAGAGTCTTCTTTTTTATTTTTTATGACTTTCAGTTATATGCATTTCAATAGTTTTACAATCATTCTCACATTTCAAAACTCGCCTTCATTCCTCCTATTTCTGCGGTTCCTTAAATTTATTTTTATCATTTCCTGCATATTCTAAATCAACTTACCGTATTTTTCGCCCTATAGGACGCACCGGCCCATAGGACGCACCTAGTTTTTTGTGGGGGAGGAAATGCGCAATGCACTCCCCGCGCTCCGGGCAGCAGCCTAGGGAGCCCTGCGGGAACTCCCACCGGGCTCCCCAGGCTTGCTGATAGCTTCCTGAAGCCTGGAGAGCGAGAGGGGTCCGTGCGCACCCACCCCTCTCGCTCTCCAAGCTTCAGCGAAAGCCTGCATTCGCCCCATAGGACGCACACAAATTTCCCCTTCATTTTTGGAGGGGAAAAGGTGCGTCCTATAGGGCGAAAAATACGGTAACTTACTCTTTTATTCATCTACTTTAAATATATACTTTTATGAAACTGCAGGTTATTACAATAATTCTGCCAATGTCCTTATCTGTTTAGAGTTTGTTTGTAAATATTAAATAAACCATTTCCAATCTTTTATAAAAAGTTTGTTATCTTGATTTCTTATTTTTCCACTAAATTTCACTATTTCTGCATAGTCCATAAGTTTTTGTATCCATTCTTCTTTCATGGGGACTTCTTCTTTCCATTTTTGGGCAAATAACATTCTCGCCGCTGTAGTCGCATACATGAATACATTTCTATACTGTTTAGGTCGTTCTCCCCCTATAATTCCCAAAAGGAAAGCTTTGGGTTTTTTTACAAATTTATTTTAAACATCTTTTTCAATTCATTGTATATACTGTAATTTCCCATTAAGCTTTAACTTTCTGTAGGACCGTCGCATATGATAAAAAAATAACCTTTTCCCCTCTTTGCATTTCCAACACTTAATCAATTTTGATTTATACATTTTTGCTGATTTACTCGGTGTTCGATACCATCTTTATAACATTTTCATGTAGTTTTCTCTTATACCATAGCATGCTGTAAATTTTATATCCGTGTTCTACAATCGGTCCCTTGTTTCCATATCTATATTATAACCAATATCTATTTCCCAATGTATCATTGAAGATTTTATTTGCTCATCCTTTGTCTCCCATTCCAATAATACCTTATACATTTTAGGCAGCACTTTAACATTGCATTCCAACAGATCTCTCTCCAGTTGTGATATTTGTTCCCCAAACCCTTGTATTCTATTTTTCTTAAATATTTCATTCAAATGATTATATTGTATCCATGTTGTTAACTTTCTGATAAATTCTGATAAACCTTAATTTGTTTAATTTAAACTCACCTCTTGTTTTAATATATTTCTATAAGTTATCCAACCTTCTATCATATTCAACCCAGAAGTGCCTTGGCTCCCGGCACACAGCGGCAGCTAGCTGCAGTGAAGGTGCTTGGACTTATTTAAACAGCTTTGCTGAGGTGTGTGCAGCCATGTGCCCCTCAGCAGAGCAGTTTAAAGAAGTGGGACTCGGTGTTTCTGCACGAAGTTCTATTTGCGTATATATATTTGCTCTCTGAGGGACGCGGGTGGCGCTGTGGGTAAAAGCCTCAGCGCCTAGGGCTTGCCGATCGAAAGATAGGCGGTTCAAATCCCCGCGGCGGGGTGCGCTCCCGCTGCTCGGTCCCAGCGCCTGCCAACCTAGCAGTTCGAAAGCACTCCCGGGTGCAAGTAGATAAATAGGGACCGCTTACTAGCGGGAAGGTAAACGGCGTTTCCGTGTGCGGCTCTGGCTCGCCAGAGCAGCGATGTCACGCTGGCCACGTGACCCGGAAGTGTCTCCGGACAGCGCTGGCCCCCGGCCTCTTGAGTGAGATGGGCGCACAACCCTAGAGTCTGGCAAGACTGGCCCGTATGGGCAGGGGTACCTTTACCTTTATATTTGCTCTCTAGGTAAATGACCTGTCTGTGGCTATGGAGGTTTTTTAAAAAAATGTCAAACAAGAAGGGGATGTGCAGTGTGTTTTGTAGGGTAGATGAATATGCCTTTGCTCCTTCACTGCAGATTTCTGAGGAAGTAATTCCTGTCTGTAGATCTTACCTTTCTGCTTGTCACTTACTTGATGCCTGCCACTTTTTGCAGTTTCCGCCCAGTGCCCCTGGAACAGACTTATGTGGGAATCACTGAGAAGAAAGCAATCAAGCGCTTCCAGATCATGAATGAGATTGTGTATGAGAAAATCATGGAGCATGCTGGGAAGAACCAGGTAGGTTCTTTCATTTGGGTAAATTGGGGCAGTGGGTGTGGGGAGAGGGATTGCATCTCAAAGATGCAGGGAACCAGGCAGAGGGCCTTCTCGGTAGTGGCACCTGCCCTGTGGAACGCCCTCCCACCAGATGTCAAAGAGAAAAACAACTACCAGACTTTTCGAAGACATCTGAAGGCAGCCCTGTTTAGGGAAGCTTTTAATGTTTGACAGACTATTGTATTTTAATACTTTGTTGGAAGCCGCCCAGAGTGGCTGGGGAAACCCAGCCAGATGGGTGGGATATAATTATTTATTTATTTATTTATTATTATTATTATTATTATTATTATTATTATTATTATTATTATTATTTTGGAAGAACAACTTGCAAGTGGGTGGAGGCATCTCTGTGCACCCCTCTTTACCCCCAGGCATTCTATTTGGTCATTGCTTTCTATCCCCTCCCCCACTTTGAAATATCATTTCTTAATCTGTTCTTGGCTCAGGGATGCGGTGAAGTGCGTCTTCTCAGGAAGAGGCATGCGTTGTTGGGAATGTCGTCCTGGCTGCTGGGTAGCTGCTGATTTGGAACTGCATTATAGCCTCTATAGTGTTTCTTCTATAACCCAGCTGGAGTTCCCCATTCTGTTGAACATTGACTTTATTTATTTTTATGGGTCTCTTAGTTGTAACTGCAGTGAACTTAAGTGGACAAGAGTTGCAATTTTAACATTGGGTACATTTTTAAACATGCCAAGTCTGACCCAATATAACTTACCTTGACAGGTAGCAGCTTCTTGTGATTTCTCCAGGTGTCATTCTCAGTGTTGAGGTCTTTTTAACTGGTGGTATCTGGGTTTTAGATTGCAAGCCTGAGAGCAGAGGCTGCTTTTGCTTTTTTTTTAGTGACTTTTAATCTACGCTGGGAGCCTCTTCAGCTGAAGAGTGCAGTAAAAATGCTTTAAATGAACAGGACCTGGAATCTTCTGCTTACAAAAACCTGTGCTGCCTCCCCTTTTTTGCCTGGTCCTACAGCTATATTTCATAGTATAGAGAAAAAGAGGGTGGGCTGCCGTCTATCTGAAGCACATAGCAAGCTAATGTCAAGGTATATCTGTTGAGTGCCTGTAAGCCCTTCTAAACTGCTCCCCTCTTGAGCCCTAATTCAGCTTTTCTTTGTACAGACATTTAGGAAAGAGCAGGCAGAATTATGCACATAGTGTTCATCTGTGTTTTGGGGTTCTCTCTTTCCAGCAGATGCTGCTGCTGCTTTCAGGCATGTCAATGCAGTCTACTCTCACACAGTAGAGTGGGAAAGGGGCTGTTTTCCTCTATGCCGCTGTTAATTGACTCTGGCGCTCTCCATTTACTCAGAATGTGTGTATTCTTATAAACCAAAAATCATGTTGCCTCCTTGCATGATTTTAGAACATTTATCTGAATGAACAGGGGTATAAATCGTATCTGGAGCCTACCTGCACTGTAATGCGTATGGGTTGCTCGTGCGTAAGCTGCCGCCTCTCCAGGCTAAATTGCCTTGTTAAACCTTTCTGACTGGACAGCCCTTCTCACCGTGGCTGCCTCAGTCGCTAGCAGAATCCGTCAGTGGGCGTTTCTTAAACCTCTTCCAACATAAAAGTTGTTTGACGCCCAGTCTCCTCCTCCTCTCACTGCACGGAAGTCTTCTGCGCAGGGAGGGCGTGGGTAGCGGAGGACCTGTGCTCTCCCCGCTGGTGTCCAGTGAAGAGTCCTGGAGCCCTCTCTCCGATTCCCCCATCTGCCCCCCTTTATCCCTGGTGTTGCGCTGATTTGCTTCCCCCTCTACTGAGCTGCCTCTCCCCCTGCTGGGCCCTTCTCCAGCATCATCTGAGAGCCTTCCCTTCGCCTCTAGCTCCGATGTCAGTTCCCTGACATGCACAGAGCAAGCTTTCCATCGCAGGCCTTACCCATATGGCTAGAAGAGAATGCAGGGCCAGCAAATACAGTTCTTCCTTTTTCCTCACATGATGTTGATCACATGAGGCAGAACACCTTTTGGACTTTTCCGCTTGTAATTATACTGTCCTCTTTGATCCCAATGGCTTGCTTTCTCATTGCATAGCTATCGTGGACTAACAACTTTGATTTCTGTTATCTCCAATCAGGTGCTAGTGTTTGTCCACTCCAGGAAGGAGACCGGGAAAACTGCTCGAGCCATCAGAGACATGTGTCTGGAGAAAGACACCCTGGGTCTCTTCCTGCGAGAGGGCTCTGCCTCCACCGAGGTCCTGAGGACAGAAGCTGAGCAATGCAAGGTATTTATTTCTGTATTTATTCAACCTTTATCTACCACTTTGTCATATTTAATTTCTATAATGATTAACAAATTAACCCATATAAATTAATACCAAAATAACCAAACCAAAAAATAATTGTCAAGAAACAATGCAGTGATAAAATCTGTGTTAGAACCATAAAAGAAAGTGGTTTGCTTTCAAAGGCCAAGTGAAATCTTTTCTTTTCATAAGTCTTCGAAAAGAGTCCCTTCCCCTAGTGGAAGGTCAACCCAGGCTCCTCATAGGATAGAATTCAGAGAAGGGTTTCACCAGAATATCTTTGGTGCTTGCTAGCATCTCTTTTCTTTCTCTAGAACAAGTTCACATCTCTTCCTTCACTCAGCTGCAGAAAATCAGGAATCATTGGGGGGTTTTGACGGCAATGTTGTTGTTTTTTGCTCACAGAATTTGGAGCTTAAAGACTTGCTGCCCTATGGCTTTGCAATTCATCATGCTGGCATGACCAGGGTGGACCGAACATTGGTGGAAGATCTGTTTGCAGACAAGCACATCCAGGTATGACAGCAGATTTTCCCCAGCAAAATATTTGAAGGGGTCACCCCCTCCAAAGTTGATGGGCAAAGATCATGACAGACATAACATGCTTGACATAGAGGCACACGTGAACTTTGTCATAGTGGAGAGAGAGCAAGACTAGAGACTGGGAAGGGAAAGCAATAGATTCAGGGATGGAAGGCAAATGGAGAGTGGAACTAGGGGTTGGGGAAAGAGGTTAAGAGCTCTGTGGGGAGAAATAGGTTGAGGGACTGGGATGTGGGCAGAAAGATCAAGGGTAGGGACTGGAAGGACAGACTTGGGAGACAAAGGGGTGAGCAAGGGGAGTTTTTCTTTCTCCTAGCACAGCACTGAAGCAAAACAATCTTGCCATGGTTCCCTCCCTCTGCTTTAAACTGATGCAGCGCAACCTGCCTGCTCTTCTCCTTCTTACCACCCAGTCTCCAAAGATGGGTGTTGGGTGCCACTTTTAAACACCCCGGCCCGGTGCATTGCAACATTGTTGGGAGTTCCTTTGAAACTAAGCAGAAGATTCTTTCAACCCTGATATTTTTCCCTTACAGGTTCTGGTCTCCACAGCAACTTTGGCTTGGGGTGTAAATCTTCCTGCTCACACCGTCATCATCAAGGGGACACAGGTGTACAGCCCAGAGAAAGGTCGCTGGACTGAACTGGGTGCCCTGGACATCTTGCAGGTAACTCCTATGGGAGACAGGCACACACTTTAGTGGATTTTAGGATTAAGGACACTATTTCTCTCTGTTTCTTTAGATGTTGCAGAAATATTGTTAAGACACTTGGCTGTTAATTAATGTTAGAAACTCTGTTTGAGGTCTAACTTGCCTCTCTGACTTGTGTGTGTTTTTAAAGATGCTGGGTCGTGCTGGGAGACCTCAGTACGACACCAAGGGCGAGGGAATCCTGATCACTTCTCATGGAGAGCTGCAGTATTACCTCTCACTGCTGAACCAGCAGCTTCCCATTGAGAGCCAAATGGTGGCGAAGCTGCCAGACATGCTGAATGCAGAGGTCGTGCTGGGCAACGTCCAAAATGCAAAGGTGAGGAGGAGAGACCCCAGTCATGACTTGTGGCTGCTCTGTTTTTAGTGTCTCAGCGTAGAGATAAAGGGGGATGCTGTGTTAGGGAGACCATTTAGTCACAACACATGATCAGGGCTTGAGCATCTCTCAGTCGGGTGCAGACTTGAGCATACTGAAGAACCTTGGTGGCATTTTATTAGTGGAGGCCAATTTTCAGCTTATTTGGATTACCCTGATTAGGGATTTTGAGTGTGTGCATAAAGTATAAAGTAACAGTCCTTCAGATGGTTCTAGAGTCACATTTTGGGAGGCTAGATACTAAGCTGTGAATTTGGCACCTAGACTCATGCAGGGCAGTGGTCGTGGTATTTAGTGGGTTGTGTGTGAGAGGAGAAGTTCATCCCTGAAGCCTCTCATCCTAGTTCGTGACAATTTCAGAATTCAGGGCTTTCTCCAGTAGTCTCTGTCAGCTAGCGCAAGGGTTCTTGTGCTGTGGACGGTGAGTTTTAATGCTGCGAAATAGGAATCCAGTGCAACGGCTGCATTAGTGGAAACCCATTATGCAACAGATGGTACAACAAAGAGCCACCTGTTTATGCATTCTCTTGCAAAACAATGTTCTGTTGTTGCCAGACATTTCACCAGTGACATCTTAGTGCTCCATTTGATAAAATCCTCAGTCTTCCCCTCTTCTCTTAAGGCCACATCCACACCATCAATTTAAAGCACTCTTACACCATTTTTAACTGTCTTGGCTCCCTCACCCTGGCCGAATCTTGGGAAATGCAGTTTCTTGCTTTGTGAGGGGTAAACTACAGTTCCCAGGATTCTTGGGGGGGGGGGGAGCCATGACTGCTAAAGTGGTATAAATGTGCTTTGAATGGCTGGTGTGGATGTGACATTAGTTAATGAATCTGCAAAGGTGTGCCCCTCTCCACTATTTTTTTGAAGGACCTGTCCTTTGCAAATTTGCATTTGCATTTCATTTATTATATTTCTATGCCACTTCTCACTCACACAAGTCACAACGCATCTCATACACAGTAAATAATAATATATTAGAACATCACAAATTACAACGTAAATCATATAAAAAATAAACAAATCATTAGTAAAGCAATTACAGATTATCAGTAAAACAACCACTTTCTATAAAACGCTATTAACAAAACAATTTAAAATAGGCTAAACAGCACAACCACAAGAAAAGTCCTATTATAAAATTCACAAAGCACGACAGCACTCATAATCCACAAAACAATATTAACAAACTAACAACCAAAAACAAACTAAGCACTGTTGAATTCACACACACACACACTCTCTACCCCATGACTCATAGTCTTCTACTCAGTTCATCAGAAGACACATACGCAGAATGGTCATGACAGCAACTCCCTTCTGAAAGCTTCCAGGGCTGGAGGATGGGGCAAGGCAGGTGGGAAAAGCCCTTGCCCAGGCATAGGCAAACTCGGCTCTCCAAATATTTTGGGACTACAACTCCCATCATCCCTAGCTAACAGGACCAGTGGTCAGGGATGATGGGAATTGTAGTCTCAAAAACATCTGGAGGGCCGAGTTTGCCTATGCCTGCCCTTGCCTGATGGCCAGCAGAGGTGGCCTTTAAAGCATGCTGTGCTGTCCCTGTGGCCTCTCCCCCATCCTATCCCTTCCAGGATTTGAGGTTGCTGGAAACTGCTGACTCTGATACTGTGTTTCTTGGCCGCTGCAGGATGCTGTAAACTGGCTTGGCTATACTTATCTCTACATACGAATGCTACGTTCCCCAACTCTATACGGGATATCGCACGATGACCTGAAAGGAGACCCGTTGTTGGACCAGCGCCGGCTGGATTTGGTGCACACTGCAGCTCTGATGCTAGATAAGAACAACCTGGTCAAGTACGACAAGAAGACAGGGAACTTCCAGGTGAGAGTGGAGGAGTTCAAACTCTCTTTGCAGGTGCTTTTTGCCAGTCTTATCAGGAGTCTGGCTGCCCAGGACGCTTATTTGCAGCTGCTTTGCCAGCCTCTTTGCGCATCTTCACACGTTATATTCTTATATTCCTATCAAACAAAACTTATTTTGCTGCTTTAAAATGAAATGTGTTACTATTTGTATGCCGCCCTTCAGCCAAAAAGGCTTCCTAGGTGACTCCCAAGAATCAGCAGATAAATACAAATAAAAGAATACAAATACAAAATAATACAAATACCAAATGATGCATGTATATTTAGTATGTAACATTTTGCTCTATGACATATGGCTTCAATTTGTGCAAGCAAAATGGCAAGTATACTAAAAATGACATCCTATATAGGTTTAAAAGTGGTATGCTAAATACTAAAGAGTTGCAAATGGTTCTAACGAGTAGCCCAGCCCATTTGTGCCTTGGGCAACCAGATGCCAAAATTTCCGTGAGTCCTTCTGAAGTGCTGCATCTCCCAGTTCTTTCCACTGTTGTTCATAATATATTTGTTTCTTGCTTTTAAGTAATAATTTATAGTTGTTTCGTAACTGGGCTACCTCAGCTTGTAGGGCAATTGGTTGCATCCTGTGCTATCTAAGCACATTATCTTATTTTTTCCTACTTTTGAGATGCACACACTAAGAAAATTGCAGGAAACAATAGCAATATATGCTCCTCATGAAGATGGCAGCATGCTCTAGGAGCAGAAATGCATCTTTGATCCTAGCATTGTATATTTCTACATTGTTATACATGAGAATTACCAGTTTCTAAAGCTTCAGAATGCATTACATAGAAATTTTCACACTAGACATTCCAAATGAATAAAATTTCACTCATTCCAAAAGAGAAACTGTTTCACAGGAGTGTCTTTTCTTCAAAGATGGGAGAAAAATATGTTTTTGCCCCCTGGGCTTTCACATCTTTAATGCCACAGACTTAAAAGTATACCATCCTAAATTTTCAGAAATGTTGGGCATAACAAGATTGAAGCAATGCACCCTCACTGCTGTTTATCCAAGAAACTCTTAATACATCTACCCACCTTCAAAACAAAGGGTATATTGGAGGTTCATAAAACTTCTGTTATCTATTCTCAGGGAAACTCTAGGTTAGATTACTGCAGTGTGCATTATACATGGGACTGCCTCTGAAGATGGTTTGGAAACTTAAGCTGGAAAATTCAGTGGCCAGGGCAAGATGGTTTTGAGCATAGTACACCAATCCTGGTTTCGCTGCACTGGCTGGCCAATTCTGGGTTCAATTCAAAGTGCTGGTTTTGACTTTGTAAAGCCTTAATCGCAGTACCTCAAGGATCTCCTTTCCCCTACAATCATATTCTGAGGCCCTTCTTTGTGTACGAGAGGCCCAGAAAGTGGCAATGTTCCTGCATTGTGGGGGTTGGACTAGAATCTGACGACCCAACTCTAGAATTCTATGGGAATGGATCTTTTTTGTGGTGGCTCCCTGCTTGTGAAACACTCTCCTCAAGTAGGCTCACCTGAAACCTTCATTACATGTCTTTTGCTGCCAGGTGAAAAATTCCTCTTCACCCAGGCCTTTGGCTAATTAAACAAATATGGCCTTTTAAACTGCGTTTGGGGAGTTATTGCTTGGTTTATTACTATATTGCGTATTTTTGTATTTTTATATTGTAAACTGCCTGTGATCCTCAGATGAAAGGAGGTACAGAAATTAAAGAAACAAACAGAGAAAGAAATAGACAGTGAAAAGTATGGAGAGAGAGAGAGAGTTCCCACTCCTTTCCTCGTGATATAGAACTTGGGGGAGGGGTCACACAATTAAACTGATGGGCAGCATGATCAGGATACAAGGAAGTAATTCACACAATGCACAATAAACGGCTGGAACTTGTTGCCACAAGGAGCAATGGTGGCTATTAGCTTGGAGAGTTTTAAAAAACACGGATTCACGGAGGTTAAGCCTGTTAGCCATGATTACAAACTGAACCACGCTTTACTGAAGTAGCATGTCTCTATATGACAAGACAGGGATGTAGCAAAGATCCTTTCTCCCCTTTCCATCTGTGGTCATTCCAATCAATGTAAAAATACTTCAAATCTCTGTCACCGCTGCCCATTTTTTGTATATTTTGAGTGAAGGAAAAAAACAATTTCATATAGCAGTATTTACAATGAGTGGCTATGCTTGGACACAGCGCCAAGCCGAACTGGTTAAGCGAAGTAGTCTATGTGCAAGTCACATGTTGGTGCACGTAGCTCAAGCTTCTCCATTTTATTCAAACCACAGAGTGGCTGGCTTAGTGTTGTGTCTGAACCAGTTTGTTTCTTGAAGCAGCTGCTCCTTTCACTTCAAAAGGCACCCCAGAAACAGCCTTCAAAAACAATCTCTTTTGTTGGGAAGCAGTGGTCCTTCCAAGTACCTAATTTAAGACCCGGTGGGGCTTCTAAGGTTAAAACTTGCACCTTCAGTTATGCTTGGAAAACAGTCTGGGCACCAGTGAACATCTGTTAAAATTTAAATCTCTTAAAACGTGCTCATTCCAGTGCACCAACTTCCCCACCCTATTTTGAACCGAAGTTTCAAAATATTGAGGGCTGCCCCACTTACGTGTTTCAGTAACCTAAGCCTGGTTTGTTCTTTCCTCTCCATTTTGTTAACCAGAAGTGGCTTTCCTCCCTCTCTCCCCAGGTTACGGAGCTGGGCCGCATTGCCAGCCACTACTATATCACCAATGAGACCATACAGACTTACAACCAACTACTCAAGCCCACCTTGAGTGAGATTGAACTCTTCCGGGTTTTCTCACTTTCTTCTGAGTTTAAGAACATCACTGTGAGAGAGGTATGAATCCGGAGATCTGTTGGGCAGGATACTCACCTCCTGCCCTTGTAGTTCTTTTTGTTAGTGTTTAGTTTGTATCCTCTTCTGCAAGGTCTTGTTTTTACTGGTGGAGTGGAGGAGACATTCCTAGTCCTTGTGACTATAAATACTTTTAAACATGAAGGTACTGGTTCGGCAAGGCTCTAACCAGAGAACACAACTTGTTCTGATTTTGTCAAATTGCCATCGTTTCTATGTTTGTATTTAAACTGATAAGGAACTGAAGGAAATTTGAATAAAGTACTGGTGCTTAGCTTAGTGGAAAACCCGTCGAGAATGAAACTGATATCTGCATACATATTTCTCCATTAATCATGCAAACTTGCTGCAGTTGTTGATCTGTGGCCCTCAGAAATGGATGAGTTGCTTACTTTTTTCATTCATCTTCAAAATGATATTGTGCTGTTGTAGGCTAGGCAGAGTGGCCTAGCCTACTCTGTTCTTTCCTAATTACTGTTTTTAAAACAACTGCAGGAAGAGAAACTGGAACTGCAGAAGCTACTTGAGCGGGTCCCAATCCCAGTGAAAGAAAGCATTGAGGAGCCTAGTGCTAAGGTAAGCCCGGCCTCTTCTAGGGCAAGCTTATATCCAGCCTGAGGTTGGTTCTGCAAGTTCCTGAGTTGTATGAATTCCCCATTTTTTTTGTCCACTGACTAGTTCTACTTTGTTCAGGGAGTCATTTTACCCAAGGGAGTAACTGGCTGCCTGCCTTTGGGAGCTGTTTTGTTTTAAACCAACATCATTTTTTAAAAAAGCAAGCCTATGAAGAAAATCTATGGTGAAACTTGAGTGTACTTGCAAAGCTACATATATATACGTTTAATATGTTGTGTGTGGGTCTGGCCAACCCCAGGAGAATGTGGCTGTGGGCCTGAAAAAGGTTCCTCGTCCCTTCTTTGGAGGATGTTAATGCCCCTTAATGTCTTCTCCTTAGATCAATGTGCTCCTTCAGGCCTTTATCTCCCAGCTGAAGCTGGAGGGCTTTGCTCTCATGGCAGACATGGTGTATGTCACTCAGGTGAGTAACCATTCAGATTGGAAGTGGCTCTTTTGTGCTCCATTTACTAAGTTTTCATGAATCCACCACTTTGAGAAAGACCACATCACACGAAGTTTGTTGTTTAGCTATCACAAGCCTTCTGTTGTGCATGGGTAAAGAGGAACTTTTACTTACTATCTTTGGTGGCCTGTATAGCTTGTTATGGTGGGACGCGGGTGGCGCTGCGGGTTAAAGCCTCAGTGCCTAGGACTTGCTGATCGAAAGGTCGGCGGTTCGAATCCCCGCGGCGGGGTGCGCTCCCGTTGCTCGGTCCCAGCGCCTGCCAACCTAGCAGTTCGAAAGCACCCCTGGGTGCAAGTAGATAAATAGGGACCGCTTACTAGCGGGAAGGTAAACTGCGTTCCGTGTGCTGCGCTGGCTCGCCAGATGCAGCTTGTCACGCTGGCCACGTGACCCGGAAGTGTCTGCGGACAGCGCTGGCTCCCGGCCTATAGAGTGAGATGAGCACAACCCTAGAGTCTGGCAAGACTGGCCCGTACGGGCAGGGGTACCTTTACCTTTACCTTTTATAGCTTGTTATGTGGTAGATCACATACTTTATATATGGAAGGCCCCAGGTTGTATCCCTTTGTTCTAGAGGAGCAGAACTGGGAAAGTCACTGCAGTAGGCATTGTAGAGCTTGCCCAGCCTTTGCCAACCTGGTGCCCTCCAGAGTTTTTGCACTACAATTTCGAACAGCCATATCCAGCGTGTCCGAAGAATCTGGAGGGCACAAGTTTGGCAAAGGCTGGACTAGATGGACCAGTGGCTTAACTTGGTGTAAGATGGCTTCATTCCAAAGGGGTGGCCCTGTAAATTCATTGCAGTAAGGAGTCTTGTAGGTACCTTGGAGGTCTTCTTTGTTTCTTGTGAGCCATTTTGTCAGATGCATTATATTAATGGGCCTGATCACCTGCAGGGTGGAAGCGGAGTTTCAAACGTGGATCTTTAGATGAATGTGGATACATGCTTGTATTTTAATCAAAAAATCAACTAAAACCTCCCTGTGAGGTTTCTTTCTTTGATATTTGACATCTGTTTTGTCCTGCTTTCAGTCTGCTGGGCGGCTCATGCGTGCAATCTTTGAGATTGTCCTCAACCGTGGTTGGGCGCAGCTTACTGACAAGACTTTGAACCTCTGCAAGATGATTGACAAACGGATGTATGTAGTGGCTCCAGAGCATGCTCTTAATCGTTATGTATTGCAGACATTATATCAGTAGTGCCCTGGCACCAGCACTCAGCTAGGCTGGGCACTGGCTGAGGACCCCAGAAGCTTGGCAGGCCCCTCACCAGCCTGATCCAGTTGTGCTGCCTTACCATGCTCCTTACTTCATCCTGGGCATTCTGTTGGCAGTGGGTGGGCAGGGTTTGATTTCATAGATATGTGGAGTCAAAAGGGAGGGATGAAAAGTGATTTCATGCTGTAACCGCCCTGAGAACTTTGAGTGTAGGGTGGTATACCCTTTTTTTTTTAGTGTTGGTTGGGAAAGCAGCTGTAGAGGGGAAAGGACTTGTGCCACCCTAAGGACCAGAAGACTGGAGTTTCTGGGATTTCAAAATTAGCAGTATGTCCTGCCCTAGAAAGCCAGTTATGTGATTGCTTCCGTACTGCTTTCCAGAATCACTTCCCATAAGTGAGATAGACCATGGTGTTTGTTTTTGTGCCAGGGCAGGGGGCAAGAAACAAGCCCCCTATAGGCAACCCAAGTCTCTTGCGATGGCAGTGTGAAGAGCATTGGCTTAGTCTCCTGAGCAGGCTTGCAAGCCAAAGGCACTGGAAATGGGGAGCCTTGTGGGGCTGCGGGTTGGGGTGGGGTTATGCCCAGATGGCCACACAGAGGGCCCATTTTGAGGCTGAAGAGGAACCTCCTCACTTTTCTTCCTCAATTTGAAGGAAGAGTGTGGGGCAAAACACAAGGAACTTAGGAGGTGCCTAAATTTCTCTTCCATTACTTACTAACCACCATTGCTGGCACTACCCTGATGGTGCTTCTTGCTCATGCAGGTGGCAATCCATGTGCCCCCTTCGTCAATTCAAGAAACTGCCTGAAGAGGTGGTGAAGAAAATTGAGAAGAAAAACTTCCCATTTGAACGACTCTATGACTTGAATCACAATGAAATAGGTCAGTGGACAGAGGTGGCTCTCTCTCTCTCTCTCTCTGTGTGTGTGTGTGTGTGTGTGTGTGTGTGTGTGTGTGGCAGCGGAGGGGATCTAAGGGATCAGTGTTTCTTGGCTAAAGGGTCTCTTAGTTTTTCTACAGAATATGGCCCAACTTGATTATGACCTGCTGAGAATCTTGAATGCGTGCAGTTCATCTCAGGTTTCCATCTCTGCGCATGCTAACTCGTCTTTTCTTTAATTCCATCCCTTTACAGGGGAGCTGATTCGGATGCCAAAGATGGGGAAGACAATCCACAAATATGTCCATTTGTTCCCCAAACTGGAGTTGTCTGTCCACCTGCAGCCCATCACCAGGTCCACTTTGAAAGTAGAGCTGACAATTACCCCAGATTTCCAGTGGGATGAAAAGGTAAAGGGACCCCCTGGAGGTCTGAAGTAATGGCCACCAGTAAGGTGGGGTGGGGAGGTTTGCTGGGTAGCTAGTTTGAGGTGGAGGCAGCTCATGGAACAGGGATTGATGGAGACTGAATGGTAGCAGCAGTACAAGTTGCACTCCTTAAACACTACACAGAGAGAGCAAGAATTTTCACTTGGGAGCAGTATTTAAATCCCAATTTTTCTCCTCTCTTGTCCCAGGTGCATGGTTCTTCAGAGGCCTTTTGGATCCTGGTGGAGGATGTGGACAGTGAAGTGATCCTACATCACGAGTATTTCCTTTTGAAGGCCAAATATGCTCAGGATGAACACCTCATCACTTTCTTTGTGCCGGTCTTCGAGCCTCTCCCCCCACAATACTTTATCCGGGTGGTCTCGGATCGCTGGCTGTGTAAGTCCCATCCATTTGCAGAAGAATGTTCTCCAGCTCCCCAGCTGGGGTCTGCAGTGTGAACAGTCTATTGTGGGGGAAGCCCTGACATGTTCTTTGCCTGTCAAGTCTTTTTTCTAGGTGTTTCTGCCCCCTCTTGCTCCCCTGAAGATGAAAGCCCACCAGCACCACCCACATTACACATTGCCAGCCCTGGTGGGCCAAATCAGGACCTCACTTTCATATCTGAACAGCCACAGACCTGCCTGAAATCATATGATAGGGAGGCCCCTCCAGTGTTGTGCCCTCCCCTTCGTCCTCCTTTGCCACACTGAGGAGTTAAAAGCATCACTGCCGTACTGTTTGCATTCACCTGCATAGTTATTTCTGTCCCCTCAGTACTTCATGTTTGGAAAAATGTGGCTGCCCTATAACCTCTTCCAATAGTTCATAACAGGTCGGTTTTGCCACAGGAGTGATGCAGAGTGGAAATTTTTCCATGGGAAGTGTCCCATATCCTAAGTTCATTGGTAATGAAGAATGGATGCAAACTGCAAATGCAGTTTTAAGCAAGCTGGGCAGTTCTGTTTTTAAGCTTTGTTTACTAAATAGAATGAACATGCTAAATTAAGTTACTATTTAGGGCACCAGAAATTTTCATGTTGCAAACTGAAAATTTCCCAATGTATATTACCCTAACTCCTGAAAATTTTCTGGAAAGGCCGCATCACCTGTACTATGCTAGCTAGAGTAGACAAGGTAGATCCAGCACAGACCATTGCTTTGTACTAGCCCATTTTATAGATAAATAGGTTAAGAAACCAGGGAGTGTGCTATTTGCAGCTTTCATAGACCTGAAAGCTGCATTCAAATCAATCTCTTGAGTAAGACTGGGGGATAATTCAAATTCTTTGAGAATACATAAAATATTGTTTTTCTTGGTTAAATGTCTACATAAAGACACCACGCTGAAAGTGCGTTGCTCTACAAACGGGCAGCTCGCAGGTTGCATACCAGCTACAAAGGGAGTTAAGCAAGGTTGTATCCTAGCTCCTGCACTATTTAATTTATATATAAATATAAATTAACGTCCCCAGAGTATCATGCCCCTAAATTGGCCGCAAAAGCCATCTATTACTATATGCTGATGACACGGTACTGCTATCTCAAACAACAGTCGGCCTAAGAAGCTTGACGAGGTCATTCTCAGGATACTTCCAAAAGGAACAGCTGGCTGTGAATTACCAAAGTCTTGAAGACACCACAGGGCCCACAGATGGTATACGGATAACCAGTTAAAGTCTTTAAATGTGTTGGTCCAAATTTTCAGTCAACAGGGCAGCACATCAGAAATACACAAAGGAAAAAGTGTCTCAGAGTGCCAAAATTTGGACATGCTTTTTCCATACAAAAGGTGGCAATCATGTATCTTCAGCACCAGAAGTGTTTAAAGTTAAAGTGTTAGGACAGTTACTATGTGGGGTGCAGATTTGGACAGATGCTCACCTTGGATCTACAGAAGCTGTCCAGTCCAAGTTCTTAAAGAATTTTTTTCTGTTTATCCTGTGTTCCAAACGCTTCATAGCTCTTGGAGGCCAATCTTCCCTCTGTTGAATGACAGAATTGGCGTAGGACAATTATTGGCTTTGGGGTAGTAGACCCCCACCGGTCTACTACCCCTAACTACCGTCATGAGAATGCCTGGATTGCATCTGAGTATGCAAATATCTTTGGAGTCTGCTGCTCAGGGTGCAGAAGCTACAAAAGAAAGATGAACACCCTGATGTTCCAGGGTTTAGGGGACAGACCTGGGATCCTGTTGAACATTTGCTAAGAGCACCATATCCTGTCACAAGCACAGCCATGGCTAAAATGTGACTCCCCCAGGCCCTCTGACAACATTCTGGGTCCGACCTCTCTCTCTTGATCTTCTCATTCAAAGAATACCTCTTTTAAAAGCAGAGAACAGATCTAGATCCTCTGTTCTCATCTTCTTTGTGTTTATGTGCTTGATTATTTCAGCCTGTGAGACACAGCTGCCTGTGTCCTTCCGACATCTGATCCTTCCAGAGAAGTACCCTCCACCAACTGAGCTGCTGGACCTGCAGCCACTGCCTGTCTCCGCTTTGCGGAACAGCGCCTTTGAGAGCCTCTACCAGGACAAGTTTCCCTTCTTCAATCCTATCCAGACTCAAGGTGGGCAGTGCAGCCGGGTCTTGAGTCAGTGAAGAGGAGGGCTGCCAAGAAAATAGGAACCATCTTAGCAGGGGTGGGGGTGAGGGAAGCTGCATAGGATTATATATTAGGTGCCAACAGCCTGGAGCATACAACACAAAATGGCATAATTCAGAACTGCAGTCTTAATTGTCAGACATACCATCACATAGCTG
Source organism: Podarcis muralis (assembly GCF_964188315.1). Classification (NCBI taxonomy): domain Eukaryota; kingdom Metazoa; phylum Chordata; class Lepidosauria; order Squamata; family Lacertidae; genus Podarcis; species Podarcis muralis. The sequence goes on from NC_135661.1 coordinate 13,873,426, forward strand.
GGGGATTCAGCCTTGTGAACATCACTTTGGTATGT